>NC_052535.1:31642858-31949608 GCF_016699485.2 Gallus gallus | reverse complement strand
CAAGCTCTTTTGATGTGCCTATGTGCTGCCTGAATGACCCAAGCGCTTAACTTTAGATTTTTGCTTCTATTCTGGGGACCAGTTGGCTAAATACTCACTCTGCAGCATCTAAACATATGGGTATCTACATTCTTTATCAGATGTAACCAAGAGTCCACCAACCAATAAGTCTACTTGTTTGTGCTAACTGTTCATTTTACATTGTTTTTAATACTGTAAAATAGTGTTTAAAATCTGTTTGCATACAGAAAGCAAATTATTTTTAAGTTGTGCTGCCAGAGTAAAATTTCCCTGCATGCAGTTTTCCTCTTCTTTTCAAAGAAGCTGTCTAAAAATAAATATCATACACCTGCCTTGTCTCTGTGTACCATTCAGTAACTAAAACTAAACACGTATGTAGCACTGTCTAAAATGCTTTGCACAGCCTGGAGAAGGAATTTCACACGCACAAATTTTATCAGCAGCCTTGTTTTTCTCCCACATCAGAGATCTTAAACTGCTTTAGCCCAAACTTCCCCCCAAAAAACACCTTTGATGGCATTTGAAATCAAAAATCCTTTTCCTCACTCCTTCCTTTATTTGCCCAAATTTTCAGCTCAGTTTACTTAAGCCTGGAGTCACATCAGCTGCTTTGTAGTTCCCTGGCTTCTTTTTGCTTTGGAAGAGGAGGAAGTGGTGAGTTACAGCCATGTCCTGCACTGTGTAGGGCTGGCAGAGCAGCAGGAGATTGGTCCTGAGCACATCCCGGGTCCCTCACCTCACATAAAGCTTGTCTACTCCAAAGCTATACCAATGATCTGTTTGTAAATCTGGCACACATACTGGGCCAAAATGACATCTGCAAATCTAACACAAATTAAGTGTATCTGAGACCTATAGTCAGGATCGATGAAGATCGATGAATGTTGAACCCTTTGCCACCACTGAAGGATTTCAAGAAACGATGTAGAGAGCATGGTACCTCTTCATTTTAAATGTTTATTGCTCACTGCTTGAGGCACCGGTTTAGGGATGGGAGGCTTACCTTTGAATGCCCAGGGACTGAAAACAGATTAAACTATGTTTGAGCTAAGTAAAAGCCATCTGCTGACACCTCTGCATGAAATGACATTCTGCAGGCAGCAGTCCTACCAGTCTACAACATTGTCCAATGAACGCTGAGGTCAGTTGGTCAAATGGGAGTCAAGACTAAACAGGGGGCCAGGCTGATCTGACCTAGCTGCATGGACTGTTCCCCACTGCTTCTGAAAGTGTAAGGATTAAAGACAAAGATGTACATCCAAGGAAGGTTTTCCTACTGCACTGGATAACCAGATAAGTCTTCACTGTTTCAGCATACTACTGACATAAATTACATTTTCAGGGAACGGTTGCACTGTGGCATGAATTAAAACAGGGTTTTTTTCACTTATACCTGTTACTTTGAAATGACAAGGACTGTCAATCCCTGCACTTTAGGGCAAAAAAATAAAGTCAGAAAAAAATTCCCTGAGGATGGAAGATTTGAAAAGGCACCAAAGAGTAATTTTGCCTTCTGCTGAAATACCTGTGAATGTGAAGGCAGGAGATTTGACTAATCACTGTCGTGTTGGATAAAGATTCCTAAGAAATAATGTCTGCAGAACTACTGAGAGATGATGCGTGCACATTGATGAGAACACATTGTAGGTAGGCTATAATATGAAATATGTAATTGCTGTCACACAAGCACAAAAAGTTTCATCTTCGGTGGTTATTACAATTTTTAGATAACATGTTTGAGGACAAGATACTTCATCTCATTATTAATTGTTTGTGTTTTTGTACCTGGGTCAAGAGCTTTGGAGTCTCTTATGTACAAACAGAGGATGTTTTCATCCAGAAATATGCCATGCAAAAAATTTTCAGTGAGTCCACCAACCTGAATAGCTGTGATAATTTGACAAAAATAAGAATTGATGTAACAAATCCTGTCACGCAGTAAGTAGCTTCAATAGGGGGATAGATTATAGCAGCTCTTTCGAGATGGTTACCAGTCACTCCACGCACCTATGACTTCCAAAGCAGTAAGAGTTGATCCCACAAGGAAATCAGTAATATAATAAACGTTAGAGGATAGTTTGGAACTAGAGTCTCTGGTATGTCAACAAGTAACAATTTAATTAGATTTCATTCTTGAGTAAGTATCTCAGAGCTCTATAGTTGGGCAAAATGCCTACAAAAGCTAAGAGGAAAGCATCAAGCTCTGTAGTGTAAGGCGGCAAATAGAGTTTGTTTTTTTTTAATAAGCCCACGAATACCTCTGCCAAGCTCAGAAAAATGCAGAGGAGGTTATTCCCTTCTTTCTACAAATTCATCTTTCAGCTGAATTATACACTTCCTAATTCAAAGTAGATACTGCTCCCAGAAATATGGAGCTATATCTGAGTGATAACCTCTTCACTCTGAGACTAAGAAAGGGGAGGAGATTGTTTTGGATCAGATGCAGCAACCTTAAATTCCTTTTTCTCTTTCTTCAACATGCTGTATACTGTGGTATAGAAGGGGTGTTATGAAGGTTTTCCAAACAATCATTATAGATGTCACAACACAGTCCCAGAGACATTAAAAATATTGTAAGTTTATAGCAGGTGAGGATGCACCCTGCAGTGTGTGCTCCTGTGTGGGGATGTGAGGAGGACACTGCATGTGCAAGCACAGATTTCTGGTTTTCTCCACTAGTTTATTTTTTGAAATTTCTTGTTCCAGCCCATTTGAAGTGAAAGCTCTTCCAAAGCTCTCTTTAAAAGTGTAAACCTTCTGGAGAGACACTTGAGAGCTTTGCAAATGACCTTTAAGATGTCTATGCCCCAAAAAAGAGATTTGTCTAATTCCAAAGTAACCCATAGTCAGCTAATAAAACATAAACCAACTTGGAGACCAACTCAGAAATTGTTCTAGATGTAGCTATTGAAAATCAGGAACATTCTAGGATGAGGAGGAGTAGCAGTTTCATAATAGTAGTGAATGTCTTTTGACCCATTCCAGATATATTAAAGCCTTTGTATTATTTAGTGTTTATTAGTAAGGTTGCTTTCACTCAGTTCAAGGTGTCTCATATCCCATAAATCCCACCCTTAGACTTAAAAACCGAATTAGCTTTCAACTTACAAAGTAAAGGTCTAATGAAACACCTTTTTGATGATGTAGTAAATGAAAGTGATGTTTCATCTCTGATTGTTTAATACTGAGAAGTACTTTTAACTTGCAAAATGGAGGAAAAAAAATCAGTAGGATAGATTAATTCTTATATTTAAGATGGAAAAAAAACTGTAGAGTTTCTGAATTGATTAATCTCTTTTCGTTTCACACGGAAAGACTTTCATACGAGTATAAAATTGCAATTTCTTACAGTGTGAATTGTCTTTACCTAACTAACAAGAAGTCTCTTCCAAGAGTGCTCAAGGAAAATGTATTTATCCTTAGGCAGTACACATGATTATGAAGGTCAAGCTTGTTTCTAATCTGAGTGAAATATATGTACCATATTTAGCAGATGCATGTACAAGTATGCCCATACAAGAAGAGAGAGTGAGAAAAGCAATTATAATTGCTGTTCCCCAAATATATCACGAATTCTCAGATTTTCATATTATACTTTACATTCCAAGAACAAACCCTCACAGGACATAGAGAGAGAGAAAAAAGGAAGTTTCCTCTTCCAACAGGACATTTTGCTTGTTTAAATGTTAAAATACTTTAAAACTTCTTTATTGAATTGCAGTTAGCTTGTGATCTTTTCGAAATGTATATTAATCCAAAAAGAAAATTTTGGATGCCCAAGTACAGCATAAATCTGTCAATGGAAGTTGAATTTGATGACAAATATTTGTATTTTCATCTCCCATTCACGGATCTGCAAGCAACATATCTAAATACTCTGATACAGAGTGAATAGTCTGATCTTTGAACATTAGGGAGCTTTCGTATTTGAACAGTATTAAGAAAGATAGCTTGATAGAAGGATATTAGAGAGAGTTACACATACTAAGGACACACTGTTGATTTCGTCTTTGATCACTATTTCAAAAGTTATTGAAGCAAATCCAGTCTTTAGGTGTTTTAGATTTAACTTCTACTTTATAGATAAACTAGATCCTTTACTGCGTACACATACAAACGAAGTAACTACCACCAATTTACTCTTTGATGAGGGCAATGTACATGCTTTGTGCCTTCCTTGCTTGTTTTGCCCATTGTTTTTGGATATGGCAAAGGCAGTTAGAAAAAAATTACTGTTAATCAGAATTCTTCCCCTCTTTTCATAAATTAACTGTTACACATCTTGATAAAGCAAGAAAGAAATTTTATGCATGTTCTAGAGTGACACAGCTGTCAAGGTCTGATCTGTCTTCTCTTTTTAATTCTATTGTACCACAGAATGAGTACAAAAATTCAATAGAAAAGAATTAAAGTAAAATCATTACATTTCATATAGCAGATGATGACCAATTGTGTGGTGTCATTGAGGAGCACAAAGTGCAGTAAAGTCTAAAAGCTGTAAGAGCCCCATTAATCATTTTTACTGAGACTCTAAGAGGGTTTCTTGTAAACTCAAAATTTGTCATGCAGCTGTTAAAGCAGGCCTTTCAAGATTTCAAACAGTTGCTTCATTACTGACCTTCAGAACAAGGAGTTATTTCTGTGTTTATAGGGTTCGCAGCATTTATAGATGCCTGAAGTGCTGTGTTAAGGAGCAAAAATACAATGTGAGGACAGGATCTCTTCAGCTACTAGCATAAAGTTAAAACCAATGGTCAAAATATAAACATATGGAGATTGAGAAAATAATTGTTTTCCTCTTCCGTTTAAAGCACTTCCATTTAAAGGATTTTGTGTATTTGCCTTTGAAAGAATTATACTTTTAAGCCAAAAACACTCAGCTTAATTGAAAAGAGTTTCTTCAAAATGCAGGACATCCACAGTACTTTCATGCCTGTGGTTCTCTAAAGTGAAAGATGTCAATGACAAATGAAACAGTTATCAAAAGAGCCTTCATGGCTACTGACTGGTCATTGCTTGGGAAGACATTGGCAGTCATTAACACTTCCCATAATCCTCAATTTTTAATGTGAAGGCTGCCTTTGGAAGAGGTGCCAGTAGCATCCTGCCCATGGAAGAAGCATAAAAAATATGTCATCCCTGACTGCTGAACCTATCTGACCATATGAAACCTTTGGAGATCATATAGCAGTGGTTTACAGAAGTTCCTATTCCAAGTACCTTTTCCTCACCAATGTCCTATTTGGAACAGTGCTCATCAAAGTAGCCCACATCCACTCTCACTCTCGCTCCTGTGCTAGGGATGTATGGAAATATTTACATAGGTAGCTTAAGATGCTAGAAACACCATCTAATTTTCTTTCAAAATAAAACCAGGGTTGTGTGTATACATTTTTAGAGATTACAAAACATTTTACTGTGGAGAATATCTGGCTCTTTTCCGCTTGCACGTGGTTACAAATGTTTTTATAAAAGGATCCCAGCTGAGTACTGGGGCCAGGAATAATGATGAGATTTTTGCATTCTTTCAGTTACGTGAGATGCAGCTATTTGCCTTCTCCCATGTTACGTGCGTAGAGAAAATTTGCTCTGCAAAAACTTGTGCCCCCACTGTGCTATGGTTGCACATGCACACGAACACACACACACACTTACTTATTTTTGTCTTAGAGTTCTAACTGCTCTCCAGCCAGGAATGTAATTCACACTTTGACTTATGACTACATAATGCTCTTGTAGGTTCATACGGAGGTAACATATGAACATAGGCATCTCAGAACACCTTTTCAACACCTGACAGTTCTCTTTACTTTTTATTGTGCATGCCCTTTTTCAATAGTTTTTAAGGACCTTTCTGCAATTGTTTGACATTGTATGACTATCTACCACCCCACCCCGGTTCATATCAGCGTTTGGGCTATTTGAACCGTCTGTCTCAAGACAGTTTCATAATAGAAAACATCACCAACAGAAACTTCCCCTATACCACAGTGGGTGTCATGCCTCCACAGGACAGCAGACCACCTCTTTCCATTCACAAGGCACGCGTTACACTGGCTTCTTACCACAGACAGAGCCACGTGGCTTGGTTCTGTATTGCTCGTACTAAGTTAATAGAATCATGGAATAGTTTGAATTGGAAGGTACACCAAAGATCATCCAGTTCCAGTCTATGTGCCATGGGCAGGTCTGTAACCCACCAGATCAGGATGACCAGGGCACTGTCCAACTTGGCCTTAAGCACCTCCAGGGATGGGGCATCCACAGTCTCTCTGGGCAACCTCTTTCTTCACCTCATCACCCTCTCAGTAAAAAAACTTCTCCCTGACAGCTAATCTAAATCTCCCCTCTTTTAGTTTAAAGTCATTCCCCATTGTTCTATCACTATCTACCTGTGTAAAAATTTTATTTGTTAATGACAAAAATGGATCTCAAGCATTAGCTTCTGTATTTCCCAAACTATAAAGTTGTTTTACTTTATTTTTTATTTTCTTCCATTTTATAATAGGTAATTAATACATATTGCAGCAAACGTATGGTAAAATGCCTATGACAGAGAACTACACTTCTTAGGAAGCAAACTCACAGCTTCAGTACCAAGCAGCAGCAGCAGCAGCCTGTGCCCATGCTGTATTCCACAATCTGTAACTTCAGCTACATATCTATTTATTCCAGTGCCGCAGCATTCCATTTCTGAATGAGTTCCCACATCATGGTGACACATGCCTAGCATTATTGCATTTTAGACAGCCATCTGTACTGATATATTCAGCCAATAATTTTCCACCAGGAAATTGGTTCCTGGGAATACATTTTTTATGCGCAGTGCATGCATGCCTGTCTGTAATTTCTAAAATCCATATATCCTTGACGTATCTTGTAGGAAGGGGAAATCCTTTTTCATCCTGAACTGGACATAGGATATAATTCTTGATATTAATGAGCATGGGAATTTATGCCATAGTTCATCAGCAAAGCATTAGCACTAGCATAACAATCTCTGAAAGAATAAGTCGTAGCATGGAGATGCCAGTTATCTAAATATGGCAAATGGCAGGGAAGAATGTAATAGGTCTAAAGGGACATGGATCCTCTAACTGATGAAAGATATGGGCTAAAAATACACTTCAGTGCAGATAAATACAGAATAATTACTGTAAGAAAAATAATCCAAACATGTTGTAGCATCACTTGAGCGATCATACAGTTCCCTGAGAAAGAAAAAAGCCAGGTAGTTATTAACAAATAATTGCTCAGTATGTTAATAGACCAGGTTATAATGCCCGAAATGTAGTGAAAAATGGCCACCTAACTTTAGATCATTAAGCCCATTTCCTGCGACACTTGAACGTAGCCCACCAGACGGGAGACACGTGAAATATTAAAAAGATACTAAACATGTACTTAAACTTTGGGCAGAAAGCCAAGGGTAACCAGAGCACAAGCAGGCAGCACGCAGGGGCTGAGGAAGTAAGAGTTCCTCCATTGAAAAGCGTGGTTCAGATTGTATGAAATGCAATGTTTATGTCTGCTAAAACAGATTTTTTTTCTTTTTCTTCTGCCAGGGGAGTGGTGGGAGAGTGAGAGGGAATAAAAAAGGGAAAGCCTTAAAGGACAGCTCAACATGCTAGGAGAAAAGAAATTCTATTGCTTTAAGCTAAGAGAGATAAAGTTTTTTTTTAATTATCAGAGATTTTTTCTGTCTTTGCGCAGACACCAGGCTGCTAATCAGAGGCTTTCACAGCAGTTAATTCCACTTTGAGTAGGATTAGCTTTCATATTTAAATAAATAATCTCCCTGGCTTTGCAGTTTTTGTGTGGCAGGAATCTATGGAGGAGAAAATTGAAAGTACTGGGGAAAAAAGGAAGCTTCCATCCTCCACCAGGTCTGGAAGCTAAGCGGTAAAACTGGGAGAACATCCGAAAGTTCTTCCACAGCCCTAGAGGAAATTTCAAAGGAACTGGTCAACCAGTTATCATAAATACAGGTTCAGTTTGTTCCTGCAGGAGATAAGGCATTCGTAAGTATCTCCAGACAACGTCTTTCCAGACAAAATACTCATTCATAGTGAAGAGAGAGTCTCCAAAGTATCTATGAAATGGTATACAATTATTGCTTATACTTACTTAGAATAAAAAAGCAACCCTCTTTGCTAGGCTTAATTTCTTCTTCAAATTTACGCAGTACTGCAAAAATGCAACAGTTCATGGTGAATGTCAGCTAGTTTTTGCATTTCAACAAATTATTTATTGTCAACTTAAACATTTTTATGAAAAATTAACTTAAAAAATCGATCTTTTTTTTCTTTCTTTCCTGTATAGACTAACTTTTTCCTCCTGTATATTTTGAACTTCTGCAAACCACCATGACAACGTTATCAGTCCACAGTGGTCAGAAAATAAAAGAATTGCTGCACAATTGTTGCCTCTTAGAGCATACTGATATTTTTTGTGATATCCTTTTTTAAACTCATGAGAAGGATTTTTAAACTGGTTTGGCATTAGAAAAGATAACCCATTTCCTTGATTAATTGCAGCCTACATATAACAACAGGCTTTGAGAAGGAAATAACTTATGGTACCAATTTAAAAGAATGGCAAGATTTTGCAATAGCATTCATATCTTAGAGATATTTTTTTAGAATAACCCTGTTAAGTTAAAATAAAGCACAAGCTCTTGCAAGAAGGGAAAAAAACAAAATGTTAGATCAAGAGAAGTAACCAAAGCGTATGCATTCTCAGGAGTCATTCATCATTAACTGTAAGAGAGGGGGCTGTGAACACTTCAAACCAGCGCTCCTGTCCATGTCCCAGCCCTGGCTCCCCAGGCTCTGCTCCAGTCAGGCACTCTGAAATGAGTAATAATGTTAACCCTTCAGAACTCATTTCCCATTGCATGGCCCTGCATGTCAGTGGGCAGAGAGAGAGGCATGTTAAGTCAGGGGCATTCAAGGGGGTAAAAGCAGCCCCGCTCCTTCCACCCGCTTTGCTGAATTTGACCAGCTTACCCAGCTTGCAGAGCTGGGACCAAATATGCATTCTTAGCACAGAGGGTAAGATTTTCGATTTTTGTCAGCCTACTTCAAGCAGACATACAAAGCGCTCCCAGCGTTTGAGCTCTCTTGGGCTGCATATGCTAAGAGAATCACACCATAGAGAAAGATTGTCTTTCTTACTGAAGTTCCCTTGCAAATGCTCTGGGTAAGGAACCACAGACCCGATGTCAGCTACATTTAGATTGGCTCTAAGGCCTTTTGGCATTGCTAGATTGGAAAAAGAAAGGAAAAAAATAGAAAAAAAAAAAAAAAAGCAGACACCCATGAGCTGACTTCAAGGTTGAAATTTGTTGCATATGTTCAAGAAATACTAGCGACATTTGCTCCCATGTATTGCAGGCAGCAGTAACAGAAATTTGACATGTCAAATAGAGGGCATGCCACTGATCTATCCAGCTTGAGATCTGAAACACAGAGTGTTACAAAGACCTGGAAAAAAAAAAAAAAGAAAGAAACACTAAATACGTGTGAAATGCTATGGAAAAAAAAAAAAGTGTAAGTTCTGTTTTTCTGCCCCCGGCATCACCATTCTTTCTTTCTGATGTGAATAGCTTCCAAGAGAAAGATTTTGGACCGCAAATTTGTATGAAATGTTGGTAATTCAAAAAGTAAACCGCTGAGAGGAATGACATAGTTTGTTTCCCTCAGAACTTCTGAAGTTCTTCTTTTGCTATGAAGCATCAGGAGAAATTTCCTAACAGGTCAGAATTAAGCCTCCCTGAAATGTTTTAAATTAGCATTTTGGCAATCCGTCAACAGGTCAATATGTGGCAAAAGTATATAAAAAAATATTGCACCAAACAAAATATTTGGAACAGCAATTCAAAGGGTTAACAACCACTGCAAATACACTTACTGCACTTCATTATAGAGTTGGAGTAAATGGAGCACTTAAAAAGAAATAACAGATGCCATCATCCTGGATGGATAATTAACAGCAGATTCTTTAACACTTATATCTAAATGGGACAGAAACATTTCAAAAAGATTTTTTTTCTTTCTGTTTCAAAACATTCATATGTTAAAAAAAAAAAAAAACTATTCTCCTCCAATACCCTCCTTAGGGAAAAGAACTTTGGAATAAAACTGAGTGAACGCTCCAGCAGTGCAGGTTTCCACATATCCTGAGAGGAACGTGGGCAGGGTGTTGAGTGCCTCCATATCAAAAACACTGCAGGTGATACCTAACACCTTCCCATTCCTTTGGGGCAAGGAGCTTACCCTCTCTGATTTTGCAGACCCTTGGTGACCAGCTCCCTGCCTCTGGTGGGCTTTCCAAGTCACCTTTGGTCTGCCTGCACCAAAATGGGTGTCAGTACAAAGTCAAGGCTGCACAATCCTCTTTTGCACTGTTAGTTCTGTTATAGATGCACTGGAGTGCCATCCATTAGCAGAGAACCGATAACAACAACGACCACACTTTTTTCCATACATATTTTTCTTCCACATTCACTTGAGCAACAATGTTTTGCTACTACCTCCCTGATGTTGTCGAGATGCACAATGCCAAGGTTTGCCCAAGCCTATTCATCACAAAACTACACCTATTTTGTCGTCATTTGGCACCTTTTTTGGCTGCAATAGTAGAAAAACTGGCTCACATCAACAGAGAGATTGGAAGCCTCCTCTGTTTTTCTAGAGGTGATCTCTCAAAGGTAAGGATTAATATGGTGTTCAGACAGTCTGCAGGAACAAAGCTTGTTTTTGTTTTGTTTTGTTTTTTTACCATTCTCCATGCCATTTTGTGGCATTAGATAACACCTTTCACTTTACTTTTAAGAACAAAAGCCTTTGACAGACTCTACAGCTGTGAGCTGCCAGCATGCAAAACTCACTCCATGTTACTTGGTCTGCCTGTTAAAGTCCAGAAACAATGTGTGGTTGTCCCTGACAGTGTGTGACCGAATAGATACACTCTTTGCAGGGTGGAAGGCCATCCAGAGTTTCTTATTCTGGCCCCATTCAGCACATATGACAGATCAATCCGTTTCTGCCCCAAAACGTCATTTCAGCCTCAGAGAGTGTTGCTTACACAACACAGCCTTTCAGATAAACACGGGTTTCTCAATTTCCTTTTCTGTTTACCAGGCTGAATGTGTATAGATTATCTTCCGAACTGAGACACACAGATGCTCTCCTTATTAATGTGAGAAAATAATAGTGCCAAGGGGCATTACAGATCTTTTCATTCAGCAGGGGGAAAAAACATGCACAATGTGATGAAGTCAGATAAATACCACAAAATGAAGGACAACTCCCCTCAACCACTTGCATGACAAGCAGATTTCAAGTCTGAATATCCAGTCTGCACATGCAGTCTCCATACTAGCAGGTGCAAATTAATAATTGACTCTTTTGACAATCCTAGCATTAGAAACATAACATACCGCAACAATTAAGTGTATAGAGCATTTCTTGTTTGGTAAAAATAAAGCTGGGACTCCAAGCAATAGGAAGAGACAGCTGCTATCTCCTAATCAGGAACAACTGTGTTTGCCTGTGCCTCCACAGAAAGCAAACCTCCATGTCTGAGCGTACAGAAGGTAACTGATTACTATGAACATCCAAGAACGATTATGACAGGAAGTTTACATAATGGTAACAGTATCTGTCATACTTTGCCATTCTCCCACATGTGATATCTGATGTCTGACAGTGACTCACGGGCCACAGATCTCATGTGGCTGCTCAGTTAGGTATGACTGAAAGACAAACCCAGGATCATGTAGATGGCGCGCACGTGTGTCCCAGTGCTGACGGAGGAGTGGGTGTTTATTGGTGCTGGTGGCAGACACCTGTGTGCATCACCAATCGAGGAAAGCACATGGACACAGAGTTACATCTTTATAAAACTGTGATTTTGAGATGCCTGGAAAGAGAAGTGATGCTTCGCCATCCCCCCTCCTAGTAAGTTGATAACTTAGCATTTCAGTCTCATTTTAATTTTCCCAAACTTCTACGTGTATGAAATTGCTATAGGCAACTGCCCAATGCCTTTGCATCTGCTAGAGCTGTTAAGTAGTTGATGAGGTCTTTTTCACAAGATCTGGCTTTTTTTTAATTATTTTTGCTTTTTTTTTTTTTTAACAATTTCTGAAGATATAGAATCTGTTCCAGCAATATGGTGAGTGCAAATGCTCCTATTGGAGACCTGCTGATATCCAAGAAGATGTCTTAGTCTTTCTCTTAAAATTATCTTTTGAGCATAAAGGTGTAAATAGATATGTATAGAGAAGGGATTTTAAGACAGATTAAATTTCTAGTACCTCGGATTTGTCTATAGCTCCCATGAGAGACATTTATTTTAATGTGAATTGCTAAAGGACAGTCAAGCTTTTAATGTTATTATTATTGAACATCAATATCTTCAATCACACATGGAGAAGGTAATGGGCTATATTCAGTCCTTATTGCATGCTAGAACTACCATTCAAATTGGAATCTTTGGGCGATACAAAATTATGACTATATACTTCAGTTACTCTGAAAAATCAGGTCAAAAACATTTTTTTCTTTAATTAGTTGGATTGTTTAGGACTTTCACGTCTGAATGACTTCTCATGAATCCTACGAATTGTCAGTTTACAGATGTTTCACATGTATTTTCTTACACGAGTTTGAGTTTCCTGAAATGTAACTTGGTTTCACAGGTTCCTGCCTTGTAAACTTATTTGCAAAAGGAGGATCTCTGGGCCATGATGGCTGTCTGCTAAAGGATAAAAGTGAGGCAAAGGACTGTAAAACAAATAAAAGAGGGAGAGGCAAGATCAAAGTACCTCATTAAGAGCAGTACGTTACAGCCTCGTCCAACCTCTGCTGCAGAGATTGTATAAGCGTCTGCTCCCAGTTAGCTGATCACTCATTCCTGCAGGGTGGGGTGAGAGGAGGGGAAGCTGAGGGTGGCAGGGACACAGGCACTGGAATGACCCGGGCTTCCCCATGTGAGCTGCAGTCCGAGCTGTGCTCATGGTGGTTCACTTGGTTTTTTAGGATGTTTTAGGGAAATTCATAGTGTTTCAGTAAAATTCTCCAGTGGTTGAGCTGTGCTTTCACTTGAGTGCTCCTAGAAACAAACATACAGCAGTATTTCGTATTTATTGTACTTGTATTTGGCTGCAAAGGACCACCTTCTCACACCTCTTCTGACAACTGCACATCAAGAAAAGACCTTGGAGGAGGGGCTTTTGTATCTATGCCATTATCCATTCAATTCTGTGACTGTGCAAGGATGGCTGAGTTCTTCCTCTATCCTAACACAGGTCTACCTCTTGCTTACCAGTCTGTCTCCCAACAGAGATTGTAGCCACACTGCAAACAGTCTGTGATGATGGCCGCTTCACCTAGCTAGGAAGGCATAGCCTGCTTCTGCTTCTCCACCTAGCTGAACCCAGAAGGACTTTGCACCCATCCTTCCCATCAGACAACTGTTTTTCAGCTCTGAACAGGAACTATGAGCTTTTCTGTGCTGACAGCTACTCCAGGGTCACTTTCACAACCATTCTGCTGGTGCTCCCACAGGCTGTCATGTGCCAGGTGGAGCCCTTAGGAAGAAAGACACATCCCTGGAATTCAGACCAAATATCCAGCAGTGTGCCAGGACTAGTCTAAGGAGTTGCAGGTGGCAGAGGCAAGTTGTGATTTGCCCCTCCATTGAAAAGCAGTAGTCAGGAGTGAGCACAGTAAGTTTCCCATTTAGTTGTGTGAGCCAGTTTCTCTCGTGCCTACTGCCAGGACGCTGGCTGTTCTGCTGCCTGGCTAGAAGGCACGCCAGTTGTTTAGATGGAAAGTCCAACAGCAAACAGCCCTCACCTTGACCTGCTTTCAGTGGGCACTGTGTGATGCTTCGAGGTACCTCAGGACACTTTGGCTTCTGCTTTGGATCACACAGTACTGCCTGAATGGAAACACTCCTTACAGCCTGCAAAGTGTTTTTAATGACAAATGACACGCTGTAGCTTGATGTTATTGGCAGTTACTATTATCATGAGATTTGTTAATCTCTTGTCTCCTCACTGTCAGCTTGGACATAATTCATCTCATCTGAAGCACTGAAGTCCAGCCAGACATTGTTCCCAAACAAGGTATCAAGGCACTGGTTGCATTTCAACCATTTTCAGTCTGGTTGCGAACAACCCTGCTTGCAGAAAAGAGGGCACCATCCTGAGCTCAAAGGGAATGCACAGGCATATTCATCTCCTTCTCCTGCTTACCTAGAGGGTGAGTGTACTCTCGCACCCACATTCTAACAGAAAGTCTTCACCCAGGACATGCTACTTGGCCAGCACCTGATTCCCACTCCACCATCACTCTTCACAAACATATTGCAGGCTCTCACCACAGGCACACACCGACAGCCTGGTCCAGGGGAGCATCCCTCCAACACAGCGAAGAGGGGAAAAAGAAAAGGGTAAAGCTGGAAGGGAGAACAGCTGGGATCTTCCAACAGCTTACCAAAATACAGGGTCTTGATCAGGTTGCCTGCCACCAGCCTATCCCGTTCTAGTCAATGTGCAGTATCTGCCTGTTCCCATCTCTCCTCAGCCCATCCATCTCAGGAGGGCAAGTCTGTCCAGTAGCTCTCGACCAAGAACAATCCTAGGTGTTACATCCATGCCAAGGACAAAGGAGTCGTGGAAACATCATGAAGAAAAGTCTTGGGGAAAAGACAGGGCAATCCTGGCAAACATTTCCAGGTCTAAAACATGCTAAGTGCCTTGCAGTAGGGGTAGTTCTTTAGGACCTTATTCATTCCTATCATATCTCTAGGGAAATGTGCTCACTGATCTATCCCAGAGGTCAGGCAGGCAGCCTGTGGCAGCGTTTGTTCTCACAGCACATGAGCATCGGTTCATGCAGCTATAGCTCTGGCTGCCTGCCGGCTCATGGGTCTGGTTCGTTGCTTCCCATACAGCCAGTAGGCCTGAACATGCCTCAAATTCTCCCTGAAGCAACACAAAACACACATGATCATGCCAGCAAGAGAAGGAAAGGCAATTGTACCCCACTGCAGCTGCTCACTGCTCCTGCCACATTCCACAGGGACACCCGGGGAGCTTCATCCCAGAGGTGTGCAGCTGGATTCGTCCCAGACCTCACACATGTAAGTATACAAGTGGATTGCGACCAAGGAATAAAGGCCGTGAAACAGGAGATGGATTGCCTTAGGACCTGGCTGCTGTGTAGATGATCAAGCAGCCATAGCTGTTTGGCACACATGTAAGAGAGGCAGCTAGGCTCTCTGTGTGTGTTTGAACACTGGGGTGCTGCTCTCCTGCAGATGTTAGCTCAATGTCTATCTAGACATCTAGCCTAGGGCACGTGGGGAGTGCGGAAGTGAGAGAAGCCATGAAGATTCCTGCCAAATACATGTATGATTAAGCAGCTTTGACGCCTAATTTTGATAAAGTTAATCATATCCTTGGTGCTTCCTAGAGATGCTGGTTGCATCTGCCTGTGGCACCTGATCACAGATACAGCAGGTAATGCCCTTCAGAAATGTGGGCAGCAGCAGTCTTTTCATTTTCATTTTCCAGGCTACCTGAAACACCGGTAACCAAATCACTGGTGGTTGCTTGCAGACCATATTGCTATATAAATAACTACTAATAACGATAGTTCAAATATTTATCAAGCTATTAAAGTCTCATCACCACGCCCCTGAGAGCATGGTCTGATTCCACTGGAGTGAGACCTGGCTTCTCAACAATCACAGCCCCAGCGAGCTTGCTCTGCCAGGGTGTCTGTTCACCTTACCTGCCTGCACAATGAAGACCATTCTATCTCTTCATCATGGACTTAAGGAAATCCCTGGTCAATCAAATCCTTTTTTTTTTTTTTTTTTTTTTTTTGATTTACTAGTGCTAGTAGTCTTACATAAACCTTCATTGGTTCTGCTTCAAGAGGACAGGTCAGTTTGTAAAGTAACTTACAAGAATTAGGCCTTCCATCAAGAATGGGAAATACAGAAAGCAGCTCAATTGTGGTTTCCATAGCAAAGGATTTACAAAGAGATTGAACTCTGCTTTTAGGTTACAGGTCTGTATTGAGGATGCTTGTGAGTGCATTCTTTCTTCCTTGCTCTCTCTTCTTCCCTGAGTCCCCTGTCAGTTTGATTCCTACCTGCAAGCAAGGACAGGTCGGGGGGCATCTCCCCATCCCAGTGGAAACTGTAGCACAAGGTGGCACTGGAGCATTAATACACCTTCTGGGTGACCGCTGGTTTCATTCTATTAAACTAGAATTTTTTCCATAGGGAATACAAACAAATTAGTGTACCATATAAATAATTACCTTTATGTAAATGCATGTGATAAGATAAATGGAATCTGAAATGATTAACTAACCTTCCATTTAACAACATTTCTGACATTTGATGCAAGGAATGAAGTTCAACCAGCTTTACCATGCCTTCTACTGTGGAATAGCAAGGACGTGTAGTGGTCATTAAATTGACTTGGACCAGCTTGGATCATCTTCCTCATAAAGACTGAAACTGTGAAAAATCAGAGTGGAAATTAAAAAAAATGAGGTAACAAAACAGTCATCCAAACTTTGATGTCCAGTCAGAATCAGCTACCACTAGGTACTTCACAGATCTCATTTGAGCTGCGCTTCAAGTTAGACATGGGCTGAGTTGGAGCCTCCGGTTCAGATATCACCCAAACAGCGCAGCATCGCATTGCAGCCAGCTGGGAAGCTAATGGTCCATCAGCACTTGCCCACAGTTGGAAAGAAGCTTACTGAAGCTGCCTGTCAGTAACTCCATGCAAACATGGTTGCTCCGGCTCAAGGTTTGGAGCTAGCTCATTCAGTGCCTCTCTGGGGATTTCTGCACCACGCCTTCATTCCTGGTGTAGACATGTCCCAGGTCTATCATAATTTTCATCTGCCAAGCATTCAGACAAAATAATTAACTTTGCTTTGCTGGCACACATTCTTTACTCTAAATTATTTGTATCAAAGAGCACTATTTCAACAAAATCTTTATATTTAAATTGCGAAAAATAAACATGAGAATTCTTAACAGTAACACTGATTACAAATGCAGAAAGGTTTGGCTGTTCTGGCACAGAAAGATAATTAAGAGGAATTTTAAGGGTTTTCTCTGTAACAGGTAGAGATTTAGCAGTATTTTGTATTAATCACCTTGCAGACACAGTACCGCTGCACACTGCAAAATAAATGACCAGAAGGCTTAATGTTTTTTGTGTTCTTTTTAAAGTGATTTCATATTGCAAACTCATGCCAAAAGGTTTATTTGTTTCTGAGTTTCTGGCTCTGTGGACTGTTATCCATGCTGTGAATGTACAACTCTGTTTGTCCACACAGTTACTGAAGTGCCTTTGAACAGTTTGCAGGTGCCATTGTAACCTCTCTTTTTTTGGTTCCAAAAAATGCTTTTGACAGCTACTGATCAGTCCATTTTAGCTGCCTACAATTCTGTATCTGCTGTAATTATTACTGAGATTAACAAAAAACTGTCTCTTTTCAGACTAGGAGTATCTTTTGCATGAGAGCATACCTGCTGTAGGAGTGTTATGCAACACCACTTGTGATCAGTGGAGGAGTATTACCGGTCACTTCCTTACACTCTGAATGAAATCTTAACTTGTAAGCTCTTTCAAATCCTTGGTCATTTGGTTTTGTTTGTTTGTTTGTTACACTGCTCTTGGAAAAAAACACCCTCGTTATTTTATCCAGCTCCTCCATATCTAGCCAGAGTTCCATCCTGTTTTTCACTTCTGAACACCATTCCCTCACCAGCACTTCTTGTTTGCCTCTTCTGTTGCAAAGTCCCCAGAGGGCAGCCTGGGACACCGTTGGGTAAGACCCACAAGCTGACATTAGCTGCAGCCATCCTGGATGAATTCAGGTGACGTCTCAGGCTATTGCAGCTATAAAGTTTTCTACATACATGCAAAGTGCTTGCTGAGACTTCTGGGACCCAGTGAGTCCAGAGAGCTGAATGTGTCATAATATCATCAAATTGCATCCCTCAGCTGCTCCCACTTCTCTGAAAGCAGCAAGAACCTGTAGCTCAACCTTCTGCTTTGGAGAGCAGTAAGAAAGAGGCCAGTGAAAGATTTAGGGTGCTGAGAACGGAGACGATCTGTGAATTACAGGTTTATTATTTCAGGTCCTGTGGCTTGATGCCCTGCTTTTGTGCCAGCTTTCCATAAACAAACTTTGGGAATCCTTGTGCTAATAGTATCTTTCCATCTTCTTAATGGTTATGTTTTTCACTCCATATGGCCACTTCATCTGCATTAAGCCTCCCCACTTATATGAAAAAATCCTTCTGTCGTTTCTGTGTTTAGCCAGGTCTGTTGCTCAGATGGTGCAACCATGGAATGGTTAAGCTGAGTCTGTGTAAAATGTTGTTTCTCTAGCTATAGGCTAGGGCAGAAATAAATATAGTTGGTACTATAACTATTTAACTGAAAAAAAATATAAACTAGACCTCCAAATCTGTGCGCTTTGTCACATATGTTAGAAACAGATCTTCTGCAAATTGATTTGTAATAGCCATTCCTATCACCACCTCCTCCTACCCAGGAGCCTGACTGCTCTTGATTATGTACCAATTGTCTCCAAGGAAAATTGTCTGGATTGAGTGAGGCTGAGTGAGAAAATTAATGTTGTTTTAACACCATAACGCTTTGGCTGTGCTGGTCCAAAGGTCCCTTGTCTCCAATAGTAGCTGACAAAGATTGTCTGGAAAACAGATAAGAGCAGAGTGAGACCACAGTGTTTTATTTCCCATGAAATCTCCTCTGTTTCTGAGATCTCTGCCCATCCTGAGCCAAATATAATATTCCTGTACATGATAGGTCTTTTCCTTCACAAATTTATCAGATCATTTCTTGAGCACATTGAAACATTTAGCATCAGCAGCATCCTATGACAAGCATATTTCAGCTACATTTTGCATGACAAAGTACTTCCTTTTGTTTCTTTTGAACTTGCTGGATAATAATCTTATCTGGCCTACTCTAATTCTTATCAAATGCAGAACAATGACCAGTTGTTCCCACTTCACTTTCTCCATTGCCACGCATAATTATACAGATCTCTACCATATTTTTCTCCAGATCTTTGGCCAATGAAATATTTCTTACAGAGCCGATCCCATGTGTTCTTTTGATCGCTGTTGTTATCCTTCTCCATTTCTTTTCCAGTTCTGCTTTATCCTTTCTGAGAGAAGGATGAGAGCTGCACACAATAACAAGATCATGAATTTAGTGACAGAAAAATGTTTTTCTTCTCTTCTTTGTTTCCTTTCTAATAACTTCAGGGTAACCATGATCATTAAAGGCCTTATCCACAGCACCTTGTGGTCAATAAAAAGATTCCCCTAGACTTTGGATTGAAACAGGTGCTGTCCTTCGCTGTCTTTCTCACTGCCTGAAAACTGGACAAGAGTAGAGACAAAGGACTTTCTTGCAGTGATCCATTTGGTCATATGTGATACCATGCCCACTGTTTTCTCTTTAAGGGTTACTATTAACGCCATATAAAACCCAGTCCATAAATATAGCAAGCCCCAAAACCTGGTTTCCATGGTGTTAAAAAAATGACTGTTCAGCAGGGATAGGAATGCTCTCTAGATCTTCATTCTTCAAGGCTGAGAGACCTGGGACTGCTGAGACTGGAGGAGACTGAGAGAGGATCTTATCAATGCTTATACAGTTCTAAAGGGTGAGAGTAAAGTGGGTGAGGCCAGGCTCTTTTCAGCGGTGCCCAGCGACAGAATAAGGGGCAACGGGCACATACATAATATGACCTTGGTAGAATGCCTCAACCAGGCTGGTCATTTTGTAGCTAAACTTGAAGAATTCTGTTAGGTAAGAGGAGAGGTTATTTTCCTTTGAAGTGATCACAACAGATTGCTCCTAGCACATAATCTTCCTCTTGGGCTTTCAAAATATTATCCTACATCTTTGCTCCATCCAGCTGTCTTTTTCCCAAACTTATGCTTACCGGCCTGCGTGTCTGGAGATGATCTCCACAATCTCTGTTAAAAAAGGAAACTGGTTTTAATTAAGACTGGAAAACTTTGGCAGTAGCTTGGTTGTTTCATGCTCAGAATTTTTTCACTTTATGGTGGCACATTATTTTTGAATTTCCCCATGTATGTTCTCTTTTGAGAATTGTATCTCCAACATTAATGTGTACCTTTATTGCTTCAAAGCTGTAAATATGTTTCCAGTACTTCCCATGGCATGGTGCTGCTATAAGGAATGATGTCCTTCTTACTTTATGACAAAGTGTTCCTTGCAAAGTTTGACTCTCCTTTTCAGCCTTGCTCCCCTCATGTCGGGAAGGGAGATTTTTAAATCAGAGTATCTGGGCAGCCAGTTCAAATGTAGGCTAATTCCTCAGCAGCACTATAAATACACCTGTCATGCTCTGCTCCTTCAGTTCAGTAGCTCAGGTCTCCTGATACCATAAAAGTGTCTGTCACCAGAACCTTTGCTCTCTGACTGCACATTTTTGGGCAATAGGGCATGTAACACACTTTTGAATCCTCATATGCCAAGATGCAGAAAATCAATTTTAATGTCCCTATATAAAAGAACTAGTGAAGCAAAAGGCTATTAATATTGCCAGGCACCATCCTGTACTGGAGGTAGGAAGATAAATGCTACAAAAATAAAGAAGGCTCGTTGCTGTTTTCAGTCTGATACTGTTGTGACAGTAGTCAGCTATGTAACACAGTGCAGGGAAATGGAAATGGAAAAGGAAATAATGGAAATTAAAATGGAAAAGGAAATAATGGAAATGAAAATGGAAATGTAAGCATCTTCTTCACAATTGTCTCAGGAAATGTCATTTCAATAAAAGAAAAAAATTGAAAGGTTATGCCTTCTCTGCCCACCCATGAATAGATCTTACTCTGTTCATATCAGCTCTAGATCAGAGATCAAATGAGAAAATCTAAAGTCAGTATCTAGAAAACTAAAATACCTGAAGAGAAACTATTGAGAAAAAATTCCAGAGTCAGAAGTTATTAAATAGTAAAGCAATGGTTCTATAAAGACCTCCTTCTAGTTTTAATTAAAATTCCTGCTTTGTGTCCCTCAGCAGTAATGGGCTTTCTCACATCTGCTACCCATATCTGGACTATTTGAGCCCCCAGACAGCTTCAAAAGTTATAACGGTTGAACTCCACAGATGAGAAAATAGAAAGTGAAAAGAGAAGAGAGAACAAGTCAAAACAATCAATTCAAAGCAAGCTGCTTTTGAAAAGATCAACATTAAATGTCTTCAGAAGACTTCATCTCAAAGTTTTGACACAGGCAAACTCTAAAATCCCGGAATATACAGCAGAAAAGAAGTCAGCAGCCTTTGTCAACAAGCAGCACATAAATGGGAATTATTTCAGTGGCATCAAAATTTTAACCTCTGTGACTGTGCCTTTCTAGGGATAATTTGAGTTGCTCACGGACCGGCACTTTTTTGTGTGCTCATGCAAGGCCTCCTGTTCTTCCAGTTTCCCTTATCATGTCGGCTGCCACCAACCTTTCTGATTGTATCCTGAAGGAATTTCTCAATGCACTCTGAGTGTTTCACATGGCTTTCTATTGTTTTTTATTTAGCAATAGAGAAGAGTTTTGTTGCACAAGACTTCTCTATTGATGTGTAAACATTGATAGCTGCTGAAAAAACAGTGCCTGGTCTGGCACAGGGAAAGTCCTTTCAGTCTGGCTGTATATCACAAATAAGAGGATGTTCACTGGGCAGATTTAGCTGATGTTTTATTTTCCTCTAAATATCCTCCTAATAACAGCACCTTTTAAGTGACTTCAGAAAGAAATAATGCTCAGTGCAAAGAGCCAAGGATAATAAAGTTGTGAGAAACGTGTTTGTACAGCACAATGAAATCTCTGCCGGATTACAAACTAAGTGATTCCCTAGAAACACCTACAATAAACAACGTTGGGTGTGAATAGCTCTTTCTATAACACCCAGCAGTCTGCAGAATTAAGAAGGTATCACTGTGTAGCCCATATTTAAATATACATATATGGAGTGAGAAAGTTTACAAAAGAAATGAGTGATTTTATGAGGAAATGATTGCAAACACAAAAGACAGAGACCTACAGACACTTAAAACATGGTATCCTATAGGGTAACCAATACACTGACATGGTATCAGAAAAAGAAGTTAGACATTATGAGTTTAGCATATGCCCAAAATATATGAGGGGGAAAATGGGTGTTTGATACATAGTGCAAAAAAGTTCTGAACAATGCACTCTGTGCTGCATTTCTCTGCAAGATAGCAGCTACTTCAATGAAGCTTTCCAAAAATGTTGAAACAGGTACAGCTTTTACTGCACTATTTAATGCTGAGAGAATCATTTGTGGCTGTGGCATGTGAAATAACTGGAATATTTGTGCCACTGAAACATGGTCAGTGTTCTGCTACTAAAAACAGTTATATTTTATTAGAAACTCGCTGGTAATAGAATGATCAGTGAGCTGTGAACGCGTGTGTAAATAATGAACTCAGAGTGCACAGCACTTCCAATTTCAGGAAATAAATCATATTCTGAGTTATTTAATTAAATGGAAGTATGTACGAACCCTCTGTCTGTAAAGTAATTTCATTTGGTATTTGAGAAAGTTTTCACAACAGTAATTATTTTAGATACGCAGAATACGTACTCTGAGAAATGTGGGTTATTTGGTGAAGAAAACCCCCACAGAAAATTGCATACTTTGAAGACTATGCTTCTTACAAAAAAATAACACAATAAAATCTGGGGAAAAAAAAAGACCACTCGAGGAATGTGGGGCCATTCTGAAAGTGAGGGGAGCAGCCCCTCTACCAGCTCTGCCCCCAGGGCACGCAGCACCTGCTACCCCTCAGTGGTGGCGTCCACCCGCTCAATCTCAGCCTGGAGCCCAGCAAGGGCAGAGCCTCTCAACTTCCCCAAACATCTCTGTTTTGAGAAACACGCGTTCTTTCCGGTGGAAAGATGTTTTCTTGTAAAATTCCCAACCGGCTGTAATCAGGAGCTACGCCTATTTCCTTCCAGAGGTTGTTTCCTACAACAAAGCAGCACAGGTTGCAGCACTGTGACAAGGACGTCTTTAACGCAGAGAACGTCAGGCGACTGCTTCCCATCCCCGCGTGCCCGGCCAGGCAGGATCCGGTTGTTCATTCTCCTTATGCCATGCTGTAAAAGCAAACATGTAAGCTATTACCGTAAAATACAACCCTGCCAAAAAATAATGAAGCAACAATAAAAACGTGTTGCTACCTCTCACATGGTGTATTCTATCACTGTTAGATTTTGCTCATCTTGGAGCCAAACTAGTTTCTGGTGTAAATCCACAGACTTCCATGTTATTTTTCATTAGGTAACAATTAATTTCATGGAATTTATAAACTGTTAGTAACAAATGTACATTTTTTACTCTTTTCTGTAGACTGAATTTGCTGCAGAAGATACTGAATGAAAACACAGTGATGTAAATCTAGATATACCTGCAGACACATTTATTCATGATGTGTATTAAGAGCTCAAAGCACGAATGTGACACAGCTCAGTAACTTCCTTTCAACCAATACTGAGGAAGATAGTGACAGCTTATTGTTTACCATTCCAAATATGTCTGCAAGACTTGTTCACATATTAGAAGAGCCAGTTTGTCAATGTGAGGTTTTTGCTAGCATCAAGCTCAACATCTGTTGGATGTTTCCAGAAGCCTAACTAAAGTTGGAACAAGTTGAAAACTTGTGTACTTAACAACAGAAGAAACAAAAAAAGTGTTGTGTCCTTTCATTTCTGTTTTGTCCCCTCTTGTAAATGTTATAATATGCCATCAACAAGAAACAGTGCCCGGGACGTTGGTATAAATGAGCAAAGGAAAGGATTGGAAGAAGTGCCTAGGGGAAATTTGGAGGGTGCAGAAGACACCTGAGCCCCATCCCAACCAGTGCAACTTCTGGAGGTAAGTAAGGAAGGCAATGTCTGGAATATGGTTTCAGTCTCAGCTCCTCTTCCTCCCCACTGGCTTTTTTTTTCAATTGAAGAATCAAGAAAGAGGTCACAGTGCTGTATTCAAAGCCCTCCAAGTCATCGACTGGCTGTTTATCCATCAGGATCCTCAATGCTCTGACAGAGGAGATGAGTGAAAGCAGCCACAATCCTCCTGTTTCCTTCAAAACCTCTACTTGAGACCCTTCCTGATCAGAAAGAAAAAAGTCTTTGTAAGTATTCTGAGCCACAACACTCCATTCAAACAGCTCCTTTCAAAGCTGCAGCATCTTTTTATACAGCAAGAGACTTTTATTCATTTAGAAGAAACTTCTTTGGCTCCAGAAAACAGTAACAAACACACATGCCACGGTACTTCCTGAGCAGAATTGCTGAAGCTGGGGCCATTTCAGCCCCCCAGCCACCATTGAGCCTGCAGAACCTGGGGTGCCTGGAGAAGACTGAGGAAGGCCAGGAAAAGCCAGTTCAGTGCAGGACAGCTACAACACCTCCTCCTATCCAGCGTGGGCATCCTGCCCTGCACTTCATGATATTAGAATAATCAAAAATCTACCTAGATACGCTCTTACAGAGTTTGCTCATTTACTCCAGTTTGCTGCCTCATTCCCTTCCCAGCCACCCATTCTTCCTGCCCAGTGTCCTCGGAGCCTTGCATAAGTGAATGGCTACAAAATATTCTTAGGCAATCCGGTATACTGAAAACAGTTTCGTTTATCCTAAGGAAAATATTTATCATTATTATTATTCACGTAAGACTTCCTTAATGTTTTTATTCTTCTGTTTGCCACTTTACAAACAGCAAACTGAATTAAACCCTCAGACGGCTGTCAGTGAGAGACAGAAAGAGCAAACACTGACTTGTACATACATACTTCATAAGGACCTGTCTCTTATTTTATAAAAACAATCTTCTGTTATTCAGCCTTCAAAAGTCTTGACGATTTGAACTAAAGCCTCTGAGCACTGTACTGCTCCTTCTTCTCTACCAGGGTTGTGGGGAGAGCAGAAAGCCTTCCAGACAGCCCTGGAACCTCTCCGACTCAAGCACACGGGGGAAAAGACCAAAAACTACTATGAGAGACTTTTCTAGGCACTTTCTATAGGATCTGTGAGGTGTGAGAGAACTAGCTTATCAGCAGAGAACACTGTGGATCACAGAGGCACCAAAAACCCTGAGGAGACGCCATCCTGAAGGCAGAGGACAGCAAACAGCCACTCATGAAGGACACAGCCCAGCCACTGAGAAGGCACAGGGCCTGCCCCAATGTCCCTGCGCCACTGTCACAGCCCACATTGTGTAAGAGGCCCTTAAGTGTTTCCTAGTCAGGCTTTTTGCCACCTGCACAGCCACGCTGTGCTGGGTGCCTCCTCCTCCCACAGGCCCTTGCTCGGGAGGGCTGTCCAGCAGTGTTGGGTTTTACATCAGAAGCTGAAATGTTTCCTGAAATGCTGTCAAAACTTGTCATCACTAAATAGGTCAGACTGGCTGGAGCACTGTGTAGGCTACTTCTGAAGCCTGGCCAATGTGTGTTAACCAGCAGTGCTTCATCCCTTGCCTTTTTTTCACCATGTCCAGACCCAAGCTGCATGGACAAAAAAAAAGTTAACTCTGAAACTTGCCCTAACTTTTGTCCTAGCATGGCTTGGAGCCAAAGGCAAAGAGTCAGTTCTTTAATCCACTTCAGCATCTATCCCTCTGGGGGTTCATAACTCAGCCATGAATGTTTGTTTTGAGCTGAAACCTGCAGTGCAGGTTCTTTGCTGAGGAGCAGCAGCGGGATGGCAGGCAGACGCCAGCCATGAGCCTGTGAAAGCACTGAGTCGGGCAGCAGAGGGGAACATGCAGGTCAGAAAGGACAGGGAGGTGGGCAACACAGCAAAGCACAGTGTGGAAGGGGAGAGAGGGAAAAACTGCAAAAGAAATGTGTGACAGAACCCTCATATTTGGCTGGCATAGTCTTACTCTGCTATAGTGTGTCTGTCTCTCGATTTCTTACTCTGCAAGCTCCTTCCATAGAGGCCGGGGTCTTCTCCTGACTAGACAGTGTTGGTGTCAGGATAATGCTCTAAACCATCGTAAGAGCAACTATAGTACTGTCACTGTGACTGGTTTATATTTCTAAAACGGATCATTTTTGTATTTGTCAGCATACATATTTACATCTAGCAAGTTTTATGCAGATTTTTTAATGCAGAATTAGATTTGAGTGAGCAGTAAATTTTACCTGCAGTCTTACAATTGTGCTGCCTGAATATCTCAGGCTTTTTCTTTCTTATAATGCCATCATGAAGAGTGGAAATCTTATCTCCATTTTACAGAAGAACTGAGGTACAGAGAAGCTAAATGACTTCCCTGAGGCCATACAGGATGTCTCAAGCAATGCAAAGAATGAAATTGTTTCATAGCAAGAAGATCACCGGAGTCCTGTGGTGGATCCCCAAGCACGGGAGTGCTGAGATGTACACGACAACCTTTACTGGCTAAAAAATAAGATCAGACATCCTCTTGTCACAGCCCAAAGTACTCTATATATCTGCTGTGTTTACAGAGAGCTTCCCTTGGTTTCAATTTCTGGAGTTACACCTTTAATCTCTGCAATGCAAAACCTGTGGGAATCTTATTAATAATGGATCTAATGTAATATTTTCCATTTCTAAAATCCTTTTTCTGTTCAGAAGTGCACCCTCAGAAAACACCTTATGAAGAGGTGGTAGGTAGTTACTTAGGTAGCTATTCCTTTCTTTAGAAATCTTTCCATGGGTAAAAGTTAATTTAGTTAAACTAAATCCTAATTTTGAAGCTCCAAAAGGTATGAAATCTTTCCAGCATATTTCATCTCTGTATGCATACCACTGTGCCCAATCAAAGGTACACTAGCAGAAGACTGTTGAAACTGTAAACACATTCAATAACTTTTTGCACCAGTCCAATTTCCAGCCTTCCCCAGCAACTATGATGCAGAATGTCAGGGTGAAGAAACAAGAAGTATACAGCTGCTCTCCGGTTGTAGAGTTGGTCCTACACATGCTAGCTAAAGCAGCAAGAATTGTCCACTGAGTACTTTCTCTCTCTGCTCAAGGACCAGGACACAGAGGTTTCCCCAAACATGGACAGTCTCCCATGTTATGTGTTCTATGATGGTGGTGTGATTGACTCAAGTTGTTTGATTAGCAGCAGGGACCAAGATCCAGCACAAAAGTACATGGGAAAAGCCAAATTCTTCATCAACTTCTGACAAGTCAGGGTAAGGATAAGCATGATTAAGCAAGTGCATGAGCATGAATAGATGAAAAGTTGAGGTGTTCTTAGAAATGCAGCTCTCACTGCACAATGTTGCACAAAGATCTGCCCACTTAATTCTGTCTGAGAGAGCATTAAACGATCAATCAGCAGCTCACCCACACAGCCATTTACCTTCAGTAGAAAAAGGAACAGACCTTGCATGTGAAGAAGAACCACTTAGTCAGGCAGCCACAGAAGCTGGAAAGCTGAAGGATGAACTGTTCAGATGAGCAAAATGCATCCCACTTACCTGTGGTACCTCAGGATAGTCTACAAGTTAAACCAAACAGGACAGCTGGCACAGCCCACGTGATCCTTTGTTTTGTACAGGAAGATGGCCACAAAAAAAGGTGCCACATGAGTACAACAGCCACAGTCAGACATCTGCACAGGCTCTTGCAACACGATATAATCATCAGAGTGGCAGTCCCCTCTGTTGTAAGTCAACATCATGCTTCCATCAGTATGCAAATAGTAGCACTTCGTATGTGGTCACACTAATGAGGCGTGACTCTGTGACCATCCAGATACATCCCTGACTTCCTGTCATCAGCAAGCCCACTCTGGCCAAATATGTTGCACAACAATGGTTGTTCCCAGATGCCATTTAGCAGATCAAAAAGACAATAGGTGGTCACTCCCAGTTTGTGAGTTGCTGAGTCATTAACAGGAAAAATAGAGAATGATTCACCATATATGAATGGGATACGGTCATTCTTGTTGCAGTGCTGTCTCATAATTAGATATCATGCCACAGAGAAAAATCAGAGCACACTATCCAAACAGTATTTCACTGTATACTACTAATATATACAAGAAAGCTGATGAGTATACCACCACTGCTGGCTATGGATGATCCACAAATCTGAGATTCATTATGTATTGATACTTTTTACTATAGGCACACACACCAGTATACCACTGATAAATGCAGATATGCAAAGGAGAAATGTAGATGGGTCATCCTAGCTAGGTTAACCCAGACTTCTCAATAAGACACGCTCGTGTATTTCCAGCACATCTGATATCTGTACATACACAATGGATTTATCTTGTACATCTTGAACTTCTTAACCTGTCCCATTCAAGTTATTGCAAAAAGTGGCTCAGCTTCACTCCCCTAATGTGTACTGTTTGACAGTCACCAGTCCAAGTGAGAAACAGAGCCCATGGGCGGGCAGAATAAGACATTACTGATGATACGCTTTCAGAAATTAAAATGAGCAGCCATCAAAACTGGTAATAATGTGTAACATCAAAAGATTCTTTATTAGAGGTCATGCATTCCACCTACTTGTCTTCTCATTTCAAAAACCAAATTAACACACACATTCTTTGAAGTGCTGGTGTTTACTAAGGAACTGCTAGATCATCACTGAGTATGGGCAAAGATAATAATGACTAAGCAAAAGTATTTTGCACCTTCTATCTTTGCATGCTGCTTTGCGCAAGTGCATCGTTGAATGTGCTCTAGCCTTTTAATGCCCAGCTGCACTAAATGGCTTGTGGCCCACTGATGGAAAGACAGTTGTGGAAAGCCTTCAGGCCTCAAGACCATACACTGGCAATGATCTACCCGTTAGGATAGGCAACATCTCACCTACTCTCTCTGTCGCTTGTGTTTACCTGGTGGTCAGTCTGCTTCTTATTAAATGACATGAAAGTGACAGGTGTTGATCTCCTGGCACCCAGTTTCTCCAGTCAGCTGTCTAGTCCTTCGCTACTCCTGGGTTATCATAAAAGAAGCAGATATCAACCTCTTCCAAACAAAGGAAAGGAAAAAAAATGAGAGAAACAGATAGGAAACCACTCCTGGTGAAATATCAAAGCTCTCTTACTCGTGGGAACTGGTGTTTACTCTTCCAAGTGGCTTTCTATGAACATGGCAGGATTTGTTGACAGAGCCGGACTTTGTGCTCAGGCTTTTTCAGTGCTTTTCTCTTTCCTATTGCTGGTTATTAAATGTGTTCACTTCTCACATATTTGTCTCTTTGCTCTAGAAATAGCACAGAAATAATATTTCAGCTGAATGAGAACACGCTGACTTCTGATGTTTTCAACAATAGATGGGTTGATGTGAATATGAAAGATAATGTACTTGATTTGCTTCATTTTTACCAGCCTCTAGAGAGTTTAATCTATCCAGAAAAGAAGTGTCTGTCTGATTTTTTTTTCCTGTGTGACTGTCAGTTCATCATCTTGTAAGACAGAGTTATTCTGAAAACAAAAAAGTAGAATTCATAAAGCAATTTGATCATGGGCCAGATCCTATCACTTTTACTCATCCTATTTGTACGTCAAACTTATCTATGAGATGACGTTGAGATATCAGCCCACTATCACCAAAATGGTGACACCCAGATTCAGTGCCCGAACTTTGAAAGAAGGGATTTTTCTGAATGCTTATCAATATTTACTTGCATTGAAACTGTCAGATTCAGCTTTACATAAGTGGCCTAAAGCAGCGTATGTTTACTTTAAAATGTAAGCTTATTTTGTATATACCCTAATATCTATTTTCATTCATTTTTGGAAAAAAAAAAATCTTCAAACATTACACAACAAGAGAAAGATTTCTCAGTCTTTGTTTTCTTATTTTTATAATGGTCTTCTTAAATCCTCTATTAGGAAAGCCATACACTGAGTATTATTTACAAGGATGGTTCTGATTCACTGATCTGTTGGGATAACTCTGACCAAAAGAGATAAAAATTGTAAGATGATGCAGAACAAGAGATAGGTTGTTCAGTGATCACCAGCAGCCAGCCCCCAAAGAGTCACTGTACCTACTTACACATGGGGCCCCATCCTTCAACTGCAGGCACATCAGTTGCAACTATTCTGCTTCAGTTTTTCCATCTGCCAAAAGAAAGCAGAATACAAATTCACTTCATGACACCTCTAGCTCAACTTCTGGTAAATATGGCCTTTCCCTGAATTTAAGAATTAAGAATTAAAGAATGATTTAAGGAGATTAATAGTTTTAGACATTTATTAGCTATAAAATCACAAGAAGCTCTATGTTTTCATTTCCATTACAGCCTGCATTTTTCCATTGACTTTGGTGTTTACCAAATCAGTCTAATAACCACTGTGAGAGGCTCATTGGCAAAATCTATAATGAAACAAATAAAGGTCTGCTGTCAGCTCAACATTTTTCAAAGAAATACTGAATATAACTTAGGAAAGTAGTCCCGATTCATTTGTTACTTGCAGTGTTTTGCCATGCTTTTTAATCGATGCATTCAGCCATGTGTAGTTGCATCAGTCGGAGAGGGACTTTTTATAAGGGCATGCAGCAACAGGACTAGGGGATATGGCTTCAAAGTGGAAGAGGATAGATTTACACCACATGCTAGGGAGAAATTATTTACTGTGAGCGTGGTGAGACACTGGAGCAGGTTTCCCAGAGAAGTTGTGGATGCCTCCTCTCTGGAGGCAATCAAGGCTAGGCTGGATGGGGCTTTGAGAAACCTGTTCTAGTGGGAGGTGTCGCTGCCTATAGCAGGGGGCTAGAACTAGATGATCTTTAAGGTCCCTTCCAACCCAGACCACTCTATGATTATAGAAGTAAGTTGGAGATCACTTAGAAATTAACCCAATTCACCTCCTCAAGACCTGGAATGATAAAAATTGAGTATGATTTACAGTTACCCAATTGTCTTTCATTTCAAGTTTTACTTATAACAGGAGCTACCTCAAAGACTGCTTGCATTTAGATAACCAGCGAGGAAGGTGCATCAACAGGTGTAGCCAGTATCTGCAAATGCAGCACCAGAGTTGTTGCCAGGGAGTTCTCTTCAGAGTAGAGTATACAAAATACCAGAACATAATTTAATTTTGTGGTTCAAACATGAAGGTACTGTACAATGCAGGCTGAGGAAGAAGAGGACCAGATTATGTTGCATATCTGAACTAGATACCGTATTTATAAAAATATGGGCCTTATAAGAGTTTTTGCAGGTGAGACCAAAGGTTCACCTCACCCAACATCCTGCCTCTAACTGCTGCTCTTGAAAAACCCAGGGAGGAACAAGATAAGCAACAGCTCAAGTGTACAGATGAGCTACTTTATTTTACACGACCAGCTGCTAAATTTCTGCACTTCAAAGTATTGGAGCAGCATGTTTGAGGACACTTCTTCCCTCAGAAATATTCATGAGAAGTAGATATACAGGCAGAAATGTCATTTTCAATGCTGTAATCCACATAATTTAAAATGAGTACAGCTGTATCGGTGGTTGAAGAGCACACATGATTATTAAAAAAATCAGCTTTGCTATACCATTTCTCTTATTTTCTTCACTTCCAGAGGATAAGAACATGATAGCATACAGTCATAGAATCATTTGAGTTGAAAGGGATCCTTAAAGGTCATCTAGTCCAACTCCCCTGCAATGAACAGGGACACCTACAGCTAGATTAGGTTGCTCAGAGCCCCGTGCAGCCTGATCTTGAGTGTCTCGAAGAACAGGGCTTCCACCATCTCTCTGGGCAACCTGTGCCCGTGCCTCACCACCCTCATTGTAAATCTTCTTCCTTCCTTCTTCCTTCCTTCTTCCTTGTAAATCTAAATCTTCCTTTCTTTTAGTTTGAAGCCATTTCCCCTTGTCTCTCGTGTGAGAGACGGGCAACTGCAGTTCTCTCCTCCAGTCTCTTTGGAAAATGAGAGAAAACTGGTGTTGTTAACTGCAGTGGCAGTGATGGATACAGTGACACAAGGCAGATGAAAACAAACACAGTCTCAGAGTTGTTTGCACATCCAACACTGTTGTCCTACTGGTCACATGTACTCTGTGCTGCCCAAATACCACTTCCTGCAAGAACCTTGAATGGTTATAAATATCTTCTCTCTCTATGGGACAGATGATTTAGTCCAATCAGCTTCATGTAATTGTAATTGATATTTGCACTTCATGGGGATCCAGCCCAGCACCTGAAGGCTGAAGTACCAAAACAAAATGCATGTTGCAGGCCAGAGGCACTTGGTCAAGATAAACAACTGAAAGTCAGGATTTCCATGTCAATTAAAGTTCTGTATATTCTGAGGTTTATATCTCAACATTTATAGTTCCATGGGGCATGGTCTTGTAGCCCTTAATCAGATGAATAGTCCCACAATAGACATCTTTATCTCCCATCGGCAACTGCTCTTGCAGGGGCTGTGAAGCAGATGTCATTGTAACCCGCAGCCCAAAACTGATCTCAGCTTACAGTGGCACATCATGGGTAAAACCACCGCAGACACTGGCATTACTGCAGGAGTAAAACAGCTGTGAGCTAAGTGGGATCAGGATCAGATCATCTGCTTATGGCCTCATATGTTTCCATAACATCCTCTGATGAGACTGAAGTTTTCCATGATTGATCTCTGGCCAAAGGCAACTCTTCTTTTTCCTTTTTTTTTCTTTTCTTTTCTTTTAAGTATAAGTAAGCTCTCAATTTCTGAAAGCAGAACAGATTTTGGAAAGAGGTCAGAGCAGCATTGTGAGGAGCAATTCTATAACCCGCAGCCTTACTGTTCAAGGCTTTACATCCCTGTAGTGCAAAATGTGATTTATTACTGTAAGGTAGTTAATTGCTAGAAGAGGCCAGAAAAGTGCTATTGGACAAAAATTCTGGCTTTGTCCTGCTCCTTGTTCAAACATAGATCCTGCTTATATTTTTCCCCCAATGCTATGTATTGTACGACAGTGAAAATCAGAAAGATACTGCTATACAGTTGCTTACAAAATGGGAACAGCTAAACCTGACTACAAAGCAAACCAACCTTGCTCTGTGTAGTTTCAAGAGTGTAAAAGAAACCCATTTTCACAGAGCCTACGTAGGGACTCAGCTGGTGGGTCCCATGCCCATGAGGAAGAGCAAGTTCAAAGCTGCTCATAAGAACAGAGCCAGCAAGAGGGACAGCTCATTTACAAGTGAGTAGTTTATACAAACACATTGAAAAGCACAGATCCATTAAAAAAAATAAAAAGTTTTAGTACTTTTTAAAATAAAAACTAAAGAAGTATGAATGATCCTTCTAGCATTTGCCACAGACTTCTGGACAAAGCCTCTTGACTAGCATGGAGTAGGGATGGAGAGCCTGCTTTAGCTCCTCCAGGTTTTTGTTTCTGGCTCAGTGGTTTCTGCCTGAGCATAGCCCAGATTCTCTGTGAGGTCATCAGCCATTCAGCCTAGCTCCTGCTCCCGAGGACCAGCCAAGGCTCATTATGTTTCTGTGCAAACATCCTCCTGAAATCGCAGCTCCACTGAAAAAGTTTTGCACAGCAGAAAACAACAGGGTAAATCGCACTGAGCTAGGAGTCACTGCTTTAGAGTTTTCAGCCCATGTAGCAAAGTATGTAATAGCATTACAGCACGAAGTCTTGAAACAGGACAAAAGCAGGCAGCGCCCATTGGGCACGTGTGTTGTCCTAAGGAGGACCCATGTGAGGGTCATTTTGATAAGGTTGTCACACATTTAATAATTTTCAAACACACTCAGTGTGACCCCATCCAAGACCCAGCCTTGGCTCAACAGCAGTGACTTGTTCTTCAAAGAGGCTATTCTACAGAGGAGATATAGCAAAGACGGGGAAAAACCTTACTCCACAATGGGAAGATAAGGAGCTGCTGGAAGGGGAGGGGTCTCGTTTCACAGCGGTTATGATACATGCTGCCCTGCCTCAGGCTGCCCGGGCAGCCCAGTTACATACATTTCACATTATAAAAGTTCTCTGCAGAGAGAGAATGACTATTTGCTTCCCACCTAAGTATGCCAACATACACAAGCCTTCAGAACCGACCTCACAGATGTTGGAAATCTTTGTTTCTGCACAACCTTGCTTCAGCAAATGCCATGGGAAATGCAGCCTCCATTGGATCCTGCTGGCCAGGCAACACTGGGGACCCTGGTCCCCACAGAACATGGGATGGTCTGAGCCCAAGCCTTCCTCAACAAGTGCTCTGACCACTGGAGGGCCACCCAAAGAGGGAGAGAAGGGGTGCTGCTCCTGTGGTGTGAGCTGCTGCCAGAGTCCCGAAAGCATGCCCAGCCCTTGCAGCTGTAGTGATGATGGGCGGTCCTGACTTGTATGAGTAATGCCAGAAGAGGGATTTGGTTTATAATTCTGGATTTCATCAAGAGCCCATCCTCAAGTCCAAAATTAAGCCTCTGCCATCTGTCGGCAAGCTGGAGAGAGCTGCCTCCTCTGCCACAGGGACTGTATGCATGGAGCGGGTTAATGCAGTGAGGCACAAAAATAGTGTGGCGATGGATGACCACAGAAGCACCATAGTTAGACATGGTTTGTTTAGTGCCAGAAGTATGCAAGTCACTTTGCCAGACAAGAATCCTCCTCCCAGAGAGACTCCCAAAGAGCCTATCATCAGTTTTTTAAAGTGTTTGCAGTTTGCTGGCTGAAGTGTTCCACTGGAGTTGTTGGTCTTGCCTAGGGGCTGTACACTTGCAGGGTTGGAAAACACAGTGCTGATGTATTCTTGCCAAATCCAGCTTGTTCCTTGGATTGTTTCCTTTCCCTAATCACTGTTTATCTTTACACGGGCCAGATTGGCCCATTTCTTCCACTCTTTCACTAGTCTCTACAACAGATATATGATCTCTGAAATTCTTGCTTGGCTGACCACAATTCATTCATCAGAGAATAAATTTATCCTTTCTTGGGCACTCAGTAAGCACTCAGTGAATTTCCACAGCCTTTTCTAAGGCCTCAGCCACCTTGGATGTCCTAAAGTCGGATGAGCATCACCCCACTTGTACCCATACTTTCCTCCTTTAGCAAAGAGCCTCCCACCCACAGCCCATGGAAGAGTTTAGACCTCTCTAACACCTCTGGCTCTTGAAATGGAGTAAACTCCACCCCCCTACCTGAACTTTAGGAGGGGAAAAACCAAACAAACAAACAAACAAACAAACAAACAAAAAAAGAAGCACCCAAATCCTGCCCTCAGCCATGTTCCTAAGCAGGGATTTTCACTGAGCCAGCCATGGTTGTGATTTCTGCTCTCTTTCTCATGATATTTGTTTTGATTCCATCTAACCACCTCTGTAGCTTCTATAATCCCAGGCCCATTTGCTTAATGCTCTGTTATCACTACTTACATTTCAGTATACTGAAATGCTATGAATAGCTAAGATAGATGAAAGAAAAGAGATTATCAACCCTTTTCACAGATAGGCAAGAGAGAGAGCAGAAAATTTGGGTTATTCCCCCAAAGTCTGCAGCACAGTTGGAAGCAGAGCCTCAGGTCCAAGTTCAATACCACCATTGGAATCCTCCAATTGTATGTATGTCTGAAAGTCTTCCAGCTCTTACTGACTGCGAAGGGCTGGATGGACGCACTTCAGCAGTACCTCTAGCTGACCAGGACAGCACCAGCAGTGCTTTCACATTAAAGAGGGAGGAAGTCATTGGCCTGTTAAGCACTGGAAGGCAGCTTCAGCCCTTACATAAGTGAAAGCAACTCTGTTTTGCCAAGTCTGAAATTGCCTCTGTATCCATAGCATCGCATTTTTGGAGTTCTTCTGGGCAGAATGAAAGGAGCTTTGGTAACCCAAAGAAACCATAAAGCCCAGCTCCAAACTGGCTGTAGCGCAGCCGGATGTCATCTCTGACAGCTGGAGATAGTTGGGCTGTGGACATGGTGCCAGCATGCAGATCCAACACCCACTGCCCCCCGCAGGGACACAAGGACCATCGCCAGACTATTCCCATCTTGCAGCCAGAACTGTGGGGCTGAGGCAGCTCTGCTGCCATCTCACGCTGTGCTGCTTCTGCCTGCCTCCGTTAAGAGCCTGCTCTCCAGCTCCGGGAGCGGAAACTGGGGCTGAGCTCGGCAGTGATGCACAGGGCCCTGCCTGCTTCACCATGGGGGTTTTCACACGTTAGCCTCTGCACAACTCCCACATAAAAATTAAAATCTCAAGATTGGGGCAAAAAAAAAAAGTATTCACCAACACATCTTAATTGGATGGCTTTGCATTTGGTTTCCCAGTGGCTGCACAGTACATTTATACACAATTTCTAACTTTTCTCCTCTCAGACATTTAGTTGTGTACATCTTTATGGAAGAAAAGCACAATGATTTTATAAAAATCTTGTAAATAGTGCCAGTGTCAGGCAGAACATGGGACAGTGATATCTGGGCAGCTGCTGTTACTGGGCAGGTCAATGCTATTGTCAATGCCATCGCTGCCAGCAATGAGCAATGCTTCATTCAGAACTGTGACATCAACTTGCAGGAAGGGAAGACAACAAAGTTCACTTGAGATTTCCAATTGAGCTGTCTTTAAATCCGGTATTACTCTGACCTGTGTTCCTCTCCATGTAAATAAAATTACAAAATCTGCTTTTCTTTACTAATCTTTTTGCCCATTTAAAAATAATAAACAAAAAGTAGCTGAAAGAAATTTTATATTGCTCCTTTCCACAATGAGGCCTAAATACAACACATACAAATACTAGAGCCCTTCCAAAACACAGAACTCCATCAAATACAGAAGTATACTTTGACTTTCCAAAGCAAATGGGAGAAATACAAATAGGAGTGCTTGGGACCTGGCATGCTGAGGCAACAAAACCTCTCTGCCGGCCACGAGTGAGAAGCCTTTCCCTTCCCCTGCCCTACATCACCATCAGCCTCAGCCAACAATACCACAGATGGCAACATACCCCCTGGCCACAGCTCATAACCCGAAGACTACACCCTTTTGTGGTCATGATTTCACAGCAGCGTGATATCTCAATTTAGGCTCTTGTGAAAATCAAGCACAGATGTTGCATGTGGGAGGAGGATTCCTATGGCCCATTTCCTCACTAAGACACGTGCACTACAGAGAACTTCATCGAAGACCACCATTTTATTTAAAATAATAATAATAACCCAGCAAACATTTTCAAGAAATGGTTTAATCACATTCAGCTCTTTCAGTGCTTGCTGGAATAATCATGAACTCTGTCAGTGTTAATGGGGGTGTTATAAGTATCTGTGTAGGACTGCCTCTGTAATTCAGCATTAATTAGCTGAATCATTATTTTAGAGTGTTACTGAATTATCTTATAATTACCACCTATCTTGGTGCTTGTAAATGCGGCAACAGAAGGAAACGGCAATTCTTTTAAATGTACTTAAAGTTAAGAAGGCATAATAAACACTCCATTCTGTCCTTTTTAGAAGCTTTTTTATCTTCTGTGAGATGTAAGGCTAGTACAACTGCTTTCATCTATGCCTTGTAGATTTATTACAATCATTATAACAAATGGAAATGAATATTATTCAGGTTTATTACCCTATAGTATATCTTTATGAGCACACAGGAAACCATGTTGCTTCTTTATCCACTGCCTATAAAGAGAATGAAAGATGCTGCTCTGGAAAACAGTATTGTGATTAAAAAAAGATCATTTGACTCTCCTAATTTGACTGTTTTGCTAATAACTTATCTGCTCTGATTCCCAACACAATCAGGCCTAATTGTCACACACTAAGAAGCCTCATTACTGCTTAACTGGGAAGGTAGTTAGGAAATACCACGTATGTTTTGCTGCCACAGATTCTGCTCTGCAAGTGCTAACGCTGTGGTGCAAAGTCTACTGCACCTTAACCCCCCGCTTGAAGCACACAGAAGCAGTGGGAAAGGAAAGGAGTATGCTTGTCACTGGGCTAATCGGGAAAGCTTGTAACACCTGGCTGGCTCAGGTTTGGGCTCTTGTGATCAGCTCTGAATGCTGTGCACAAGACACTTCGCTCAGGCTGTCATGTGCTCCCAGGAGACTACCTAGTGCAGGATCTCCCAGCATGCGTTTATAAAAGCATAGAGAAGCATGCTAAGTGAATCTCTCCTTATGCTCAGGGTTTACTGGGAGGTGCTTTTCGTAACTTCTCCACTTCGACAAAGAGAGATTGTCCAGGTCAACAGATCTGAGATCTGCTAGACCAAAGGGGAGTCAATGTTGTGCAACCAGTTGTACTGGCAACCAGACATTTCTTGCGTGCTTTAGTTTCTCAGGGTGTATTCAGAGATTTGAAGGAGACAGTTACAGTCTGCATTCTCTTACTTTTACCACATACTCCTCCTGTGGGAGTCACAACATACCTACAGCCTCCATTTTACTCCTATTTTGCAGGCAGAGCTGGGACATGTTAGCACTTGACTTCTCCAGCTAAGGGATTCTAAACATGAAACAGAAATCAATATGCATGTATGAAGAATGGGGATATTTGAAAAATCTCTGCTGTGAACAGATTTTCAGCCTGACTATTCTCAAATGCGTCTCTCCCTCAGCTCTAAATATTATGTGCAGTTTGAAATTAGGTAATGGTTTACTGTCGATGATTGCTGGTAGGGTGTTACTGATACACCTAAGGTATGAAACACTAAATCAAACTTCACATTCATTTCTATGAAAAAGACGATTTTCATATCCTGACATGTTTATTGCTCTGAGACTAAGCTTGTTATTTATTAGGGTTCACTCTATAGTTCTTAGAAACAGCACAATGTTGCCATTGTGATTGCCCTTCTCACTACAGTCATGATGGCATTTGCTCATCATACACAGCAGTTTAAATCACAGCAAGAATTCACAGTGCAGTTAAACAACTTGGTAGCAAACGTAGCCCAGAAATAATAACAACTTACTTGCACTTAAGCTTTACGGATATACAGGAGAATGTTCTTCTTTACTTCTATTTCTCTACCCTCTGTGCCAAAGTCAACAGATAAAAAATGTGTGTCATGTCTAGTCTTCAAAAGCAGTATTTTGAATAGGCAGTAATGGTTCATTATTTGAAAATATAACTATACTGAAAACTAGAATATGAAACACTTGGAAGTTCATATGATAAAAATATGAACAATGGAAAAAAATTGGCTGGAAGTAACCTTGGGAGCTGATCTTGTCCAACTTCCTTCTCAAAGCAGAACCAACTTTAAAGCTGGACGAGGCACCTCAGGACCTCTACGAGCAAACTCTGCTTACTCACTAAAGTTTCCAGAGCTTCAAATGATAAAATGCAGCTTGCATCTACAACAACCCCTCAATATGGATGCATTTAGATTTATAATTCTTACCCACGCTGTTAGTATCAGCACAAGCAGTAGTTTTTATGTTGGTATGGTTGCCAACCACTTTGCAGATCCTAATTCCAATTGCTCATAACATTTGGAGAAACTATGAAATATTTCCACACTGAGTTGTTTCTTTACTTCACTTTTGTTTTAAAATACTAACTTCAGCTGAATTAGTTCAGGTGTTTCTTAGAAGCAGACATAGGAACAGTCTTTCTGACGAAAACCCTAACATCCTCCCATAACTTTGCTGTGAGGCCAAGAAGCTATGCCAAAGAATCCTGTGTAGATTCTGTGCAAGTCCACTAACATTTGATTCGAAGATGAGCCATATAAAAATTGTAATTGAACGTGCTCGGCATAGACTTGCTATCCTTTAACAGATCCCATATATGAGTATACCAGCCCAATGGAAATGAACTTTTTGATGAAAATAAGCTGCCCTCACAAGGACCTGGAGCTGCTAACTCCTATGCGTACTCCATCAGGGTCTCCAGTGAGGACAGGCTCCAGCTGCGTGCTTGGCCAGGACCTGAGCCTGGGTGCCTATCCCAGGAGGTCTAGGTACAGGGAGCAACTGCGAAGTTGCTGTCAGATGGGCCACGTTTGGTGCAAGTCGTGGACACAGAACGGAAGATGATGCCATGTGCTGTGGGTGTTAGCGTATGGCTGTGGCCAGGAAGGATGGAGTCTGGAGGAGGAACCCAGGGAATGCTTCTGGAGGGACCAGAAATGAGCAAACCGCACATTGGGAAGCTGGAGAGGGTGGAAAGCATGAAACGAGTGAGGAGTCTTGGCCTGGCCAAGTGGGGAGATCGTGAGGAGAGGGAGCACAAAGACAGAAACAAACTAGGAAAGATAAAGAAGGCAGAGTAATCTGCTCATAAGCTTCTCTACAGTGCTCATCATTACCATTTCTGAGTGACTGTAAAGTCATTAGTGACTTCATTTACACGACCCTCTGTGTTGATGCTAAGAACACTTTAACATGGCAATATAAATCCAGGAAGGACATAGGTCCAGAGTTTCTACTACTCTTGGCATCTGTTTGAGTCATGTATTTGATTTGCTTGGACTGTTAACAAGTACATATCATTTTATGCATTCAAAGTTCATCGGGGGTGTATCTGCTTGTATATCTGCAGACCACGGTCAAGTATCTTTAAAATGAGGAGCGCCAAATTACAAAGAACCTGTGAAAAAAGTGGTTTAATCGCCTACCCTGTGTTCTGTCAGAGCTCACTTAGCTGAGGCTCTCAGCACCCAAAACTTTTTACTACACGTTCACTTCCAGTTGGATATCCTAGAAAAATCTCTCAGGAGCTGGTTTAGAAGAAATTTGTCAAGAAAGAAGAGTAATTTAGAAAGGTGTGAGAAGGATGAGACAGCAGGAAATATTGTTAGTATGCTGCTGAGCGTCCTCAGCTTCCCCCACCGCTATAGCATCTCACCATTTCAGCTCATCGGCATTCCTAACTTCCTCCAGGACACGCGGGACCCAAGAGCTCTTAGCTGCATCTGCTCTGCTCCCACCAGCACAGACACTGAGCCGTCCAGAATAAATCTCCCAAGAGATGTTTTCTTCTCTAGCCCACAATTAAATGACTTCTCCTTTGCTGTTTCTTCCTGTTTATGCATTCCTCCTCCCCTGCGATTGGGCTCGTTGGCTGAAGTGTCACGTATTGCTGCCTGGGATGGCACCCCTCCCTCTTTACAGTTACTGTCTTAACATTTCCCCTGTGTATCCTAATGAGCACATTGCCAGCTTTGGGCTTCAGGTCACTTTCTCCAGCTTAAAGCCTCCTTAAAACACAGTTACACAACTTAGCACATTGTAGAGTATAAAAGCATTTAACAGCTAAAGCTCTTTTTAAGATTTATTTTGTTAAGCTTGATGAGATTTTTTTGTACTCCAGTGTGTTAAGTTGCCACAGACAAATGCAACACGAGGGTTCAGAATGAGATAGTTCAGACTACACAGTCAGCATCTTGGTTTGTTAGGTTAGGGAAACCACCTTGCACTTGCCCTGTGTGTAGGTTAACTCCAGTGTTCAGGCATTAGCTTGAATGCAAACAAAATGTGTTTGCTCAGTTCGGTTTGAACATGTCCAGCGTCAGTCGCCTGATAGCCTACATGATACCATGACATTTATAATTTTGTTGATTCTTACTGCCAGGATAAATCTTAATATCCTCCCTTTTAGGTCATTTTTGTGTGTGTGCAAATGCGGAGAGGGGGAGGTGGAGAAAACAGATGCAAAAGCAGTATTTCTTTGCATTCACTTATGTTCATTTTGAGCTCAGTTAAAATGATTTTATTTACTCTCGGTCTTCTTATTAAGAATCCGGTTTCAGGAAACATTTTATGTCAATTTCACACTCTTTCAGGCACAAAACTATTTGCCTGGGAGATGGTGCCAAGACCACGAAATCCATCATTTTTGACAAACATTTTGTTCGGATCAAGTGTCAGCAGACATTGTCCGTCCCAGCACACTGCTCTTGTGGAGCACCGGTAAGGTCATCCCCTTGCAGCCCACCCAAAGTTGTCCCCAGTGCTCACGGTACCCACAGAGCAAAACTCCAATGCCAGTTCCTCTAAAAAGTTTCCCTGACAGCTCACAGATTCGGATACGTCACTTCTTGGCATATATCTGTCAAATTATTTGGCAGTTCTCTCCATATGAATTGTAGCAGTTTAGCTGCAAAAATTTCCAGATCAAAGCTGTCAATCACTAGGCAATTCCCACAAGGACATGCAAAAGGACCTGGCTGGGAAATTATCTGAAGCTGCAATAATCTAGAAGGTTTGATAAAGAAAAAAAAGCAAGATTTCCCAAATTACGTGGTCCAAAGTTCAATTACTATTTTCCTCTGTACAATTTAAGACAGTGAGCTACCACAGTCCCTAGATCTGGAAGCACAATCAGGAAGTGAAATGCAATTCATCTATTTCCTTGGCATTCCCTCCCTTTTCAATTAAATATGCTTTTCTTTTCTTTCCCATTATTCTGGGGAGGCAGTAAACCTCAGACTAAACGGGCATTTACATGAAAATCAGAGCTCTCCAAGGCATCCACTGAAACTCCTTTAATACAATATTCACTTTAATTTGATTTCCTGTCTTGCCTGTGGGAGAGTCTCAATCACATTTGGTATGATTTATGACAGTACTCGCCCCCCTCCTGCAGAGGTCATTCCCTTTCCTAAAACCACCTCATTTCACCAATAAGAATTCCTTTTACCAGTAAACAGATCAGTAACCAACGTTGTCCACAGATGACGGTAAGCACGATCCAGTTTTTATTAGGGTCTCTCAAATGTCAAAAAGCTCACTTTAATCTCCAAGAAATATAATCTGTTTACGTCACCTGCAACCTCTTGGTTGTCTCCTTCATAAAGGCTGTTTCCTTGGGCTCAAGGAATAATCTCTTCTACCTTATCTTGTGAGGAAGCCAGCTCCAACATACATATTTCAAGCAATCTTCCCCTTCCTAAACCCAAGTGAATCTGGGAATCATATTCTGTGACTCTCATTATCTGATTTCGCCACTTGAAAATTTAAAATCACACAAAGGGTTAGGATACAATCACCTTCTTAAAGGTATTTAATCTTGCTCTCATTACATCTACCTCACTTTGTCTTATTAAAATAATCTGTCACATGCTTCTGAAACCATCTCTCAAAGAAACACGTTTTAAAGAGGATTCACTGAGTAAACATACTGCTCGAACTACTAACAGCAAAGCAGTTAGAATTATGTACATGCAGATTTGCTAAGCTTTTACCAGTCATGGAATGATGGGCAACAAAATAAAAGCTAAAGTTAGTAGCAGAAGAATACAATTCAATTAAGGGTTGTTTTTTTTTCTATTGTTTATCTATCCTATGTGTGCCAAAGTACTACCACAATTGATGTCCTGTTGGACCCAAAATAAAATGTTTTCGTTATCTCTGGTCTGATCTTCTGTCCCTGCATTTATCTCCATCTGTGCACTGTATTACATAAAAATATCTAGAATTTGTACATAGGTACAGTAAACACCTAGCCATGTTTGACGTTTATTTTCTGCTTGGCTGTGACTATGTGGTTGTATGCTTGATGATCAACTATATATGTGATTAAAAAATGGGAGTCTATCAGTAAATATATATCTCCAGCATCTTGGGTTTTGAATTTTGTGAGATTCTTCTTTCTTGTAATCTGAAGCTTTCAGCAAGTCATTATTTATCTCCTCAGCCTTTATTCACATACATATTTCCTTTGTTCACTTCTCTCAGACTCAAGTCTTAAAGTCACGGGAAAGTCCAAATTATTTCTGTTTGCCTTCTTCTGAGGAACTTTCTGAGCTTGATTTTACAGTGTACATTCTCCAGACTCAGGTCAGCTCTTCCAACTATCTTAGTCGTTGGCTTAAAAACATTCCCTCTCCTATGCTGCAATGGACAGAAGTTCAATGCAATTTTCTTCTCTTCTTGCTCGTAACAGAATATCTTTACAAGAAAGATAACAAACTTTGCAATCAGTGTTGAGACAGCTGATCTATATCCAGAAACCAGGTAAGGGACCAAAAGTATGATATCTCTTGAGTTAACATATCATGTAAATTAAATTAATGGGCATATCTGTGATCTAGGTACTCCAACTTGTTTTACTTGCTTTTACAGTCGCTACAGTCCAGTTGCTCACAAAGAACTTGTATTTGCACATGGCTTCCAAGGGCTGTGCAGCTTTAGTCAACCATATTGTTAAAGGTAACGCAGAAAGCCACAAGGAATGCCTGCCAGGCACTGGGTCAGAGTAAGCTTTGTGGCCACACAAGCTTGAGAAGCTCATTTCAGAGGACATTCCCAAAGAAGATGCACGCACATTGGCAGCCTGAGAGTTTCCTCAGCAGAAATCTCCTGCACCAGGCAGGAAATCCTGCTCATGTGCAGCAAAGGGCCCAGAGCTGCTGGCAACCTGTAGGGTGAGCCATGTGTCAGAGACGCTGTCCTACCACCTGTGAGAGGCAAAGCACGCTGCCGCCTTCTTCCTGAGGCTTTTGGCTGCTTCCCTCAGGATGGCTGAGCTCAGCAGACACGCTGCTGGCCACTGAATCACTTGTCAGCCTCTGCAGTTAAACAGTGAGAGACCTCGAGGTACATCAAGCCCAAATCACAGTCAAATACCAGTGATGCTGCCATCTGTACCACCACCATCACTCACAGAACTGAATGCTCACACACGACAGTGCCTGCTGACTTAGGCTAATACTAAAGGGGAGAATTCAGAGATGTGATATCTCCCAGTTCTCTGGCTCACCCATTTTTCTGGTCACTGTCCATCCTTGTAGCACACTGCAAAACCTAATCCACCAGAGCCATAGGATTGATCCAACACTTTGATAAACTTTCAAGCCCAACTGGAAGCCTTTCAGACTGCTCAGTTTCACATTCCTAAAATGTTTCTTCATTTCTTTTTCTTTTTACCGTCCTAATGAAGTGAAGCTTCTTGTCTCCAGATGTGTCTGCAGCCCTGATAGCACAAGGCACCCTAATGGGATCCGTGCACAAACTTAGGTGCTCTGTGACCCTGCGCTGTTGCCTTACAGTAACTTCCACTGTGTCTTTCATTGCTTTTATCAAAGCCTTTGTGGTATTAAGCTTTTCTTGTGATGTGCAATGCTTTGAACGGTACCCATTTCAATCTATAGGACAAATCTCTTATTTTTTTCTCATGGAAAACCCACTGTCTCTGAAAAGAAGATATTCATTCACCTGAACCAGAGATAATGTCAAAATATTATTAACTTTAAATCCAACAAGTAAAAATAGCAGGGATGCACAGCAATAAGTGGAATCAGATTTAATATTATGTTCTAGCAAGCCCTGAAGCAACATAATTATGTGGCCACCGCTGCATCAAACAAGGAATAACCACTGAACACACTTGAAGGCATACGCTGTCATTTACAGATGATCTTTGGCAAAGATTTGTGACGTGCATCCGCAGCCTTCCTCTTCCTTTTCAGTTTTACAGAAGTGCAAAGAGCTGGAGAAAGAGAGCCAAAGGAGGATGGATGAGATACATTGCTCTGGTTTTGACCGACTGTTTTATATGTCACCTCAAACTAAGGTTTCTTTGAACAGCTCTTTAGACTGGTCTACAACAAGGGTGTCATGTCTTATTCGTTACCAAGGTCACTGGGACACAGCTTGGAAGAGCCTCAAATCTTCTACCCTATTCTGCGGTTCTCAGCCTTCTCGTCTCCCTGGAGGTTTGGTCCCAGCTCACACCCCATAGAAACCTCACCCACCCCAGATGCAAAGCTTTGTCTCACAGCTGACTCTCTAGTTGCTGCAGGTGAGAAGGCCTCACAGGGAGAGGGACAAGCTGGAAACCAAACATATTCCTGCCCTCTTGGCCAGGATGCTGAGTCCTCTCAAGTCAGCGTAGAGGGGTGAGGCACTAGCACAGGTTGCCCAGAGAAGCTGTGGATGCCTCATCCCTGGAGGGACTGGGGCCTCCTTATAATCTCTTTACCAGCATGAAAACCATCCTGCCAAGTTTCATGCACTCTATAAAGGTGCATATTGTTTTATACCATTGCTACTTCAACTCTCAATTGCGTATATATTTTCTGTATTTATATACACTTTTTCTGGATTATGTAGCAGTGAATTAATTTTCATTAACCCTCAAACGTAGATGCCCTCTTCGTGCTGCTCTGTGTACTAAAAGTGTTCATATCAATCTGAACTACCTGTAATCCCTCCTTCTTCATTTTCATTTTACAGAGTATGAAACCAGACTGGGTAATCTTGGACTCAGTATTCTTTTTGTATATAAAACAGGAGGTCACATCACCTCTTTGATGAAGTATTCCAATTATTTATGGATTCAGAAATAGGATTGTTGCCTATCTCACTTTATCTCTCAGATCTGTCTTGTTCTTTATTTTAATCAGAACTGGCATGGGGAAGTACCTTAGCACATTTTGACCTATTACATCTTCTGTCCTGCAAATCTTTCTGGCACATTTGATTAAAATGGATCGATTAAAGAGGACACTTTGCCATTCCTTGACATAAACTCCTCACTTTTGGTCCCATTACTTATTCAACTTCCCAAGAGTCATGGAACCATTAGAGGCTTTTCTTCTGTAATCAAACTATGATAATCCTTTTCACAACGGTGCAATTATCTACTCCTTTCTGGTTTCACCTCAGCAAGCTTAGTGAGTCACAGACCTTTACATCGACTGCATCTACGCCCACTGATGATCAACAAGAAGTGACAATCCCTAGGACTCATTTACCCTCCACACTGGGTTTACAAGGAAGCTTAGAACTAGACGCCCTTCAGCATAGGCTCTGCAGTAAAAAAAAATGTTTGCTTTCTTTATTCACTTTCTTTGACTCTCAGCAAAGAAGGTCTACTTCCTTCTGTCCTAACGGTGTAACCCATGTTACAATCACCACTGCTGCAATTATATTAAAGTAGTGTAAATGCTACAGATACTGTACAGTATCACTAAACACGTGAATATATTTTTACATGTTTCTTTTCATTATTTCTGTACATTCTTCTTACTGAAAAAAGCAATGCTCAGGACTTGAAAAGTGAAGTTCATCTGCAGGACTCACATCACAATAGCAGCTGTCCTTTGCCTAGGAGAGAACTAAAGAAACTTGATGAAAAAAAACTCAGTACCTCATCTTACATTACAAAGTAGTGATGTCTTCTGTGTAGCTGTCTAACACAAAAAAAATCAGATAGGCTTTATTTTTCAATTTTAAGTCATGCATGGAAGACAAAAGTGAAACATGCTGGCTGGCTAAACTCTTTGTCATTCCTGCCCTGGACCAACTTTGACTCTTAAATAAACAAGGTTCCCTCTGAGTCTTGGCTGATCTTCCTTTAGAAGTCTTGTGTGGGGTGCATAATTTTTACTCCATCACAGTCTAGCCAGAGCTATGAGTCCGATGCAAAATAAAGAAAAACATTTAAAACTACTTTCATTTGGCTCTGTTCCTGCCTCTTTTGTGCTTGCTTTCCATGGATATATGAGGGTCTGAATTTTGTTGTTGTAATTATTCACGAAAAGCAGAGTTCAAAGTGGTAATCGCAAGAACAGCATGCGCAGAAGCCAAAATGTAAATGTGCATGTACAAGAATTCATGCCAGAAATTCTTGCACATTCGTGGAATGCACTTCTTCTGACCAGCCTCGAGCAGGCAAGGTAATGTCAGCCTTCGGTGACTGCTGCTAATCTGTAAGGCAGAAAGCCCTGACAACGTGAGTTTTCTACATTCATCTCAATAATGAATGCGTCCAAACAGATCCCGGTGTGTTTCCCTTACGCAGACAACAACCAAATGTGTTTTTAGCCATATGTCATTCGTGCTCGTGTAGCAAGGTTGGGAAGGCAACGGCTGAAGAGGAAACCTGTTCCTGTGATGAAAGGCAGCGGGCTGGGATTTGGGAAGTACCAGGCTTTGCCATAGCCTCCTGAGGTGATCTCAGACAGATCCTTCATTACTCCACTCCTGCCTACAAATGGGCTCTCCTGAGCTCTGAATGCATCTGCATGGCTGCTGCAGAAGCCAGCATTGTACAAGCACAGATGCACTGGCAACACTGTTTCTTGAAACCAACCTGGGCAACTGTCAGGCTCACAAAAGAGAATAAACCATAGCCATACAGCTGCACTGGTAAGGGCGCTTCTTCTCCCAGGAGAGTCACTTAGTTTAGTTGCTAATGCTAGGGACTAGTAGAGACCAACCTGCCAAACATGTCAAAATCTGTACCATACTGGAACCCTCTCTGGCTTGTGGGTCAAGTGTCAGAGAGGAGGCAGGAAAACTTTGCAGTGCATCACCCTGGATTACCAGAGCGCTAGTCGAGGCCCAACGAATCATAGAATAGCTCAGATTAGAAAAGACCTTCAAGATCATCGAGTCCAACCACAACCTAACCATACTGCCCTAACTCTAACAACCCTCCGCTAAACCATGTCCCTGAGCACCACATCCAAATGGTTTTTAAATACATCCAGGGATGGTGACTCAACCACCTCCCTGGGGAGCCTACTCCAGTGCTTAACAACCCTATCTATGAAGAAGTTTTTCCTGATATCCAAACTAAACTTATGCTGCCGCAACTTAAGGCCATTTCCCCTCGTCCTGTCACCTGTCACCAGTGAGAAGAGACCAACCCCACTCTCACTGCAATCACCTCTCAGATATTGGAAGAGAGCAATAAGGTCTCCCCTCAGCCTCCTTTTCCCCAGATTAAACAGCCCCAGTTCCTTCAGTCTCTCCTCGTAGGGCATATTCTCCAAGCCCTTCACAAGCCTTGCTGTCCTTCTTTGGACCTGCTCCAGCACCTCAATGTCCTTTCTGTACTGAGGTGCACAGAACTGAACACAGTACTCGAGCTGAAGCCTCACCAGTGCCAAGTACGGGGCCAGGATTACTTCCCTAGTCCTGCCCACCACACCATTCCTGACACAAGCCAGGAATCCTGGCAGGACCTTCATCTTCAAAGGCATAGTACTTTCTTAGAACATAAAATCACAGATCCTCGGGGAAAATGTATTCGTTTTCAGTCAAATCTGTATACATCAACATGCATCTGACATAGAACAACCCTCCCTGCCATGTGAGATCAGCTGCCTAGCTTGGGCCCAGGGATATTTGGTGGCACACCGAATGAAATCCTCTAGCTGGACCATAGCCTGCGTGAGAAGAGCGAGAAATTTCAGGACTATGGAAGAACTGGGAAAACTGCAGAATAATCCTCCTTTTGTTGTTGGAGATTTAAATCTGCACCTTCATTTAATCAGAAAGGTAATTTCCTCAGCACAGCAAGCTTCAAATTCTACTTATGGCCTTGGTACCACGACAGTTTTGGTAGTAACTTGTTCTTTTGTACGTATTTCTACTAGAACCGTGAATAATTATCAAAATTAACTAGCCTATAGAGTGATTAAATAATTTCCTTCAATTTGCATTTGATATGTTTATTAAGTGCTGGAGGGTGTTCTTCGCTCTCTTATTTTTACTGCTGTTAAAGACTATGTCTGGATTTTTGGCATAGGTGCAGTGCTATTATGGTTACTTCAAAATTTTAATCAGATTACGGTATGAGTTACCATTTGATATTGTAAAAATGCCAGTAGGAAGTAGATAAATATTAAGATACAACTAGCCACCACTGCCTTTTATTGTTGGGAATTCATTAATATTGAGATAAGTCTGAGTTCTATGGTAGTGACATTTTTTTTAGCGTCGTGCTTTCATCAGGTTACGTTTTCCCACAAGTAATAGCGCAAGTAATAAACAAGCTGGAGGATGGATATAAACAAGGCAGATAGATACAACAATATTAAAGCTGCAAAATATACAAAGTACCGCCTGTGCGTTATTACTTGTGCTTCGTTTACCCAACCCCTGTCAACAAGACCTGTAATTCAAAACATGTAATTCCTTGTGAGACGTTTTCATTTTGAACCAGATGAAACTATCAGTGCTGATCATCAATAAAAAGCGTGATTTAAAACATATTGGAAAGCCATGCATACAAATGCACGCCTTGGCCCTTCACACAAGCAAGTAGTCTGTAATGCCAATATGCATTAGAAATGCAATTGTACTATACTTAGATGTGGTTCAACCGCAGTTATAACATGGGCCATTAAGAAGCATTAAAAAAAAAAAAAAAAAGGAAAAAAAAAAAAGGAAAGAAAGAAGCAGGTTAAAAGGGAACATGTTCTGTTGCTGAGCTAAAAGACTTAGCCATAATTAGAAAATAAAATTGCTCAAAACCGGACTAAACAGATAAAATATTGATACCCAGGAGCGCAAGAGCGCGCCATACAGCAACATGTTTACCTATGTTTTTCCAGGGCTTGTGTCGGGTTTGGAAGACTTTTGCTGTGCCCAGGAAGCCAGGTGTTCAGTGCAGCGAGCTGGGGAGCCGGCAGGCTGCGGAGTGCTCTCGGGACACCGGCACCAGTGGTACTGGGAAAGCAACCTCCGCTCCGCTGCATCCACCCAAAGTTGGCTGCAGTCCTTCTGAAAAGCGATCCCCAGCCGGCTACGCATCTCGCGCAGTCACCGGTGAGGTGAGCAGCATCAAAGTTAACTCTCAGCTGAAGGACTTGCCCATCACAGCATGTGACCGCCTGCTTCACTGGGGCCGGGAGCAGTGGGAAATGCCCAGCTGCCTCACTTGGACGCGGCTCAAAACTTCATCCGCTTTGGTTCAGTTCTCAAAATAGGGCACATGACCTCTAAGCAAGGCAGTACAGTAGGCTGCTTTCACAGTGCAAAGTCGCTGGCTTTGCGAGCAGGGGAGGAGGTAATGCTTGGCGCTCGCAGAGTTATCTTGTTCAGCATTGCATTATCCAGGGCAAATTTGCCACTATCTTTGGAGCAGGGATGACATCTGCCGCAGAGTGGCTTACCCCAGTGTGCCCGCTGCTCCCTGCTACGTGGCTGACATAGGCTGACCTCCATCCAGAGATGGGGAAGGGAGCTCTCCTGCAAGAGTTCGCTGCTCCCCGGACCACCTGGAGAACATTGCCCATTCCCACGCTGCGACACAGCAGCGGGAGCTGCCACAGGGCCACTGCGAGCAGAATTTGCAAGCGTTGTTTATACGTTTGTACGTATATCAACAGAACAGCCGTATTTCCCAGTCTGGTAGACCCCAGTCATTATTTTATCAAGCCCACCATAGGACCATTTTTTTTTTTATGGGATTGGCATAATGGGAACAGATAGCCTTTTCTCTTGACAGATAAAGATCTAAATTGCATTTTATAATCTGGCAATTATGTCGTTTGATTTTTTTTTTTTTTTTTAAATAAAACAGATAATCTCCCTTCCCCGCTCAAGATGAGATCTTGGTTGTTAGTGACAGCTGTTAAAATGCCGCTAAAAATAGCTGCAGTGTCAACCACTAAAAAGCGGAGTGCTCCTGTGAACTGCGGGCAGAAAACAAATGAGGTTTGCACTGAATCTGCACAAAGTCTGCAAGCATCCTGCACACGCCAGGCAGGCACTCTGCCCCTCCAGCTGCCATCTCGCTGCTGGGATGGGGGAAAATGGGGAAAAAAAACCAAACCCATCCGGTACCGAGGCATTAGGAACGTTACCCTCAACTCTATTTGCTCAACAATTATAATCACAGTTACGCACCACTGAGGTTGAGACTACCTGCAAGCATTCCAGCTGCTGTTTGTATCGACACCTTTGCCCTGTAAAATAAAAATAAACCCCATAAGAATGGCAGGAAGAGTGAGACAAAGCAGCGCGACCCTCGGCCCAGCACTCCGCTGCTGTGCGCGGCACGGAACGGGCCGGCACTGCCGGGGGTCTCTGCGGGCGGGCACTGCCCTCTGCCCCGGAGGGCACCGGCTCCGGGTTGAGAGCGATCCGAGCTCCATAGCAGCCGCGTGGCACGGAGCGAAGGAAGAGAGAGGGAATTGTTCGCGTTCTGCGCGATAATACATCTCGCTAGGTTCCTCCTTTTAAGCGACATTGTGGCTAAAAATAGCGCGCTGGTGTAGGCACAGTGAAATATGATTTGCTTCCAATAATACGGCAAACTAATTGTGAAATTAAGCTCCCGAGCGCTCTGTTATCTCGCAGCCCAGCCCCGGCAGCACCGCGTGCCGCCCCGTTCCGCATCGATCAAGTTCCCGCAAAGTTTGACGGCTGCGGACAGCAGCGGATGGAGCGCCGCCGGCCCAGGCCCCGTGCCGCAGGTAGGGGCGGGCAGCCCTCCGCCCGGGAGCACAGCGCGGCCGCGTCCCCTCCCTCCGCCGCTTCCTTTTATTTTTGTAGGACGTTTAAAGGAAGAAACGTGCAACGCGCCGAACTTCCCAATAATCCGCGTGGAAACATCTCAGCCACGAGGGGAACACGAATGCAAAGCCCCGCAGCGATGCGAGCGCCGAGCCCCGCGCCCGCCCGACCCCGAGGCGCGGTGCGGTGCGGTGCCGCCTCCCGCGCTCTCCGGCCCCGCGGAGCGCCGCGCCCGCAACCCGCAGCCCGCCGGGGGGCTCCGTGCCGCCGCCAGGCCCGGGAGAGCCGCTCCGCCGGGGGAAGGGCGCGGAGACACTCCTCCCCCGGTGCCGCCCGCCCTGCCTCCCGCCCTCCTTCCCTTCCTCCGGCGGCTCCGCGAACCAGGAACCGCGGCGGCGGCGGCTCCGTGCGTGAGGAACCCCGCGGCGCCGCGCCGCCGGGTGCCGCCGAGAGCGCCGGGGCGGCGCGGGAGGGGGCGGCGCGGCCGCGGGGCGCTGCGAGGGGCCGGGCGGCACCGGGGGGAGGAAAAAGTTTACACCCTCAGCGCTCCCCTCCCTCCCGCTCCTTGGTGGCGCAGATGGGAGTTTTACCTGGAATGACATAAGTTTGCTGCTTTTTCTTTTTTTTTTTTTAATTATTATTATTCCCGTGGCTTTTTTTAATCTTTTTTTTTTTTTTTTGGAGGGTGTCTCCCTTCCCCCCTCTCTCTCCCCCAACCCCCCCCCCCCCGCTTTCTCCCTCCTCACCCCCTCCCCGCTCCTGGATCCACCCCCCGCTCCCCTCCGCCGCCGGGCGAGGGTGTGACCCGCGGGAACACCCACCCACCTCAGGCGTCCATGGTGGGAGCTGTCCGCCCGCCGCGCCGCAGCCCCTCCGCGCCCGCTCCGCCGCTCACTCCCCAAATCCCCTCTATTTCCCCCCCCCCCCCCCGCTCCCGGAGCCGGTGCGCGCTCGCTGTCGGATGGTTCGCTGGCAGCAGCCGGGGGCCGCGCCTCCTCCTGCCGCCGCCGCCGCCACCACCACCACCATGTCGTAGGGAGGTGAGTGCAGCGCGGACCCCGCGCGGTATCCAGGTCACGACCGCAGCCCGAAAACTTTGCGGGGAGGAGGGACGCGGCCGTGCGACGGCGTCGGCTCCGCGCAGCGCGCGCGGATGGGCGCAGCGCGGAGGACGCGGCTGCGGGCGGAGGTGCGCGGCGCCCCGACGGCCTCTCCCGGGCGGGACGCGGGGCGGGGGGCGGCGGGCGCCGGGGAAGGAGGGGTGGGAGACGGCGGACGCGGGGCGGGGGGCAGCGCGGGGCTCAAACTTCGCTCTCCTCGCGTCTCCCTGGGAAAAGGCAGAGGCGAGCGGGATGCGCGCGGGAGCGGCGGGCAGAGGACGAGTCCTTGAGGCTGGGCGCGCTCTGCCGCCGCCGCCGCCGCTTTTTTTTTTTTTTTTTAATTTTTTTTTTCCCCCCTTCTTCCCCCTTTTTTATTTATTTCTTTATCATTTGATGGTTTTTTTAACCCGTCCCTGCACCGGCGGCGCTCGGATCCACGCGCCGCCGAAACGCGGAAAACCAGGGCCGGCGCGGGGATGACGCTCGGCCCCGCCGCCCCGTCGCGGTCCCCGAACCCCGGGCGGACGCGCCCTCCGCTCCCTCCCCCCCGCCCGCCGTACCCCGCGCCGCCCCCCGCGGCCCGGCCCCGCTCCGTCCCGGGGCGCGGCGCCCTGCGGCTTTAAGGAGCTGCGGCTGCCGCCTGTGTCGCAGCAACTTTGTATCAGTCATGTCGCCCGGCGGCTGAGTGACGGCGCCGCGCGGCCAATGGGGCGCCGGCCTGGCCCCCGCCGCGCGCCGCTCGGCCAATGGGAGCGCGCGGCGCCGGGACGTAAACTTGAACTTGCGGGCATGTGACATGTTTTTAAAGGACTTGGCACCTTTTCCCGTCCCCTCCCGGGTGCCGCGCCGTGACACCGGGCGGCGCGGCGCGCCTCGGGCGGGCGGGCAGGGGCCGGGTGGCCGCCCCGCGCCGCTCCGCCCGCCCTCCCTCCCTCCTCTTCCCTCCTCCGCCGCCTCCTCCTCCTCCTCCTCCTCCTTTTCCCTCCCTCGGAGGCAACAGGTACCGCGGGCGGGGGCGCGGCCCCGGGGCCCCCGGGAGGAGCGGGCGGGGGGGGGGGGGGACGCGGGGATGCTCCGCCGGGCGGGCGGCGGCGAAACGAGCGCCGTGAAACGCAACGGCTGCGGGGGGCCGGGAGCGAAACTTAGCGCGGGTCCCGCTCGGGGATGGGTGACCCCCCGGGGGGAGCGGGACCACCGGGTGGCGGCTCTCGGTTCTCTCATTTGTGAGAAGGTTCTTCTGTTTCGCAGTTGCTGCCGGCCCCGTTTCACGCCGGCGGGTCGCGGTGCGCGGGGGGGATCGCAAATGGCCGCGCGCGGGGCGGCGAGGAGAGGCCGGCGCTGAGGGAGAGGGGCCGCGCCGCGAGGTGGTCCCGCCGCCAGCCCCGCGCCGCCTGCCGCCTCCCCCGCCGCGATCCGCCGTGCTGCTCGGAGCCCGGCGCCCCGCCGCTCCCCGAGCCGCGCAGGATCTCTCCTCTCCCTCCGGTAGCGCAGGACCGGGGGGGGGGGGAGGGAGGGGGGGGGAATTTTTTTTTTCTTTTTTTTTTTTTTTCCTTTTCCCATGGAGTGACCCAGATTTCCATCCGTTAAAGTTCTGAAGCACGCTCGCCTATTGATTCCGTACGAAGTTTTGAGGTTTGCTGCTGAGAAGGATCGCTAGCCCAGCGCCACAGCGCTCCCGCAGCTCCGGGCCTGTGTCGGAGCGGCCCCGCACCGTACCGCTGCCTGCGGGGGCTGCGGGGCGCTGCCATCCCGGCGCTGACCCTCCCTGAGCTCCCGGGGTTCCGAGTGGCGGTCACTCGCGGCCGCCATTGATTTCTGTAGGAATTAGGCTTGCTCAGCACTTAACGTGAGGGGTAAGTGATGAGCTAGAAGTGACTTTGTGTGAAAGCGAGCGCTTCTGGCCGGAGATATTCGACTGTAGGAGTGGGATTGGGTCCACGGGATGATGTTCTGACAGCGTTTGTGCCCGACCGAAATGCGGGCTTAGGGCCGTAGCCTTAAGGAAAGGCAAAGTAGTATTGGAGCCTTTCCCTAGAAGGTTTTTTTTGTTTGTTTGTTTGTTTTATTTTTGTTTTTACAATGTTGCTTAAAAAAAAAATAGCTCTTAAGCAGCGCTAAATGAGGCGGTAAAGCACGGTGTTAAACACTGCAAAACTATTGCATTTTGAAACGGGGAAAAATCTTTATGTAATGCCGATATTATAAGTATTGGCGCTTGACTTTCTACAGTTCTGACAAGATGACGAGCCTGTTCTGCACAATGGTGCTGTTACCTATACGTGGTTTTCAGACTGACAGAGTCCTTCCAGAATAATGCGTGCGTGACCACTCAGATAGGAGCCATGCTAGGGAGACTGCCATGCTGGGTGGGAGGCTTTGTAGGGCCGCTTCTTAGAAGGAGGTTCACTTTCCTTTATGCATTCCTCTTGCTGTCTATCATGGAGGTTGGTGGGGTTGCAGATCCTGCAGCCCTTCATCACCCCCTCCTTCTGTGCAGGAACTTCTGTGAGGCTTCTTTCCTCGTTCAGCTTGTCCTTCCGTATCCCGCAATGTGGCTCTGAAAGCTTGACTCCCAGCCCCATAGAATCACAGCTTTCCTTCCAAGCATCGCTTACAGCGCTGGAAAATCAAGAGAAACCTTTGCAGAGCACCAGCCCCTGCTGCTTTGCTGTCCCTGTAACGTGACAGCATGAGGTCTTTGGTGGTGCTGCAGGGTTGGGCTAGCACTGTCCAGCATAAGCTTTCAGGCAGGAATTTGGGTCTTTTTTGATGGCTGGTCATCTTTGTCTGAGAACCTGTCGGTCTGACTTATCTGTGAGACCTTTTCCCATGGTGTGGTTGAGAAGAGATTGATGGGGCGGGAAGCGGGGCTGGCAGGCAGACAGACAGGGATAGACAGAGTGAGCGGATATGCCTTGTTTCCTTAGGAAATTAGGAAATTTCCTTAGTAAATTGCACTGTCCTGCCACTTATTAATATCACTTTTTTTTTTTTTTTTTTTTTGCATATGTCTTTACTAGTTATGGAGACAAAAGGATACCACAGCTACCCTGAAGGCTTAGATATGGAGAGACGGTGGGGTCAAGTTCCTCAGTCTGTGGAGTATTCTTCCCTAGGTCCTGGAGAGCAGGCTGATGCCAGTAACTATATGGAGATAGTGAATGTGAGCTGTGCTGCCGGCACCTTTGCAAACAGCAGCGCTCCAGGAAACAAGGAAAAACCTGAGCTTCTCTCCTGCCTGCAGCAGGACAGCAGCCATCCCGCTGTTCTGCCCTCTGACATCAAAACTGAAACAGAGTCGAAGGAACTGTCAGCGACGGTGGCCGAATCCATGGGTTTGTATATGGATTCGATCCGAGACGCCGACTACCCATATGACCAGCAGAACCAGGGGAGCCCGGGTAAGATCTACCAGAACGTGGAGCAGCTGGTGAAGCTCTACAAGGAGAACGGCCACTGTTCCTCTCCCCTGCACAGCCCCAGCAGGCCCCTGCGGTCCCTGATGGCGGACTCAGGAAGCGCCATGAATGGCGGTGCCATGCACGCTGTTGTCAAAAGCCCCATCGTGTGTCAAGAGAAAAGTCCCTCAGGCTGCAGTCCTCAGAACATGGCTTCCTCGGTGTGTAGTCCTGCTGGTGTTAACTCAGTGTCCTCAACTACTGCTAACTTTGGGAACTTTGCTATGCACAGCCCCATCGGGCAGGGAACTCCCTTGTCACGATCACCCAACGTTGAGAGCCGGGGGTCCATGTTGCACAGCCCCGCTCACGTTAGCAACGTGGGGTCTCCACTTTCTAGCCCTATAAGTAGCATGAAATCACCAATTTCTAGTCCTCCCAGTCACTGCAGCGTGAAATCTCCCGTCTCCAGTCCTAACAATATCACTATGCGGTCTTCTGTGTCCAGCCCTGCAAACATGAACTCGAGAAGCTCTATTGCCAGCCCTTCCAATGCCAACAACAGGTCCACTCGCTCCAGCCCGGCGGTTAGCACTGTGGGGGGATCTTCGATCTGTAGCCCAGTCAACAGCTCTCTAGGATTCCCTGCTTCCAGCACGCCGGCTGGACCTAGCAGAAGCCAAGATACTGTCCCCAGTCCAGAAACAAAAGACAAGGGTGCTCAAGAAATCCCGTTTCCCAAAATGGAGGAAATGGAGAATGCCATCTCAAACAACAGCCAGATGAACCTCGTTCAGTTCATAAAGCCCGAACCAGACGGTTCATTCGGTAGCGCATGCATTGGAGAAAACAGTAAAATAAGTTCTGATTGCCCGTTTTCGGTACCGGTGAAGCAAGAGTCAGCTAAACATCCTTGTTCCGGTGCCTCTTTTAAAGGGAATCAAACAGTAAATCCTTTTCCATTTACAGATGGCTCATATTTTTCTTTCATGGATGACAAAGACTACTACTCTCTTTCTGGGATTTTAGGACCACCTGTATCTTCCTTTGATAGCAGTTGCGAAGGTAGCGGTTTTCCAAATCCAGGCCTCCCTGTGGGGATTAAGCAGGAGCCTGACGATGGCAGCTATTACCAAGACAGTAGCATACCATCCTCTGCCATTGTTGGTGTAAATTCAGGCGGACAGTCATTTCACTACAGGATCGGTGCCCAGGGCACGATATCTCTGTCGCGGCCTGTTGCTAGAGAGCAAGCATTTCAGCACTTGAGCTCCTTCCCTCCCGTCAGCACGCTAGTGGAGACCTGGAAGTCTCATTCGGAGCTGGCATCCAGAAGAAGTGATGGGTATCCAGTTCTAGAGTACATTCCAGAAAACGTGTCCAGGTAAGTGAGCAAATGGCTACTTTTTTTTCCCCTCCCTTTTCCACGTGATGCGAATTAAAATGAGGTCTGGGGTGGCGTTTCTCAAGTTGATGTTTAATTCTGCGCTTGCATCTCAGTTCTTATTGTTAGGTTTGCTGGTTGTTTGCTGTAGTTTGCTATGGATTTAATAAAAGCTTTAGTATTTAAAAAGAGCATATTATATTGTTATTAGATTTGAAAGTGTCGCTTTGCTATGTTCATGAGCTCCTACTACTACAAATGTTGTCTTTCCCATAATGGGAGGTTAGTAAAATTGCTCTTGTGTGCCCGATAAAGGGTGCTCTTCCTTAGCTGGTGCTCAAATGTGTTATAACTCAGGTGAACTGCTGAGATGAGGATCAAGTGGTAACGTCAGGAATCCATTTTTGTAGAGATGCGTGACTCTAATTTTGCACCGGGCTACAGCTGGTTAAATTTGAAAACTAAACCTTAGGAGCCTGTGGCAACATATTATTTCTGTATTGTAACTGTAGGAACATTTGGTTTGTATATATAGAAAAATGCCTCCAGAAGGAGGAGGGCTGTTAAAACTTGACGCATTTGAAAGGGAAAAATGGATGAACTGATGTCCTAACTTTTGGTGAGAGAAATATGCAAGTGTCCTAAGCATTTGTATTGGCCAATACGTGGAAGCGCATTCTTGTTCCACAAACAGGTGTTCGTGTGTTTTATGAAGGACGCTTACTTACATAAGCTGTCTAGTTGAATAGTCAGTTTTACAAATTAGTGAATGCATCTGGCAATGTGACTGAGTTAGAGTAGCTGTGTAGCCTCCTCATTGTCGAACTGGCTGATCCCAGGTTTGTGCTATCAGCAAAATAGCTGATAACAGAATTTGCATTTACCTGTCCAAAGCTGTTTTGTTTTTTTTTTCTTTATCAAAAGATGCACAGCTTTTGCCATATTTTTGGATTGGGGTCAGGAAGATGTGTACTTTTCTCAATACTTGTATGACTCAAAATATTTCTGGAAAAAAAAAATTGTCTTGCAATGAATAACATAATGGCTGAACTAATGGTGCTTTTGGGAAGGGAAGACAATCCTCACAAGAGTTTGGTTGGGAAGGGGAGTGGGGGAGGGGAAGGGAACACTTTAAATACTTGCATTTTATTCTCAGACCTGTCCAGTGCCTCTGCAGTCTACTCGAACAGTTTGCACTCTGTCCTTGACTTTTTCTTTGTCTATTTCAAGTATTGTTTGTAGAGAGCATGCTTTTTTTTTTAATACATCTCGCTCAAATTGAAAAGTCGGCACCCCACCTTCTTGCTGAACTTTGCACATAGCTGTATGTTTGTCATCATCTGTGCTTTGGATCAAATGTGCTTCCTGGATCAAAGGAGATGAAGTTACTGTCTCTTAGTTATTTTGCCAGATGAACGTTCATAAAATGCATTATTTACACATCGGGAAAAGTTCACCAGAAGTGTGATGGGTTGTCTGCAAACAAAGGCCCAATACTTACTTGCCTTTGTGTTTGAGCACTGTTACTTGGGAGCTGGCTCCTGCGGCCCGTGAAAGCTCTTCTGTAAGTGCTGCTCATGTTGAGTCAAGGGTGTCATCTGCTGCAGGATGTGATCCGCTGAGCAGTAAACAGGGAAATGCTGTTCAGGAGCGTGGTCATCCATAGTTATGTTTTTATGACAGTTTTGCTTAAGGCTTTTGAAGGAATATCTTCTGATCTGACATTGTTCCATGCTAGCTCTTCTCACCTGTGCCTCTAGACCCATAAATGAATCATCTGTCATCAGGGGCGATGTGACTGTGCTTTCCTTTGTTTTCTAAGCTGATATCTTAGGAAGGTATTTATCTGAGCGTAGCTGCTGCTTTGCATGATTGAAATTCTGAAGTTTTTACCTCTCAGAGCAATTATGCACGTGTGAAATTCTGTTTAGGTGGTAGAGATCTGCAGGGTTGCAACACTTCAGACATCCTGATCTGTGTTTCAGATTAGGACACGTGTCATCATTTCAAATCTCTATCTCAGCCTCATTATTTAACTAAATGTTACTGCTAATCTGTCTGGCAATGGCTTTGTGCTAACAGATGCAGCAGGGGACCTGTGCGAAGCCCTTTCAAGTTTCAAAATAAATTAATGTAGAGGTCATCTTAGCAGTACAGATTTGAATGCATAGGTGCCCGTACAGATATTTGTCTGCTGACGAGACAAATCAAAGACTTGTAAAAGCTCGCTCTTCCTAATGAACCTCAAATCCATCTTCACCTTTATCCTTAATTGCTATGCCGCATTACAGCTAAAGCAGAGAAAATCATGATGAAGTTTGTTCATCCTCCAAAGTACTGTAATAAAACACACATAGTTTAAAGCCATGTCCCAAAGGGTATTTCATCTTTCCTATGTCAAGAGGAGAGTTGGAATGACAAAATCTCACCTGCTTCATGTTGTTAAAACATGCAATTAACCCTTCATAGCCTGCAGTAGAAAGTCCAGGTGTTTTAAGTCTTCCATTTCATCTTTATTTTTCCTGAAGTATATTTATTTTGCATCATAAATTGCCATAAGAAAAGACTAAAATGAAGGCAAAAAAGAGGCTACGTGATTCTTCAAAGCCAGTAGGTGATCTGCATTGAGTAGATCTCGTTTTGACAGCATTATAGTCTGAACTTCAATACTGTACCCTCTTTGATATGCAGCTTACATTGTGGAAGGGACTGGGTGATCAGGAACGAAGAAGGCTTTTCATGTCGAGCATGTTTAGGATGTTCTTAGGAATGATTTTCTTTTCCTATTAAAATATCACCTTTTATTAAATTGGTGCTTTCTTGAGTCAGTTACAGTTGCTGACAGTATCAAATAAACATAGCTTAGGCATATGAAATACTTTGCTGTCTTATTGACCAAGCACCCACTGCCAACTGGAACGTTCTCTTTTTCCTTTTTAGTTATTTCTATTTGATAATGAACAGTTACAGTTATCTTTAAGGCGGATGGTGGGAACTTTGTTTGCAAGATTACAATCTGCAGGAGTTGGGGAAGGAGAGCTTCTTAAGTGAAAAAACACGTTTGCCTATTTCCTTTGAAATGTTGTTTCTGTTAATATGCATGCAGAACATATCTTTGAAAGATTGAGCATGTATTATTTTTAATAGAGGGTGAATCATGCCTCTGTGTAGACCTCCCCCCCCCTTCAATGAATGACATTTCTAAGAAATAGCGGTTTTTAAACAAACAATAGCAAACTGGGCTTGGAAAATAAGGTATGTGAGATGGTGTGATGTCATTGACGGAAATCTGCTTTAAGGTGATTGCTCATCTGAATCAGGGTATGAGCCTAAGACTCATGATCGTGCCAATTATGTAATTTTCAAAATGGCCTAGGAAAATGTCAGGGTTGCTTGAAACAACAGTAAAAATTGAGGAGGATGACCTTTCTGCTGCGTTAGCTCTTACCTAAAGCTTTTTCTGCAAATGTGCCTTTTCCCTCTAATTTCCATGTTAACTCTTTTATGTACATGTGCGTACTCGCTGCTCTCAGCAGTTGTGGTGGAAACAAAGGGCTGATGTGCCTATTGTGCATTCTTCCAAACAATTGCAATTGGATAGTTTTCAGATTTGGCTAAAAATCAGACTGTTTGGTTCTATTACCTGGTAACACCTCTTTGTGTTGCCTTGCCAAGCATCTCCCCCAAAGCTGCTTTCTTCCCAGGCTGGGAACAGGTGCAGAGTTGCTGAGAAGACCCCTGGGGATGGCACATCTCCATGCCGTAGAGGTGTGGGTTAAAGATCCATGTGCAGGCTTTTTCCCTGTGTGGATGATGATGAATAGGTGCAGGTGTTGCTTACTGAGACAGGTGACAGAAAAAAAGGACTCAGATGCAGTTCTGGTTTCCCATGAAGATTCAGCAGGAGTTTTGCTCAAAACTTTTCCAAACTTTCAGGTTGCATTCTTTTTTCCCCCAATATTCTTTTCCCCAGTGACTGTAAGGAGTGTTGTACCAACTGCTGAACTGGCATATGGTTTGCTTGTGTATTTATTATTTTTAATGTTAGAAAAAACCTCCTTTTTCCCCCCTGATTTTGATTTAGAAGCTAAAGAGAAATACCCTCAAACCTGTTTTTCTGTGATGACGATGCTTAACTGCATGTCTTAGCTTGTAAACACATTGAAGAGTCGGACTGAATGTATACATTTAAGCATGTGAATATCTGTTCTTTTGGGGCATGGGTAGCCTTAAAGGAATTTAAGGTACAAAATGGTACAGGTTCCTGAACAGTTCTTTCTGTTGGATAGCCTGTGTATGGTGGTGAGGCGTGAAGCGGTACTGTTTCAGCAAAGTTTCCCTGGTTGTGTGGGATGAATTCACGAAGTTACAACGTGTTGCTGTCATTAAATAAGTTTACTGTTTCAACGAGAGTTACTTCTACCTGCTGGTAATTACATTTTAATTGTTAACCGGATGAGGAAATATCAAGATATTTCATCATCGTTATTTAGAGTCTAATGCAGGTATGCTAAAATCACTTGAAAGGCTGTCATCTACTTCTTAGGGTTCATGGTCAAGTTGATAGTGTTTAGGGACTTTTTATACCTGCCTGTTCCCGAGTAATTTGCATGAATCAGGTCATTGCTTTCATGTGCAGCCCAGAACCTTCAGGCTGAACTGGGTGGTATATCCCAGCTTCCCAGAGCACCGGGTGCATGCAGGATGTCCCTGTCCATCCTTCTGACCCTGCTCATAGCTGTCCAACGACAGCAACAAAAAGCTGATAATAACAACAACATGGGCTTCATTTATGGGTAACCCTCCCTGATGTCAATGGGTGATCTGGTTTAAAATCTGATTTCAGGCTATTGCAGTTATTTTCTGTCAATAATGTTGTGTTAAAAATTATCTAGAATAGTTGCTTATCTGAATGATACCTGCCAGAGAGATAAAGGTCTGGTAAATATTATTTTTAGAATTTATGATTGACCTTCACCTCTGTTTGTTTTTTATGGACTCCATATGAAAAAGGCCAAGCTGTTTAAAATATCCTCTGTGCTTTGGTAGGATTGTTTTTCCCATTAGTTTCCCACAGGTTCACTGTTGAAAAGGCTGGACAGTAATTCTCTTATATTGTACCCTGTAGCCTTAAATTTGTACTTTTTTTTTCTCAGTTTGGAAATTAATATGTGAAATTACACGTGGCACTACAAAAAACAAGTATATCTTTAATGTTTCTGGATATAACCTTGACACATAACAGGAACCTCAACATGTGTCTTTATTTCTCGCTTTAAAGGTTATCAGCCTACATTAATGCATGGGGCTAGAAGGTCCAAAGGTTCTCCTTGGCATACCAGCATGCATTTCACAGCCGTGTACTTCCTAGTTTTGTTTATTGTTATTTTATTGAGGGTGCTCTGTTTTGTTCTGCTAATTTGATCGAGGCATTCGCAATCTTTATTATCTTATGTATAGGCTAATTCCTGTTGAGGCTGCTAGGAATGCTTCGTTTTTCTCTTTAAATTACATGTGAAAATTGTCTCCTATGAGAAGGAGAAGTCCTCCTTGCTGGAAAACGCGTTCCATGAATGAGTGGAGCTTTGAAATCTGTGGAAGAGCTCCTTTGTCAATCCCTGTACCAATATCTGGGGATTGGTTTTTCCTTTGTGTGGGAGCATAAGTCACATAGCTGGCAGTGAAGCATTTATGTGGCCAGTTGATACTGTTAAACTGCATGAAACTTGGCTGTTACAAATTGGCTTGCCATAGTTTATTTTGATAATAGCCGGTAACTGTTTCCTAGCTTTTTTATCATGTGGTGATACAGAATCTCACTCTGATGCCCTCATAGGACTGTTCTCTGGAAAAGGAAAGAAGGCTCAGCTTAGTGCTCATCTTATTTTAAGATAAATAAGCAAGCAGAAGAAATTTTGATTATCTGTATTTTGACAGTATGGATTCATTCCTCTTAATGAGGACAGGAAGATACTGATGTCTGAAACATGTACTGTGCAGTAGTGTTCCCATTCTGTTTTATGGGATGTGCATGGCAGTTATGCAAGTGAGTGCCCACATGCATTGTTGCAGGGGTATCAGTAATCATGCAGTACTTCTGTTATCTGCAAGGGAGTAAGTTGTTAAGTTCTGATTCGATAACTTGTCCTTATTCAACGAGCACTTAGCATTAATGGAAGCTGGACGTGCTCTGAAGTGCTCTGCCTGGTTGACTCAGATTTCTGTGTATGTATTGGTGCTTTATTGAACTGCAGCTTGAGTAGAGATTGCTGTTGGATGCTGTCTGCAGTTGACCAATAAATTGTTTTCAGTGATGAAACGTGCTGTTGGGCAATGCCCTGGAGTCTGGTCTGACACTGTTTCTGCCATTGGCTTGGGTGTGTTGTAGGTGTTACAGTGTGAGAGCCAGATCGGTTTCCCAATCCAGTTCACTCTGAAGGTCTAAAAACTGGCCACCAGTGCTACTCAGTGAGCAGTGGGGGCACGATAGTAAGCTGAAGGGATGGGGAGGGAGAAGTACCTGTGAAATATCAGAAGTGCGTATATCATCAAGCCATAGGCTCAGCAGCTACATTTTCAGGGTATACTTTTCAAAGACAGCTTCTATTTTCTAACTGTAGGTGTCTGTATGTATTAACATGTTTGAACATAGTTGTGGAAGCTGGAGTTAATAATGGACTGATTTCAATCAAAATCCCTCGGGGAACAGTGGAGTGCTGTGATTTCAGATTTAAGCTCTGAGAGGTCAGAAAATACTGTGGTTTACGATGAACATAAGACCTTGACTTGTTCTCTGGCAAATACGTCTGACAATATGGTCTGTATAAGAGTGATAAAAGGGTGTGTGGAAAGCAAGTATTAAGTGTGTCTAAGTTTAGTAATTTTATCCATTCTCACATGCAGCCGGTTGCTACTCAGTGCTTGGTGCTCAGCATATGAATTACCTTACTTCAGCTGCAGTCTCTTCCAGGTGGAAGAGATATGTGGAGAAAAAGTGAGGACTACTCCCATTGCATGCAGTTGTCCAAGTGGCTGCAGCAGTTGCTGGGCATGTTTGAATGCCTAAACAGCCCCTTGCATGACTGTGCTGCCCTGGTAGTGCGCGGTGCAGGGGTCACCACTCACTGGAGCTGCCTTACAGTTTCCTTCTTCCTTTTCCTGCTGAGCTGCATTGCTTTTGCTGCTGGAGGAGACAACGCTGACCTTGGTGGAAGGTGGTTTTTTGTTGTTGTTGTTGTTTTTTAATTTATGCCACAAGGAGATGGCTTGTAGGCCAGGAAGTCCCTGCTTATCCATGGCAGCAAATCCCAGCATGGTCTGCTCCAGTACCACTACTGGCACAAGCGACAGCAGCAGCTCTTGTCTTTGTGTGGGCTCTGCATGTGCCTAGGAGCTCTTTGAGGGCTTCCTGTAGCACTTTGAAGCAAGGTGTGTGCGCATCATTAATAATATGCATGCTTCTATTCAGGAACCCCTGAGTTTTTACAACATCTTAAAAGTTAATTACTTTCTGGGTGATGTTTTTGAATAACTTACCTTTTTAAATTAAAAAAAAAAAAGGCTTCTACTTTATTTTTATGTGTTCATTTATTTTTGTAACTGAAGTTTATTAACAAAAATTACCAGTTCTTCACGTGTTTTCTGAAAGGATATGATCTCGATATTCTCCCTCTGGCTTTATTGAAATGGGTGCTGCAGGATGTCAAATAAGATAAATGATTCCGGCTTCTTAAAAGGATATCTAATGTTGATCCTATCTATTCAGTACACGAGCAAACATTTTACAGGCACTGTTTCTTCACTGAATTGTGCTATGGCAGAAGTTCCAAAGCTGTGTGTAGGTCACAAGAGAATGACTTCAGTTGTATTTCTTTGTCTTAAACTGTGAATTAAGCTCCTGCAATTACATTAGGATGTGTTGTTAGCTGCTTACTAAATTAAATCTCTATAAATCTGCAATCTGTAAGCAGGAGTGCTGTGAATTACTTCAGGAAAAAAAAATTAGATTGAATTTTATATTTGGAAGTGGGGTAACTCGGCTAATACAGAAAGATACTTCTTAAAAATAAAGTAAACTTCAGTTGGAACAGAAACTGAATCCATTGTTTGTAAAATGCCTTATAGGACATCGTATGCTCTCCGAAGATGCACGGGAACCCTACTGATTGTGGTTAGTGATAATTAATAATAGATCAAAGAGTTTTAGCCCTGAGGTTGAAAAGTAAATTTCAGACTAATTGCTGAATGTTTCTGATAATTTTTGTATCATTTCACTCAATTACATCCTCCTTTCCAAACAATGCTTTTTATTTGCATCTGGAGGTGTAATGAGTTTTTGAATGGACTTTCAGACTGAAATTAATTTTTTCAGCCTTTCTTTCTCTCTGTGCTTTTTTGCTGCTGTCCCGAGTTTGAAAAAGTGGTGGCTTTATAAACCACTTCCCCCACCAGCTGTATGGAGCTGTAGGGTTGTTATGAGGCCTCCCCTCAGCCTCCTCTCTGGGCTGAGCAAACTGAGGGATCTCAGCTGCTCTTCATACAGCTTACTCTCCAGACCCGTCATCATCTTCATAGCCTTCCTTTGGGTGCTCTCTTACAGCTTCATGTCCTTACTCTGTGGTGCTCGGAACTGTATGCAACGCCCAAGGTGAAGCCGCAGTCCCCTGATCAGTGTGATAACCCTTGGGCCGTGCTTAAGCGCTGCCCCGCCTCAGCAGGCGGCTGCATATGCCGGTGCATCCCCTAGAGCTTGCGCAATCTGGCCGTGTCTGTGTACCTGCATGACTGCGTCACCCCGCTGTGTCCTCACCCAGACCTGTGCTCCCAGAGCCCTTGGGGAGCTCAGGTTTCACAACCCGTGTGTCCCGGTTTACTCTGGCAGCATCTGGTTGTGGAAAATCGATTGCGTTTGTGTACGTGGCTCTCTGCTGGTACAGCTGCGGGTCAAGGAGTGGGGAAGGGGCTCTTGGGTTAGCTACGCTCTGTCCGTCAGCATGGCCTCTTGTCCAGCGAAAGGAAGGCCTCGAGGAGGGCCTCAAACTACTGCCCCCAAATTGGGTATTGTTTCTGGAAGCATTGTTTTAAGCATGGTCCATTGGGATGAGGGGTGGGGGTTCAGGCAGCTGCTCCATCTTCTGGAGGTCCCACGTTCAGCACTGCACAGGGCTGGTCTGCAGGAAGCTCTCATGCACTTGAGGAGTTCTGAAGCCTGTAGTTCCAAGGACTTTGCAAGTGAAGGCTGGTGGGAAACTTGGAATGCTTCCAGTAAGGCTGCCTGACTTGTCCGCTTCGGTACAGTATTTTAAAGGAAATGAAATTTGCGTACAGTAGATGAGATGAGTCAGTGAGCTGTTCATCCAGTGCTACATTCAGATCCTCTTCTCTGGCTCTGGCTTTGTTACTTTGCAAAGTTGTTCGGAGAAATTAAAAAAAAAAAAAAAAAAGCCCTAAAGTACGAAAACTTACACAGCTGTTCATCATAGGATGTGTGAAAACTTTCAGGAAAAAAAGTCCCATTTGAAGACAACAAATATAACCTTATGTTTGCCGTGCTTAAGGATCAAGGTCTTTTTTTTTTTTCTTTTTTCTTTTTTTATTTAAATTCTGAATAGAAAATAAATACACGTCACCAGTCCTGGCCCATTGGGCTGGGAATGCGTGCTTCTAGGTCAGTGCAGGTGTCTCTTTCTGTAGTTGGCAGAAGACAGTGTCCCAGAGCGGGGCATGGCCCTACGTTACGTGAAAGTTTTGGCAGCACATCTGCCCTCTGAGGCTGCCCGTGTGGATGCAGGGGTCCCACGGCAGATGGAGAGTGCCCCTGGTGCTATGAGGATCATTCTCTGGTGGTTGAGGACTGCCCCTTTGTTGCTTGCCTGTCTGCTTGGCGTTAGGGTGGAGGAAGCTTTGTGGCATGTTTTGCTTTTCTGCTTTTGCTTTAAGTTTGTTTATCTCTAGGCACTAAGTCTTTCTTAGGTTAATAATTAAAAGCAAATATTGGCCAATAAGCGTTCCTTAAGGGTTGTATAAAGTTACTAAACTTTACTAGCTTGTCAGAATTCAGCACCGAGCCTTTGTAATAACCCATCCTGTTGTAAAACTCACCGAGTAGACCAGCATTTCTGCAGAATGAGCTCTGCAAGCCCTATAGGAAGTTACTGTACTCTTACTTCTGATTCACAATCGGGAAATTGAGTCATCTAAGTGGACTCAGTTAGAATCTTTAAATTCTTATTTTAATCTGAATTCGTGTAAACTGCTGGAAGATGAACAAAGTAGAGGTTAGATGTGTCAGCTTCTACTCAGGGTATGGAAGTAAATACTGGAAACGATCCAGAGCTTTATGGCTGCTGCCAACTAATGACATAAGATAATGTTGCGATGAAACAATGCACTTGATTCGCACTTGTTTCCCAGCTAACCTTTCTGTTTCTTGAGACTTTGGAGTTTAGGTTTGTAAAGATTTTGCAGTAAAAAGTAGATTAGGCATTGAAATTTTTGACTGATTAAATCTGTGGTAATGACAACTTCAAACTGCACAAGCAGATAGTAAGATAAAAGACTGGTACTCATTTCATATTAAACCCATTTGGTGAAGAAGCAAGAAGGATTAGTGTTTTGGATGGACGTATTATTCTAAAAAGAGGGAAAAAATTAAAGGGGCTGAATTATACAGAAATATGAAGTGAAAAGACTGAGTTGCTGATTTATTGTGGTTTTTGTCTTGCTTTCTCGGACCAAAACTGCAGCCACTGTAGGTCTGCAAACAGTCCTGTATTTTCTTCCTAATGTAAAGAAGAGTTAATTGTGCAATGAAGGCTGCTAACGTATTTGCTAAGTTTGTGTTAACGTTTTTACTTGCATCAGTAATGTGCTTTTGGAGTGAGTCTTCCCATTGCCTCCATTTACTGTGGGGTGGCTGTGCAGTGAAAAAAGAGATGCTTCTTAGAAAGCAGCGCATGACAGAAGTGCTTTAGAAGTACCTACAGTACTCCAGCCCTTAATGGCTTTGGCCCATGGGACCTCCTTGGAGCCGCCCTGAGGCCCAACCTCTAGGACACGAGTAGTGTGGGTGGAGGGTCTCCAGCCCCAGCCATCCCTCTCCCTCTTGTCTCTGTGTTGCACTGTACTGCCTGCTAATGCCAGTACTGGCAGTGTGTTTATTGCAGTTTCCAGCTGTTAGCTCAAGCATTTGTAATTGAAAAAAGAAAAAAAAAAAGAAAAAAAAAACCAGTTGGGAATTGCAGGCAGAAGAAATGATTCCTGGGAAGAACTGGAGGCACGACTTCGTGCACGTGAATTTGTGTTTATAAGCTACATCCAGAATTACCAGAGTCCCTACTTACTCTTCCTTCATAGCACTCCAGAATTCTTGAAAACAAACGAATGAAACCTTGGAAGCAGGAAATGAGACTGAAGTGACAAATAGGCTGTATCCTGTGGTTTTTTGTTTTGTTTTTTTTTTGTTAATGAACTTCACTTCTTTTGAACTAGTTGGAAGATCTAGATAAGGTTTGCAGATATTCTCATTTACAATAATACTAATCTGCAAAGGAAAACAGGATTGTTTTTTATTGCAGCAGCTTAAAGAAGTATTTTCAAACAGCTGTAACTTATGCAGACTAATTTAATGACTTATAATTATGGTGTCAGGAGAAATACATTTTTCTAAAGCAAACCTGTTGCAGGTACCTGATACACTGATTTTAATATGATGCTAACCGAGTCAGATAGGTGATGTATTAATGGCTTGTAAATGACCTGCAGCTGTTAACTCTATTTATGAAGACAGACATTAGAAAAAAGTGTTTTAAGCCTTAATCTGTGTTTTTCAGTGAACCAGTACCGTAACTCCAGGACCTAGATGAGTTCTGAGCTAATTCACTGACTACCAAGAGGATTTCATGTTTTTTTTTTTTTTCTTACTTTCACACTTTGTACTGTGACCAGTTCCTTCATGTCCTTCAGTGCTGATCCCTGTCCTCCATCCTCTGGTCTTAGCCCTTTCCATGATCTCAGGATACTTCACGTTCTAATTGCTTCAGCACATACACCTGTTGTTGTGCTTATTAAAAGAAAACTCCTAATAAGGTCACTAAGGTGGTGAGATGGGGTTGGTGGGTGTTCCTGGAGGCTTCTCCACACCAGCCCTATCGGTCTTTATCCCCAGTCAGGCTTCCTGCTGACTGGGTTAGGTATTAGTTTTTTTACATCCCATGGAGTACCCCAGGCCCTGAGATGACAACGTGTTTAGCATGGCTTAAATCAGTAAGTCAGTAGAAATGAGTGTAGTTTTCATGCTGAGCAGAAGGTATTTGGGACAGAACAGGAATGAACTTGAGATCAGGAATGTGAATTGTAAGAAATATGATTTAATGAAAGAATGAGATTATAGTAGCTAGAAAAAGAGCAGGTATTGGTACTAGATGATGTAAGCTTAATGTAGTGCACCAGATCCTGATAACGTTTGTGGTTTTGTCCACCAGCACTAAAAATGGAGAATATTCAACATCTCAGTGCTTCAGCCTATATGAAATGAAGCCTATATGAAGGGATGCCATTCAGAGGGACCTTGACAGACTTGACAGGTGGGCCTGGGTGAACCTAATGAGGTTCAACACAACAAAGTGCAGGGTTTTCCACCTGGGCTGGAGGAACCCCAGGCATCTATACAGACTGAAAGGAGCAGTCCTTGAGAGCAGCTCTGCAGAGAAGGACCTGGGGGTCCTGATGGATGACAAACTTAACGTGAGCCAGCAGTGTGCTCTTGCAGCTCGGAAAGAAAATGGTATCCTGGGCTCCATCAGAAGAGGGGTGGCCAGCAGGGACAGGGAGGTGATTGTCCCTCTCTACTCTGCTCTTGTGAGGCCCCATCTGGAGTACTGTGTCCAGGTCTGGAGCCCCCAGTAAAAGAAAGACAGAGAGCTGTTGGAGAGGGTCCAGAGAAGGGCCACGAAGATGATCAGGGGGCTGGAGCACCTCCCCTACGAGGACAGGCTGAGGGAGCTGGGCTTATTCAGCCTGGAGAAGAGAAGGCTGCGGGGTGACCTCATTGCAGCCTTTCAGTACCTGAAGGGAGCCTATAAACAGGAAGGGAGTAAACTCTTTGAAAGGGTAGATAACAGCAGGACAAGGGGGAAGGGTTTTAAGTTGAAAGAGGGAAGATTTAGGTTGGATGTTAGGGGGAAGTTCTTTACCAGAAGAGTGGTGAGGTGCTGGAACGGGCTGCCCAGAGAGGCTGTGGATGCCCCGTCCCTGGAGGTGTTCAAGGCCAGGCTGGATGGGGCCCTGAGCAACCTGGTCTAGTAAACAGGGAGGTTGGTGGCCCTGCCTGGCAGGGGGTTTGGAGCTTCATGATCTTTGAGGTCCCTTCCAACCCAGGCTGTTCTGTGATTCTGTGAAATAGTTTGATCAATTTTACAGATGTATTTCATGTAAACAAGTTGAAGAACAGTAGTAAATACAGAAATATTGCACATTTAGAGCAATCTAGCCTTTGTCTGACATTTCACATGGACTGGTTAAGTGCCCCTGTGCTAGGTACGAGAGTTGATGATGGAATACTTAAAATACCCAGTGTTCAAAGGACAGAAATGTAACAGTTGTCTGCCATTTGTAGAAAACTTCATATTAATGGTTTTTTTAATTGTTATTAAATTCGCACAACAACGAACAGTAGAGCAGAACTTTTTGTTTTTCTCTAATTCTGTGTCTGTACTGCATGGAACATCCAAAGTACAGGTTCTGCAAATGCAAGGTAACTACATATCCTCATCTTAATTATGTCCTATATTATGTTAGGGCTGTGGATTAGGTAAGTGAGATGGCAAGAGTAAATTTAGGTTGGGAATTCTCCGCCAAGTTCTCAATGCTTCCATCAGTAGCACTATGAATTGAGATAAATATTGAGTAGAGTTTCCTAGCAACAATTGTAAGGTTAAGTAAAAATCAAATTTGCCAGGTACTGCTTCCAGAGCATGCTTCTGATTTTTGTTTCAAAATTTATACTTCTAATACCTTACCTGCGGTGTGAAGTGCTCAACAAAATCTGACGGTATTGTGAAGAATTTCAGAGAGTCATAAGTCATTAGAAATATTATTATTACTTTGAGACATAGATTTTCTTTTGCTGTCTATTCGTACTTTTGCCAAACTAATAGGGATTAAACTTACATGAGTTCTGCAAGTATTAGCTATATATATGTGTGTATAAATAGTATAAATAAAAGCTACTGTGTATATTGCACTGCTTAAGTCTGCTGAAAAAAGTTATTTATCATTGGCTTTGTCAGAGTAAACAAACACATTATGTACAGGTCTGAACTGGAGTTAAAGTGACAGGAGAGAAGGTCAGCACGAATGCTTCCTCATGTGACGTGAAAGCAGAGGATTCATATTCTTTCAGCCTGTTCAGTAAATTGCATGCAAGGATCTCTGGAGGTGCTCTGAGTTTTTAAGATGTGTACCTGCCTAAGGTAGACCTATTCTGGATAGAATAATTTTCCCTGGAGATACATGCAGGCCTGGAATTTAGGTTAGCCCAGGACAGATAGATAGATAGCAGAGGGGAGCAAGGAATGGAAAAATTTGGTTGGCTGCTTCCAGTCCTAAGTTTTTTGAGTCTATAAATAGAGTCTATCAGAATATTTCTAGTTAGTTCTGGGGAAAGTCAGCTGCTGTGCTGGGGATTGGCTGTGCTCCCAGAATAAGGAGGGGAAAAAAAAAAGTATGATAGGAGGCCTATTGAAAATCTACCAACTGACACCAGTGAAATTAAGAAATGGGTAGACTCCCCCATTTAGGCTTCAGTTTGTTTTCTTGCAGCCTGGGTCAGCCTGTTTGTAACCAGCCCACCTCCTTGCCCATAGCCACTTGCCAGGGGAATGCAGAGGGTCTGCACCACATGCAACCAAGTGGGGTCTGCAGTGCAGGAGTTGGGATCTCAGAAGTAGGTGGTGTGTTAGACTTGACCCTTGTGCTGTGCTGGTTGACCTGGGCAGTCCTCTCTGTGGGTTAGGTGTGTTCGTAGAATCATGGAATGGCCTGGGTTGAAAAGGACCACAAAGATCACCTAGTTTCAACCCCTCTGCTACGTGCAGGGTCGCCAACCACTAGACCAGGCTGCCCACAGCTACATCCAGCCTGGCCTTGAATGCCTCCAGGGATGGGGCATCCACAGCCTCCTTGGGCAACCTGTTCCAGTGCGTCACCACCCTCTGTGTGGAAAAACTTCCTCCTAATATCTAACCTAAACCTCCCCTGTCCCAGTTTAAAACTATTCCCCCTTGTCCTATCACTATACCCCCTCGTAAACAGCTGTTCCCCCTCCTGTTTATACACTCCCTTCAAGTACTGGAAGGCCACAATGAGGTGGCCTCCTTGGAGCCTTCTCCAAGTTTCTCCAAGCGAAACAAGCCCAGTTAAAGCCCAGTGTTGCATCAAGGGAAACAGTGAAACGCAAGCAAAAGCTGAATTTTAAGTTAATATGGTTATCACGTCAGTTGTGACTTTTTTTTAAATAATAAAAATGTCTTGCTGATAATTTTATGTGCAAACTAATTAAATACATTATGATACCAGAAATAGGCATTTAAGGGAGTCATGATGAGCTTTTCAAACACTTAAGGTGCTTTCTAGGAAACATAATTATATACTTGAAAAATACTCTGAATTGAGGTTAAATTACATTGTATGACTAGAGTATAAATAACTAGACAGTTTTGTATTTTAGAAAGATCTTGCTTTTACAAAAAAAATAACTTTTCAGCAGAACTACTTCTTCTTTCCCCACCCAATAACTGCAGAAGGATGATCCTTCATACTGTAAGTGGTCAAATGAATAGCTTTGTGCATGTGAATTGAACCGGAGTACTCAGATGAGCGTCTATTCATGTCAGATTTCATAGGAGCTGAAATTATGTTAAGTGAGCTTTTTTAGTACTGACCTAACACCAGAAAAAAATAACTACTTGAAAACAAATGCATTTATGACAACTTTAGGGCTATGCTGGCAACTCAGTTTTAGTTTATCATTTTTCACATACTGGAAAAAGTGGTTCTATTGAATGTTCATGTCAGGGGAAGAAGGGATAGAGCATTGTCAGCGCTTCTTAGGTTTTCCCGCTGTCTGTAGACATGGCATACCAGGGAGTTGCTTAATTGCTTCTATCAGATTTCCATAAATATTAGGTAAAAAAAAATCAAACTAGTATTAACATTTTGTTGGGTGTTTTTTTTTTTTTTTTTAGGAGTAAGATCTTGCAGTAACTGATGACCTCAGCTGTCTTATTAATTTTTTTTATTAATTAAACATTAATAACAGTAGAATAGTTTCAGACTTCCATGAGTGATTTAAATGGGCAAGCAATAGGTAAAACTTTCTTCAGACACAACAAAAGAAGCATTTTGTTTTTAAGCGAATACTAATAAATATCTTGTTATTGCCAGTCCTTGAAGACAATTGGATGAAACGTTGGAGAATTATAGGCTCATAGAATGGTTTGGGTTGGAAAGGACCTTTAAGATCACCCAGTTCCAACCTCCTGTCATGGGCAGGATTGCCCTTCACCGGATCAGGCTGCCCAGGGCCCCATCCGACCTGGCCTTGTTCCCCATCCCTAGAGGGGCTTCCACAACCTCTCTGGGCAACCTGTTCCATCACCTCACCACCCTCTGAGTAAAGAATTCCTTCCTGATGTCTAATTTTAATAGCACCTCTTTTAGTTTAAAACCATTTCCCTTTGTCCTATTACCATCTGCCTGTGGAAAAAAAAATCTGTTTTATCTCATTAATGTGTGGGAAAACATCTTCCCCTCTTCCTCCCCCCACCCCCCCCCAAAAAAAGAACTTCAAATTTAAAAAGGAGAAAAATTTGTTGAAGGGTTGAAATTCACCTCCATTAGAATTGATGACCATTCTCCACATGATTTCCATGGGGCCAGCATTTCACTAGGAATTTCACCAGAGGATGGCTGTGAGAATTAAAACTCTAATTCATTCTGACTGTGTGTGTTGCCTTGGAGAAATGTTGAGGAACAGCTCCTCTGTAGCAGGAGGAGGGGAAAATAAACTTATCTACAGCCAAGGTAGATTTAACTTGGAATAATGCACCAAGTTTGGGGGAAAAAAAAAAAAAGCTAAAACCAAAACCAACAAACAAAAAACCCCAGAACAGTATCAACTGTGTGTGTCAGTACGGCTTCAGGAATATTTCGACAAATCTGTTTGTCAAAACACAAAGTATTGGAAAAGGAAGATAAACAAGTTATTAATATTTTATTTCTTTTTCGGATCATTTTGCATTTCAGATCATTACTGAGATATTGGTTTTGTTTGAGGAAGCAGCTCAAAATTCATGTTAAATATTCACGGTGCCACTTTATGATTTAGATTATGCAAACCCATTTGTTAATTGGATCTTGTGCGAGCTCAGAACAGAGTTCTAAAGTAGTTCTAAAATGATGATTGTAAATAAGTTCCACGGCAGTGGATGTTTTGCTTCTTTTCAAAGTAGTGCATTCAAAATATGTCATATACCACCACCCGCCCTAGCCTTCCCAAAAGCAATGGCTCTGAATTGAACAATGCTTTATAATCCATATTTTCTGAAGTAGCTTCTGCTCAAAGTTTCAGAATTGTACCTTTAGACTGAGGATTTGATCTTCCATCTGTTGGCGCCCTGATGGCTTTTTGATAGCGGTCGTGTTAGAATCAGAAGGACTGGCCATATAGAAATGCTTCGCTTAAGCCTCTGCAGGTTGGAAGTTTTCAATTTTTCTGAAGTACATCAACATCAGCTGTTTTATATTATGCTCTCTTTCCTGTCTTGTTCTGACACTTTGATTCGTGTCATGCAGAGCATGCATCTTTTCACACTTCCGAACGCTGACTGTGATGGCTTGGATCCTTCATTATTATGTGATTAATTGTAGAGATACAAACATTATCAAATCAAAATCCCCGAAAGGCCTCTTTTAAAGGATCTGCCTAGCTTTTGATTTAGCTGCCCCACAAATTACTTATCTGGTGGCTGTGTGGTTTTTAACATCCTCCTAAATTTGGAACGAATCCATGAAATACTTTCTGCAATGTCTGGGGAATAGAAAGCTTGATAAGTTATTTCGTCCGTTGCTCGGGTCAAACCTTTCAAGAGGCAGCAGCACTGAGTGTTGAATCCATTAAGTACAAATCAGTGGGTGTGCAGGATCATAGCTTGTATTGTCTGTTATTATATTAGGGTGTTCCATACAGGTTTTCTATTGCTGGAAGTCCAATTTTCGTCTTTCAGATGCATGTAAATTCATAAACTACAAGTGTTGCTATATACAAGAAAATTGTGATTCAGGGGAGAAATAGCATGGCAAGGAAAGCACTTTGCATTAGCTGTTTTATGCATAGCTACATGCAGTGTTTTTATAAAACAGATTTTGTCCCTTGGGATGTAATAAAAGGCTAGAGACTTATAAACCAAATAAGTTTGTGTGGTATATTATTTAGATATCCAGAGAAAAAAAGGTCAGAGAAGTCTCTTGTGTTGTCAATTCCTCAATGGGAGACTATATTAAAAACTAGAAAATATAATACTATATAATTTGGAAACATAATATATAATGTAGGTTGAGAGACAATTACTGTATTTTATGTCTCTGTATTTTCCATTTTACTGAATGCATTTCAGCAACAATTGAGTTTTGGCTGTGATGCTATTTGTAGCAGTTTCCTGAAGCTGCGCAGCAAATTACTGTGGTGTACCAGATCAAATCAGCTCTTCACTTCATTTGTGAAAGCTACATTATGAAAAACTCCTACTACTGGCTTCTGTGGGTAACAGTATTTTTGTCCGTAATTTATACGATTTTGTGAATGTTAACAGAAAGTTTTAAAGCAGTTTTAAGATGCCGTAGCTCATATAGCTTGTCTGTCGTTTTTCAGCATTTGCTCATTTAAAACTGTTGAATTAGTTAGGCAGCTTTGCAGAAAGGTTTTGTTTCTCACAAAGTCCTCCGCCTGTAATGCAAATATTAAAGGAACTGGTCTCGTGTACCTACCTCTTCAGCAGCTAAGCCTGACAAGAAATTAAAAGCGTGGTGGTTATTAGTGATTAACAACAAAAATAAGTGTACTGGCAGTGGTATTTTTTAGCGTTGGTGTTCCCCTGTACCTTATTCAGTAAATATTCTCCTGCTTTCAGTGACCTACTCTGGAGTGTTAAATGGCTCACACCAACATGTAAGACAAGTATGGTAGACTGCAAAAAGGCAAGTTCTATGTGGCTGTCAGTTGGCAGTTTATCTTGGGAGCTTGGGGAGCATCACTGTTTGTATGTGTCCTGAACATCCAGCTTAGCAGTTACATGAGGTTTGCAACAAAGTCAGTTGCCGAAAGGAAGCTAAAAGACAAGATTCAAATGGTTGAGGTTTGCTTCAAAGAAGTCAAAATCTTCCATTTGGAGAAATCTGGAAGAGGTGTTAAAATCATACTGTGATGGATGGCTGTTTTATGGTTCCATTTTCAAATGCCTAGCACTTAACAATCCTGCAGGAAATTTAGAAGTAGATGGTGCTTTCTCACTAGCAAGTTCATAATCTGTGCCCTGGAAATCTGGAAATTTTCATCTCTGTCTCTTTGTGTGGATTTCACTCTTCCTCCCCTCTATGAGAGCAGATGTGGCCATTTGATTTTTGACACTGCTGTATAGTTCCTGTGCCCAATAATTCTTGCATTCTTCAACCCAGGGGAGATCAGAATTTCAGAAATTGGGCAAAAGCCCTTGAGTGCCAAGTCTGCAGCCATATGCGATGTTCGGCCAAGGAGCAATTCACTGCCTCTGTATTTGGAGGAGGAGCATTTGCTGGAGAGGCTCAACTGGGCTCTGTCAGACTTTGTGAATGAGAAGTGCACCTGAAGGAAGCCAGCAGGAACTATTTGAAAAAATGATTTTCAGTATAGGGGAGCTGGTCTCTTTCGTACAGTAGAGAGAAGGAGGAGAAGAGGACTCTTTGGAGCAGAAGTTTAATTGTGATGGCTGGGAATTACTCTCAGGAGGAGCCTGTGTCTTCTAGCGTGTGAAGGAAGAATGCAAAGGGACTCTTGGCCAAGTATGACCTTTGTGAATGCTGTCCCTGTGCTGTCATCTTCAGTTAATATTGTATGTGTTCCTGCACGTGTTCCTTCAAGTTTCACTATTGGATTAACGTCCTGATGGCCTTTTAATAAAACCAACAAAGAACAGGTCTGTCCAGATTTTCTGGTCTCATCAGGAAGGCTTTAAAATACTTTCTCTGCAGCAAAGCTTCTGTATGTTTAATTGTTTTAACAGCAGCATGGGCAGAACACACCAATTACCAAAAAGTCTATGTGATCTCCTTGGGGCATTTGTTGGATTTTGGGTCCTCAGTGTTCTCAGTGTGTCCCGTGTACCATCACCCTTTAGAAGGGAGGATGAGATGCACTGGAATAGTTTTGGCATGATCTAACTACAGTTAATTTCCTCATGCTTCTGCAGTGCGTTTCAGACCTAGCATGTTCTCTACTGGTAAAGCAAACTAAGTGTACAAAAGTCTCCCATCAGCCTTAAATCTGAAGTTTCTCCAAGCCTTTATAGTCAACAGAAAGTTCTGTATGCAAAAACGTGACTGTTTAGCAAGAGGTTCCACTCTGAGATGTGTGTATGTCTTTGAGAGATATGCGTATCTATCTTGTTGGCAGGGTTGATCTGGGAGTTCATCCCCTCAGTATCCCTTTCTGCAGAAGAGCTCCAGGGCAGCGCTCCATTTCTGTCCCCGTTCAGCCTGGCACTCTCTCAGACGCGGCAAATGGAAGTTTTAAGGTGGTGACAACAACCTCAGTGTCCAAATAAAGAGACTTAGATCAGAAAACCAAAAGTTGTTTAATCCTAAGACTTAGTTGTAAGTTAGAATTAGATAAGGTTGGTTTTAATTCCAGCTTTATTTATATAAAGTTAGTCTAGTAATATTTGCAAATATTTTTTCCTATTATATTAACAGTTCTACTTGGCCTTTTCGTGGTGATAGTGAAAGTGTCACAAAACCAAGCTGAAGTGATAGTAGAAAGTTTTTGGTATGATAATTTTTTGATCTTTTCCTTGGTGGTCAAACCGCATTTTCTCTCCTACCAAGGGCTGTTAGAGAGCAGTGTTGTCTTTTTCTTTTAGGAGTTGCTAGATTTGATTTAGCCAAATCATAACTACTGAAAGTAAAAGATAGCATTTGATTATTCATGATATAAAAATACATGCTCATTTGATTATATTTTTTCTAAGTTACTGTGTGTTATAAACTCAAAGTACTTGAAAATTAACGTGCATTTCAATATCTAGTCTTCTTCTCCCTGTCTCACTGCTCTTATTCTGCCATAAAGGCTTCAATTTTTGAACTTTTATAAGTCTTGTCAGTGTAGGTAACGCACTTTCATTGATAACCAAAGTGAGTGTATTTTTGAAAGGTGGAGGAGAAAGGTGGAAAAACAGTTAACATCAATTATCATGACATTTTCCATTTTTACTCTACCAAAGTGGCTCTTTATGAAGCATTCCTGTTCTCCACCATTTCAGTACAGTTCACATACGTGTTTCCACTAAGGAAATTTTAAATGTGGAATCTATCTCAAGCTGTTGACCAAAGATAGTAAAGGAGCCTCAATGAATTATGCTAGAAAATTTCTCTTGTGTTTGGTACAAGTACATAGCAGGACATAAATGTATAAGATCCTGTAAGGATAAATTAAGATTTGTAGATAATACCAATCTAAGCTTGCCCTTATGACTCCATACTTCTCCATTAAACCTCAGGAATGACTTTATTTACTTGTTAGGGATTCAGGAAGTGTAATTAAATGCCAGTTACAGCATAAAAGTTATTTCATGGTGCTATCTCCTTAATTGAACTCTGTGAGTTTATTTAAGGAAATACTCCGCTAGAGTGAGTCGCTACTGCAAATGAAATGGGAATAAAAATTACACTGGTTGGCCAAGGAAGGGTTGCAGTTGGTCAGAATCTTGTGTATGCTGGAGCAGATGAATGTGGAGAGAGATGGTGGGTAGCATCCTGGGCTGAAGATAGCTAAACAGAATTGAAAATAATAAGTATGACAGAGCCATTAGTTCGTGAACATAATTTATGTTTTGGAAAACACAAACAGAAGTCCAAGTTTAGGCGACATTTGTCCTTGAGTTGATAATAGCATTCAAATGGAAATCCTAACAATGTGAGGTTGCTGTATGGAGCATAAGAGGAGCTCCAATGAATAATTAAACAAGCGATGTCTAATAAAATATACAGTACATTGCTTCGAACTTAGAAATTGTAACTCTGCCTAAGGGATGAATGTTTTTCATTACTTTTTAATTGTTGCCAGTGTTGACCTTCAAGGTCTTTTTCTGGCAGATAATTTGTTATGGTAAGGATGAGATCATTAAGCATTTTAGCACAAGCCGCATGATGCAAATAGTTTCCTAATATTATAGAATGCTGATGTAGTAAGAGTTTGTTTTCTTAGGAATTTGCTCTCCATATTTAGTAATTATTATTATTATTTTTTAGATGGTATCTTAAAAGAGCAATTTTGCTATAATCTTGCAGGACAGTGGTCATAGATAGTACAGTAGCAAATGTCAGCAGTTTTTTCTCTGAGATGTTTGTGGCAGGTTTTGATTTGTAATTTAAAAAAAAAAAAAGAGTTTTACTGTAAAGTCTCGGTATGACTTTTTGGCTCGTAGTAATATTTGTATATGCCAAGAACAAACAACGGCTTTTCTCGTTCACTCGGTTCATGAAAGCATCTACATAGGAGCCTGCAGGCTTCCCCCTGCTGAAGGGAACCTCTGTGGTGTCTGAGGTTCTGGGACCTGTATTCAAGGCATTAAGTGTTACTAAATTTTGCTGGTTTTATACGGTAACTCCGTTTTACTATTTTAGTGCTTGCATTGGTAGGCACTAAAAATATGTATTGGGCGAATAGCAAATACTGTTAGGATTTAAGTTTGAAAGTCTTAGTTGAAATTTTCTCCAGGTGGATGCATTATTATTCAGCTTTTTTGTCAGACAGTAGATATGCCTGCTCGGATTTGAACGGTGGTGCAGAGAAGCAAGCTTCTTTTCCTTAAGCTTACTTGCCATTGCTGTTTGTCTAGTTTAAGATGCATGTGATCAGTTGTTTGTACAAATTGCTGATAGAAATGTTTATTGCTCACGTTGTTGCTGACGGGAGATGAGCAAAGCTATTGTCCTGTGCTAATCTGTGCTATAGGCAGTCATTCGCAGGAAGTCTATAAATAATTCTTAGGGTAATTTCTACCTTGCACTGCTTACAGTCCAAAGAGCAAAGCCTGCAGATGCGTGGATGCAGAGTAGAGGCCCCAGGATGCAGCTCACCTCTCTGCTAGCGGTCTGCAAAGTGACTGCCAGATCTGACCAGCAAGCTCCTAAGGAAAGGGTGGAAGGAGATGAGGAAGGACCATGAGCAGAGCATGTACTGTGATGGACAGATAAGAGGGATGAGAGCCAGCAGCTAGAGAGAGAGAGAGAGCTGCAGGATGAGGAGACAGCTACAGAAGGTGCATCGCTGCCTCTGGCAGGGTTTCTCTTGGTGGACCTTCACCACGCTTGTGCTTGGGCTACTACACCTCAGAGAAGAGCCTTGGCAGGGAGCAGAGTGCGCTGGCCCAGCTGTCCCAATTTCTTTGGGTCTGGTGTGTCCTCTTATGGAGCTGCATGGATAGCTCTAGTTTGTGGAATTGATATTAAAAAGAAAAAAAGTCCTTTCCATGAATTACATTCATTTTCCTTTATTAATCTGTAGATCCAATAATTTTCACTAAAAATATTTTTCTTTTACTCTCATATGATTGAAAATCCAGCCTGTCATTTTCTGCTTCCTTGCAAAGAGATACCAGCATCAAATCTGTCACTCATGCTTGTGAATGAGTGCTGCATTCTGTAGGGAGCTCCCTGTTCCCAAGTCAATAAATGACAGAATTGTAGGGGTTGGAAGGGGGGCCTCTGGAGACCGTCTAGTCCAACCCCCTGCTTAAGCAGGTTCCCTACAGTAGATTATACAGGAAAAGTATCCGGGTGGGTTTTTAGTATCTCCAGACAAAGAAATTCCACAGCCTCTCTGGGCAGCTTGTTCCAGTGTGGTGTAACTCACAGGAAAGAACTTTTTTCTCTTGTTCGTATGGCATTTTCTGTGTTCTAGCTTGTTCCCATTGCCCTTTGTTCTGTCACTGAACATTGTTGAAAAGTGCCTGGCTCCATTCGCTTGACTCCTGTCCTTTAGATATTTTTAAGTATTGATAAAAGATCTACTTTCAGCCATTTTTTCTCCAGGCTGAGCAATTCCAGGACTCTCCCTTTCCTCACAAGGGAATGCTCCAGGCCCCTAATCATCTTTGTCAACCTCTGCTGGATTCTGTATAGGAATCTTCCCTGTCTTTTTTTGACTAAGGAGCTCAGAACTGGACACGGTATTCTATATGTGGCCTCCCCAGGGCACAGTAGAGGTGGAGGATCCTCCCTCAACCTGATGGCCACACTCTTCTTAATGCATCCCAGGATACCATTGGCCTTGTTTGCCACAAGGGCTCACTATTAGCTCAATGTGTAGTCCACCAGAACACCCTTGTCCTTCTTCACAGAGTTTCTTTCCAGCAGGTCATTTCCTAACCTGTACTGATATATGTGCTTATTCCTCCCTAGTGTAAGACTCTACGCTTGCACTCTATTAACCTCATAATGTTCCTCACTGCCCAACTCTCCAGCTTGCCCTGGTCTGAGTGAAAGAAAAGTTAGAACATTTTCCCCCAAAATATTACTTTAGACGATTCCAGGAGCCCTGTGATGGTACCCATCACGTATGTTTTAACAATAGCTCATTGTCTTTGTAATAATAATGATGAAAGCCTCTGAGGTGACCGAGGGAATAATGCAGCATAGTAGCATGGTGCTCTCCAGGTGAACCCAGAGTGGTCTGTCAGTGTGGCTGTTGCACCACAGATGTGTATTCAGCAGCATGAACAAGGAGAAAATAAACACTCAAACTAGCCAGTGACTCCCTTGGCAGTGGTGGGCCTCTCTGCTTGCCCAAAGTTGGGAGTAGCTACTCCTGTCCTGCCCCTTTTTACATCTTCTTGGAGCAAACAGTTTTTGATTGAGTGTATGGGACATGGGGCACAGGTGGGAAGCAGAGCTGGGATTTTCCAATGGAGCTGTAAAATAACTTGGTCTGAACATGGGCACTTTATTTAGTTACCTTTTGTTTAGTTATTTCTCACTTACGTGTATATCAGAAAGGTTAAATAGATGTTTTCATAGCTTCTTTGTGTCCAGAAGGAAAACTAGAAGTCTTCGGACAATCAAAGTTATTGACAGGACTTGAAGAGGAAATAATGGTTATCAAAGTGAGCTCAGTTAATTACAGAGGTCTTTTGACAAAGGAAAGATGAACACTGGCAATGATATCAATATTCTGTATCTGTTGTTTGTTGTTAACTCAAATGTGGATGTCTCAGTCCATAAAAATTGTTATTTTGGGAACATTTACTTTAAAAGAAGCTAAATGCTGACTTCGAAGAAACTTGTGACTTTGAACACAAATTAATCAAGTGTTTGAATAACATATTCTGGAAACGTACTTTCTCAAATCAAGTGGGAAAGATACTGCATGGCACAGCATCCATAATGATGATGAACTGAAGGAATCATCAGGAATGTGGTTTCAGAGCTTAGGCAAAATTGGGCATTGTCTTACTGTGTTATATACTCTGCAAAACAGTAGATTAGAACTAATGATAATAATTATCAAAGCTATCGTTGGATTAAAAATAGTATTAACTCCTTAAGAGGAAGCACTGTTAATCAAGTTGTGCTAGAACAGGGAATTTGAATACACTGCCAGATACTTTATTACTTGCAGGAAATATATTACTGAAACAATCCAGAAGCATAAAGACAATAATTTATTATGAGTTCTTATGCAGTAGAGAACTTGGATGGCTCTAATTGTTGCTTAACTTCAAGCACACTTTATTGCTGTGAAATTCCATGTTGCTGAATTTATTCAGAGACAAAAGTAAAATTATTAAAAAAAAAAAACCTTGAAAAATTAAACCCAAAATATGAGATCTGAGACAACTTCAGACTGTAGTCAACAATTGCAAATATGTCCTACTGACATGTACAATATGCCCTTTACATGTGAAGTTGTTCACAGTTATTGCATTGACATTCTCTTCTGTTTTGCTTTTATTTCTCAAACGCTGCAAAAAATATTGCTAAATTAGAACTGTGATTTAGCACAGTACAATTAATTTGCATTAAAGTATTCATAGAAGGGAAGAAATTTGTCAGTTGGGCCTGTTACACAGTATCTGGTTTACTAAATGTAATTTAGAAAATGTTCTCTGCCTGTGGCATTGTAGGACAGTTATCCCTTGTATTTGTCTTGCAAGCTTTGTGCTTCCTTACCACCCACCCTTGGAGCTCTGTCCCCACATTCTCTTAATGAGGAAATAGCTTAATTTGTGGCTGCAGTCTAACAAGAGAATTGAAATTTGTTAGAGTGGATGTAACCATAATCCCCTTTTACTGGTTTTTGCAAACAGTTTTTTGCTTGTGCTTGTAGAGTGGAATTAACTATCTTAGTGCTTACTGGCGCACATACGTGCAGACATGTGTATACAGATATATATATATGTATATCCAGTGTCTGTGTGTATCCATGAACTGTAGCATTTTAAAGTTTTATTCAGTGTGTATTTGTTCCTTGTTTGTGTAATCCAATAGTGCTTTCTTCTAATAAATCAAAGACAAAATGCAGCATGACAAGGGAAGGAACCACTGCCTCTCTGGAGTGCAGAGCATGTACTTGAATTTCTCCAGTGTGTGAGTAGCCTGCACAGCAAATTCTTCACAAAATTGCCGATTCCCAATTCCTTGCATTCCCTTTTTTTTCTCTTTGAACCTTGGGTGTTGGCACAAGGTGAATGTTTTTTTGTTGTTGTTGTTGCTGTTGTTTTTTCTCCCTGCCTTGCTTGTAGTGGTGAAGTGGTTGTAGGTAGAGCAAATGCCCTAAGTATCAGGAATTGAAATGGGATGTCTGAAGGCTGGCTCGAGGCCAAGATGAAATATATCTCTCTTGGCAGCAGGGGTGCTTGAGAGAGCCCTGTGATATTGGATAGCTTATTTTTTTTAATCAGTTGGGCTCATCCCTACCTCGACCGACCTCCTTTAGCTGGGCAGTGGTCAGGCCTGCGTCCCGTGCTTGGCCACAGGTACCCGAGCATCCTCACCAGCATAGCAGGAGGAGCGACAGTGTCCCAGCCTTCAGGGCCATTTGCCTCCTGTAGCTGGAATATTGCCCACATGTTCCAGGAGGAGCCAGCCTGGCGAGGAGACCACACAAAACTTCCTGTTGTCAGAAGCTGCTCCCGCTGGAAATGGCGCCCGCTGGCTTTGAGATGCCAGCTCTGGTCGGCGTCCTGTGGGGTCCCCCAGTGCCACAGTCTCCCAAACTGCTGAGCCCCGTGCCTGGCCAGCCGGGTGTCCTGGTGTCAGCGCCTCGACCTCTCCTCAGGATGGAAGTACGCTCCGCTCGATTGGCAACGCATTTCCAGCATGTTTTGCTTTCTGTGCCAGAGGCAATCAGTGAGGAATATGGTTGGGGTCAGTATTTTCTTAGGGGCCTTTCCAGACAGAGAAATGCAGCACATGGCTGCTGGCCCAGAGGAGCTGTGCGGTCTGTGTGAGCCGTGCAGCTGTGGGGAGCGGTGTCAGGTCTAGGAGGATACTCCTTGGAAAGTGGGTGGTGAGGAGGAGATGAGAAGCAATGATCACTGAGAATAAATGGCTGCAAAAAATCTTGAGAGTTACTTTTTTTCATAGCAGTAGAGCTGAGTGTCTGGCCTATATGCTTGACATCCTTCTTCTCCAAGCTGTGGAAATTGTGGTGCATGTTCATGCTCCCACTGCAGCTTTTTCTTTTTTACCCCATTTTCTAGCCCTGCACTGGATGCTGGCAGGGAGCAGTGTCCAGGTGAGAGCAGGAGCGTTGCTGACCTCCCTCCTTCCCCACAGGGAGATGGGTGGCCATGAGCTTGGTGGCTTTGGGCAGCCTTCTCTTCTTCCACAGACATGGCTGGAGCTTCACGTCCATTTGGCAAAGGGCAGGCAGTTTGTTTTTGTGGCTTCAGTGACAAGAAGACGTGGCAGCTAGTGCATTAAAAGGTAGAGAATTCACTGATTTTTAAAAGAGTTTTTAAATAACAGAAATACTGCAAGTGGTTGGTGCAGGTACTGTGCAGTGTATTCATGGACTTAAATTAGATTGAGAACCTGGTGAATACGTTTAACTAAAAATGTGGAAAATCCTACTGAAAGCAATTCATTGCCCAAAGTGAAATTAATGTCATTTCAAAAATTACCTAATGAATGGAAATATTTGGTGATGTAGTAAAAAAGGCAGTGTTTTAAGAAATATATTCTTGTTGTTTAATAGTTGTCTGTAGTGTAAATCAGCTGTTCTGCAGTAGCAAAATATACATAATTGTGCCGTGGAATAGCAGTTTTGTGATGGTTTGCAAGTTCTGTAGGTTTTCCAGATCCTATTTTTAAAATGAATTCAGACATTTCCTTTTGCGATGCTGTGAACAAAGATTATCAGGTTAGATCAACTTATTTTAAAACCAACTTTTGCTAACACAGTTATTTTACGTTTCAAAGTATAGATGGAGAGCTTAAGAAGTTGAAGTCTGCTTTCATGGAGAATACAGAGTGCTTGAAGTTTGATAGAACAAAAAATCTTCATGTGTTTTGTCCGTTAAAATAATGTTTCACTTTCACTTAATTGGCAAAAGGTTCAGGCAAAAAGAGAGGTGCTTAACCTGTTGCAGGTTAATGAAAATTGCAGGCTTACAAGATTAGGCGTGTGTTTTGTAGGTCATTTGTTGGTTTAAACAATAATGTGTTACTCCCGCTGATGGCATTTTAAAGAATCTTGACCTTGAAAAGACTAGCTGGAGTAAAAATAAAAACTGAAAAAAATCTCCAGTTCCACGTGTTTCCATGAATTAGTGCACAGTTCTCAAGGCTACACAGGGCCGCTTTCTGACAGCCTGGTCAGCAGCGCACTGAGGTTAACTGGAAGTAGGCTGTTAACTTCTGCTACGTTTTGGATCAGAGCTCCGGTGAATTCCTTTCTTTGTTGAAGACGCTTAAGCGCTGTGTGAGAATAATTAATTTAAAAAAAGAGAAGTCTTTGCAAGATTTATTTTATTTTTCATTTAAGCAGTGAAGGAAATTTGTAATCGGATATGATAATCAAAATATGTAAAAAATTGTGCCTGGAAATATGTTCCTATCTCCTGTAATTGCTTTATAATTGTCAGGGAGGAGAATCAGATTAGGAAAGATAAATATTTCCAATGCTGAAGTTAATACTTCTTTTGCAAATGGCAGCCACGTATCTGCATTCCTTCGAGCTGGTGGGTGTTTGAGAGCTTTGCAGTTAGAGCTAGTTGTTGCAAACTCTTAATGCATGTGCTTTTTATTTTTGATATTTTTACTTTTTTAGGAATAATCAGGACTTTTAATCAAAGCTTCCATTTATGTTTAGAATTTAAGTAGGAAGCGTAACTTTTACTCTTGATTTTTCTTTCTCTCCTACGCTCCATAATCTCATTAGAAAAATAAATACAGGAGCGCTTCCACTAAGCTTAACAATTTGTTACTGCTTTAATTCTCTGCATAGGTTGACTTTTTCCCCCCCCCTCATGTCTTGTTGGGAAAGCAGCTGTGGCTTGCTGCATTTTGTACCTTAAGTTAAAATGTTTGTGGGACCTTAGGAAAATATGAGACAGATTTAGGGAATAATGCTTTTTATAGCAATTGCTACCCCTTGGTTTTTATTTTTAATAAATAAATTTATTATCATGGTGTCAATAACTTCGTTTTGGAGAAAAATTCTCCCAAGAGGATGTAAACAAGCCAAAATCTGTGCTGTAAGCCATGGAATAGATGCCGGTTAGAAAGGCGAAAGCTGACCTCCTCTGAAAGCTGTACTTCTAAATCAGTTTGGGGCATCTGAAAAACGTACCTCAGATATTTTGTTTACTTGATACTTCTGGGAAGGAAGTGATGTTGTTTTTTCCTGTTTTGTGACCGCAGACGTGGAGACAGGAATGGTTTTGCTGGGCTGAGCTGCAGACTAGGAGCAGAAATGCACCCGCAGCCCATGCGTGCCCGTGTCTGGTCTCACTGCATCTGCCCCAAGGACAATGAAGAGCAAGGCGGGTCTGGTTCTCTGCTCAGAAATCCTACTGGGGAAAGTGGTGCTCGGACTTTACCCTTGCCAGGGATTGTTTGTTCTGGAATATTTCTGAATTGTTGTCTGCTTGTGCGGTCTGAGAGGGAATTGGCCATATGATATCCAGAATTTATGTTCCGTATTAAAGCATTTTCCTGTTAGTTTCCTATCTTTTTCATGTGAAAAGGAAGTGTGCTGGATTTGCCAAAATGAAGTACTTTGTAACGCAAGATGCGTGTCAGTGATCTTAGGATCTTGTTGAGTCTAGGCAAGCTGCATGTGTAAGCACAGCCTTTACTGGTTTCACTCAAAACTGGGATCCAGCATGAAAAGTTCAGACAGATGTGAAGGTCATTTAAACATGGCTGTTACTGACTTGTGGTAGTTACTCTGGACAATTCTACTTACTTAAGGGAGGGAAAATAGATGTTTCATGTAATTCCAGGGCTGGAAGCAACAGCTGCCTGTTCAGTGGGAAGGTAGAAATCCCACCATTCTCTTCTACATAAGTTGAAAATACAGTCTTAGACTCGAGCGTCTGCACTGTATCAAATTTAACTGCTTGAATACTGTCAAATATAGAACTGAAAGTATTGAATTTTTGAAAATTGGATGTGTAGTGTAAAAAGTCAGAGAGTACTGTAGTTTGGATAAAAAAGAGAAGCCTTTTCTGAAAGAATAATTATTTGAGAAGATATTCTGAAGCTTCTGTGGTTAACAGCTTGCTTGCAACATAACCTAGGCAGGGTAGAAACAGTCAGAAGTCCACAGTAGGTTGCATGACCACATAATAAAATGAAAGCACGTCGCCTGGACATTCACTTTATATTGGTATGTTGGCGTTCCTTTTATTTTTATTTTATTGTTGTTTTTATTTATTTTTGTTTTCTTTTCTTTTAATTATGGAAGGATCACTCAGGCTGAACTTAGTCATTGATCCCTGACTCTCCTCCATATTCTCTCTATTTAAATATGCGTGCTATTTTCTTTGTCCTTTAACAACTTGTTTCCTCTTCATTCATGCTTTCTTTCACTTCCTTTTGGCTCTATGTTAACTCTAGCCTATTCTGTTTCTCTCTTGTTGCTTTCTTTTACTCTGTCCTTCCTTTTCTCCCTAGTGCTTAATTCCTCCCCTCCTCCTGCTCCTCTTTCCTTCCTGCCTCCTACCACTGGGTCAGATGGTTTTGAGCGATGAAGGTGTGGGAATTTTGCACAACACCCATCTGTAGTGTGCAGGATAGAAATGCATGAAGAAGTTAGACTTAGTCAATATAGATTTCAGATTTTCTCGTTGCAACTTGGTGACAAACCGCTGCCTCCATATAGTATTAAGCCTTAGAAATGAGCCCCCGGAAGACATGGGGGGATGGTACAAATCCCCACGCTCTTGTTGAAGCCTTCCTGTATAAGTGGGTGCTGGCATCCCTACAGCTCTAACCAGTGTGAAACAGAGTGTGTGCACTCGTGTCATGGGCAAATAGAAATATGAACTGAAGTACTTAACCTAATACCTTATATTTCTGCTGGAGCAACTTGATTTAATAAGTTAAAATGTTAACGCTGTGACTCTAACACGTCCATTTCCTCTCTGTGCTTTCTTTCTGAACACGCTCAAGGGCTTTTAAAAACATCCACCGAAAGAAGGAAAAACCATGAGAAATGCAGGCTTAATTGCACGCAGTTTAATATTCCTGTGCTCTGTTTTGAAGGGTACGCTTGACACAGAGAAAAGCAGCAGCCCCACACTGAATCCTTTGTCCTTCCTGCCGGGTGAAACAGTAGATAGCTTACTGTAAATATGGCCGGCTGCCAAGCCGCGGCGCAGATTCTTTTTTTAATACTGTAAACTGGCAAGAAATCAAGAATTGCTGTTCTTCCTTTTATTTACTTTCCCTTCTGTATTAAAGAGTTCAGTAAATAAGAGAAAGTTAAATGTTGAGTGAAGGTTTCATATTGATTAATCGTTGAATAACAAAGAGTTATCAGCTTGTTTTTCTTTTGCCTCCTTTTCCCATTTCTTTTTGGTGAAACTAGAAATATTAGTTGCTTCATCTGGAACAGATTATAGCAGTGAAAAGTCTGTGCAGAGTTTGAAATGAGGACAGAGCAGAATGCATCCATCATGTGCAGTTTAAAATAATCCACAGGGCTGCCGCTGATTTGATCCTTAGATGTACTTCCTCCCCATTTCTTCCAAACTCCTGCTAATAATGAGTACTTTGTCTCTAGAAAATACTTTTTTGTAAAGTGTACCCCAGCCTCTGCTTGTAAATAATTTTTTATTCATATAACTAAGCTTCTTGAAGTAGCTGCTGAGTTTTTTTGTTTTGCTCTTATGTGTAAAAGTGGTAGAGGAGTGTGGAGTTCCTTCTGCTGCTTTTCAAACGCAAGATGTGCCTTTAAAGCTGCTTTGCTTTCATGTTGGAACGAGAATTAACATTATTGCTTTTCTGACAGTTGCAATGCTAAATTATTGGCAAAGTTATCCTTGCTTAAGATAAGTGATTATGGAGATATATAGGTTGTGCACATTTTAATGACTTACATGGAGAAAAATACTTTTCCACGTTAACGATACAGCAGGTCAAAGGAAACTTATAAATTACTGCCGTTGTTAAATACAGATTTAATGTGAAAATGCAGCCTGCAGTGGATTATTTTAAAGCCCCAAATGTACAGAGGTTCATTCAGAGGTCTGTCTATCTTGCTTAAAATCTACCAAACATTTGGTAATACCAACATATATCTGTTTCTGACTTGATGAAGTCTAGAGCGTACCGTCTAGGTCATGGTCATGTATGCACAGCTCTGCTCGAAGCATTTTTTGAAAGAAAACACGGATCCGTATTTCTTACCTTCTATAGTTTATGGCTAATTGGAAGTTAAGGCTTCTGGAAATTAAAAGAAATATTTTTGTTTTTAAAGCGACGGACTGTGACTGGAAAAATCCGGACTTGGTTTCGAGATCTGCCAGATTTCTTGAAATAATTTGGTTACGTCGTTGTTATTTTTATTTTCCTGATTTCCTCATCCATAAAATGGAGATAATCTTGTTCCCTTAAAAGATGGCAGTATGGTGAAGATAGATTCGTGAATGTTTGAGAGACAATGCAGTGATACTTAATGGGTTTGGTATAAGTATTCACATTAATGATTCATGTGAAAGAAAGATTGAAAAACTGCATTAACTTGAATGTTTGGAATATGTTCTTGTAGAAGCAGAACGCATCTGAGGCTTAATTCCCAGTCTGCAATGCCCACATGAGGGATACAGAAAGTATTTATGCAGGAAATCTAGAGTTTACAAGTTTCCTTCCTCTAGTTCCTTCCTTTCTTTAGTTATGATTGTTTTTTTCAGACTCTGTGAGACAAATCTTGGTTCCTAAAGTAAGTTCTTTACAAATACGAAAGCAATGGCACATTTTTATAGATATTTCCCTAGGTAACTTGTAAATAAAAAATAATGAACAATTGAACTGTTTTAAGATTACTAAATTAGAGAGATGGTCCAAAGAGTAGAAGTATTTTTTCTCAGCAATTGAGTAATATTTAAATATACAATAATGTAATAGTCTCCCTTGCAAAAGCGTGGGTCAGAAAATATCCCCCTATCTCAGTGATAGCCACCAGAGATCTTCCCCCTCATCCTGACTTTTTATTTTGTCTTGAAACTGTATCATCCAAGCTATATGGGGAAGATATCTTGGAAAATGAAGTAAAACTATCACAAATTTGCTACTATTTTAAGATTGCTAGATGAGACGCACGATTATCCACAGTTCCGTTTTGGATTTGCTGCCCTTTCAGTGGAGCATCCCGCATGGAAAACTAGAATTCATTCTTTAAGCATCTCTGATTTTAGAAGGAGAACAGCTAGCTGATGATTTTGCTTTCAGTCATGTTTCACAAACTGATTTTGTCTTTGGTAAATGTGATTGTTTATTTTAAGTAGAAGTGGCAATAATTTCATTCTTTTTTGGGGGGAAAATAAAGAAATATCTCTACAGAGTTTGAGTTACAGTGTGGCTGTGTCACTTAAGAGCATTTTTCTTCTTCGATACTTCAGGCAGATTATCTTGAATAGTTAGCAAATTTCAGTATGCATTTTTAAACACAGGAATAAGTGCTTGATATAAATATTACAGTGTCTTGCTTAACAAAGAACAGTGTATTGCACTCTTAGCACATGCAGGTATCTCTCACATGGATCTGAAAAGCTAGACTTCTTAGTTGCTTTAAATGTATATTTGGAAGAAGCAGAAGATGGCTTTATCACTTGCTTCTTACTGACAGTCTCAGTCCTTACAGTAACAATTTTCCTTTGGTCTTGCAGTGTGTGCCAGGAGCTTGCAGGTTCTGTGCCTGAATGCAGCCCCAGTGCCTTGAGGCTGCCCTTTATCCGATACGCCAGTAAGGCAATTATCATGAGTCAGATGAACCCTTCACCCGAGGATCCTCGTTATGGGTCAGGCCAGAGCAGGACCTTTTCTGATCAGGGAGACAGTCTGTGAATTAATGTCAGTGAGAATTACTGGTAAAATCCCCAGCAATGGCTCGTGTCCAGATTGGTAGCGAGACTGACCATTTAAGTGTCTGCCCCTCCTGAATAGAAAAAGTACTGCTGGCATCTTGCTCTTTTTCCTCATCCTAACAAGGATTATTTCTGATTTATAAAACCAAGTATGTTGGAGGAAGAGTGAGGAAAAAAGCTTGTTCCTCCATTCCTTCAGTATTACTGCGTTTGTCCTCACCAGCAGGTCTTCCACCTTTGTTTTCCAGCAACTTATCCTGACGAGGCATGTCCCACCAATCTACTCTCTTTCTCCCTCCCCACAGGTCACAGCGTGAGCTGCTGCCTGTTTTATGCCCCTGGCAAGGCCGCGTACGTTTGCATTCGCTCTTTTGCTTCCTTTGCCAGATCACATCCCCTTTTCTCCTTTGTAACAGGACTCAGACCAACCGCAGTCCTAGCTGGCTCCTTCTTCCCTTTCCTGCCTTGGGCAGAGAGGAGCTCAGGCCCTCTTCAGCTCCCTCACCTCCCTTTCCTCCTTGGCCCCGCCACCACACCTGCGGCGTGACGGTGGCTAAGGGATTTTCTTTATTGCATTAAGGTTTAGTAGGTGTGCAGCAGTGCTGTTAGCCTCTCATGACCCAGTGTCTTAACAAATCCTTCCCTGGCCATGAAGAATTCGGTTTACGTTGAGTAAAGTCGTATTGAACTATGAGAGTCATCCTGGGGAGACTTTTCTGTACCCAGAGTGCTGTTCTGCACCTAATTCTGTGTGGAGAGACCTGCTAGTATCTGCATCATTTTGCCAGGGTTGGGTAGCATCCCATCTTACAGTTGGTATCAAATACCGTTAATTAAGTTTCTTTAAATCATATAGGGGTGAATGCTTTACTGACTTTTGCACAGCAACAGAAATGTGTTGTTGTTGGCAATGTCATTCATAAAAGATGCTTCAATGTACTTAGTGCAAAGTAATGTTACTACTTTTGGAGGATAATAACACAATTTATTTAATAAAGTGGTACCAGATACACTGGGTAAAGAAATCTATCAAAGTTCAGTGATGTTTGCTTGTAGTGCAAAAAAGATATATATATTTTTTTTTCCCTGCAAAAAGGAGCAGCATGTATGCTTGCAACAGCTTGAAATCTTTAAATAATTTAGTGGTTCTTTTCTTCAACGTGAAGTTCACTTTCTGACACTTACGTGGCTAAGATATTAGTTGATTATTATGTCTATTATAGGTGTGGCTATATTTACATATGTGTAAAACCATCTTTTTTGTAGTACACTAACGCTGTTCAAGTATATGCATGGAGCACAGGTATGTGTTGTGTGTGGGCTGCCTTCAGAGCTCATAATAGATGTCAGGGAGTGTCTGCTGTCCTTCACATCCAAGCTCTGAAGCTGTATAGAAATGTCATGGAAAAAGAGTGAAAAGTGCAAGCCTAGGTGGAAAACATGTAGACAAAATGGGATTTTTATGTGGAACGCCGGTAGGACTTGAGGGCAGAAGGATATAAATGAGATCTAAACTGGATTAGTTTCCTGCCAGATTCTAGATGACACAATACATAGAAGTAGTTCTGTTTCTGGGTTTTTGTTGTCACTGTGTAAATCCCTGTTCCTTTTGTCTGCTGAGGGTTGGTTTTTATTTTTTTTTAATTTCCTGAGAGTTGCTCAGTTATCATATCCATTGGATTGGATTCCACACAAGCATACAGGAGCGGTTGGATATGAATGTGTTACATATCTGCACTGCAGTGAGAACTGTTGCAGAGTAATTGGGATCCAAGGTCCAGTTATACAGTCAACCTGTCGTTTTACAGTATTCAAACATCTTTTCATAGGTGAGTGAGTGTTCAGGGGTTAGAGTCAATACTAGAGCAAGTGCACACTCAGTACGTGTTATGGAAATCCTTTTGGACTCGGTCAGTCTTAGTTTATCTCAGGCAGAGACAGAGGCTCAGTCCATCCATGCTATGAGGAAGGTGACTCATGCACTCCAGTTCCTGTTCTAGAGACCATTCATATATTTGACATGCATTAGCTGTTGGATAAAATGTGGACCCTAAGTGGAAGGATGTACTGTCAAGATGAGCTTTATTGCCAGATACGGGAAAGACAAGATCCATTCTCAGCATTTTTCTATTGGCAAACATAAAACTCTTTCCACTTAGCTTGGTAAACTTGGGGAGGATCTTACAGTGAAGTTTTCATTCTCCTTGTACGTTGTTTTGGAAGACTACACACACAGCTTCGAGCTATGGATGATCATTGATGGAATGTAATGTTCTTTAATTACAGTTATCAGAAAGTCAACTAATTTTGTGAATTGGTAGATATTGTTTCATCTTTAGGACAGTAAATACGGTCAACAGGTTTGAAGAAATGTAATTGTTACAGTTCTTTTCCCGTCTGACACTGACGAAATTACCTGCTCTTCTGTTGCTCTAATATGATGAAAAATTGATACATAAATAGGATCTATGTGTTTTCTTTACAAGGCTTTTCCATGGGGCAATTGATTTTATTTTAGTTTGTACAAGACAGACCAGGATGAGAAAAAATTTTCTTTCTTTCCCAGATCCAGTTTAAATGAAGCAAGACTGATATGTATTTACACATCTTTTTTTAAAGTATCTCAACAGTTGTAGTTTGGTTTTCTGAAGGGAAAACTCTGGTCCTGTATTGTTAGTTTCTGACGCGGAAAAAAACCAGTTCTGCTGTATGCAGAACTTGGCAATACCTCATAATAAGCACCCTGCACAAAGATTTTTGGGATGGGACTCCGTCTTTTGAATTAGGTTGCATGTAACGCAAGAATTCAACTCTTTCACGTTCATCTTTTGGAATTTTCTGTAGTAACTTTTGCTTTCAATTGCGCATTCTCTGTCAAGGTCAAAGGTGTCACTGAACTTCAAAAACAAACTCATAACCTTTTGTTTAAGGAAGTAGTGGTCTATTCTGGAAAAGGTTTCTATGAAAGATTAAGTTGGTAGAATTAAGAATTCAAGGTAAATCAAAAGGCTTTTCATACATGTAAAGACATTTCACTCAACGCTTGGTTGAGGTTTCCCATGTTACATAATTAGACATGGAAAATTAAATAACAAAAGTCAGGATCAGATGCGTTTTCAGGCTTCTCTTGGTGGATTTTTTTTACTTGTTTGTTTGTTTAGTGTGTTGTTCGTTCCAGGAGAGTATCCTTTGAGCAGCTATCAAGCCTGCAGAATCAGCTTGTCATCTTATTTATAAGGTGCCTTTATATTAAAGACAATATACTGTCACAGAAGTAGCATTTGCCATGAAGAAAATATGCAATGCTAATACTACTATGTAACTATTATACTGTTTAAGTATGTTGTAAAAATCTTGCTGTTGTGATGGGAGAATTTCAGTGAAGTTTCTAATATATCTCTGCTGCAGCAGACCTCATTGCCGCTGCTTCCTGCCGGTGTGCATGCCTTGCAGAGCGGACTCCCAGTGCAGAAACAGGATGCTTTTGGGGTGATGCTACAACAAAAGATGTTTTCACCTTGATAATGCCCATATTGGCTTGAACTGAAGGTGAAAATATCTCAGTGAAATGTGGGTACTGGGACCTCAAGACCTTGTGTTTTGCCCTCGGCATTGACTCCTAGAGCACCATGCTGCTGTTGTCCCAGCCCATCCTGTCTCTACCAGTGACTAGCAGCATATGCCTAGGGAAGTCTGGAAAAGGCATGCACATGGTAGTGCTTTCCCAGTATATTTTCCCAGCTTTCAGCAATCTGCAATCTCACAAACTTCCTGAAACAGAGATGGTATCTTGGGTTTTATAGCCCTTGATAGATTTTTCTTCCATTAGTTTGCCTGATTGTTTTAAAATCCATACGTGCTTTTATCATTCACAATATCCTGTGCAGCAAGTTCTACAGCAGAACAATGTATGTGTTAGAAGTGCTTGCTTTTGTTTTGAACTTGCTACCTTATAATTTCATTTGATGCTTCTTTGTTCCTGTATGAGACAAATGATTCCTTATCCACTGCTGTTACACTGTTCTGTTTATCACAGATTGCTTTGATACCACGTTGATCACTTGTCTTCCAGGCTGGAAATATCCATGTCTTATTTAGTTCCTTGTACAGGAGCCATTTCATGCCTTTGATCATCCTTGCTCCTCTCTCTGCCATTCCTGGCTCTGTAACATCTTAGTTTGAGTCTGGAGTACTGCCTGCAAAATAGATAATGTAGCATACAGTGTCTGTGGGTTACATGGTATCGCTGCAGTGTGTTTTGTATTGTTCTGTGGTCCTGATGATTTTAAACAGTTTTTGATATTTTGACCACTGGTGAAACGCTGATGTTTTCACAAATACGGCCGTTTAAAGTGCGTATAGTTCTCTGGTGGTGAAAGCTCATCCACAGCCTGTACTGTAAACATAGCATTAGAATTGTTTTCCTTCCCACCCATCCTGACCACCACTCCCTGCAGTTCTGTTACCTGTCAACACTGATTTGTCTTCTGCTTTTACTATCTAGTCCCTCCTTATCTGAGATTGTTCACAGTTATCTCCATCGGCTTTTGTTTGTATTACTGTGAGTAACTTTAATATCAGTGGCAGACTTTTTCTGTCCAATGTTCTTCCATCTTTTCCAATCCATTTATTCAACTGCGTACCATCAAAACTCCTGTGGAATACCAATCTTGATCAACTTTCATTAAGAAACTCGATCGCATGATACTGTCTTTTATTTCCGCTCTGTTTTTTGCTTGTTTGGTGATCAGACTTGTTTATTGATCATGCTTGTCCTCACATACATTGATTAGCCAGCGATGCCGATAGATTTATGAGGCAATTCTACAAATGCCACTTTGACTCCGGCTCATGTTGCATCCAGCTCATTGTTTAAAGAATTCAGTTCTTCCCAGCAGTTCCTATCAATTTGCTCAACATGTGCACCAAATTAATTGTTGTGCAGTTCTCTGGATCCCCTTGGGAGACTTATTAAGAAATTGATATTGTTTGCTATCTCTCATTTTTCCTGCTACGGAGGTGGGTTTAAATAGGATTAACATGAACTGTAATAGCTCATCTATGTGTACGTGAGTTCCTGCAGAGCTTGAGGGAACACCATCTCACACTTGCAATCTGTTACCTTTCTTTTTGCCTGTTTATCTCCTGCTACCTCTGTCATTGATGTTTCTAGCCAGAAAATCACCTACCTAACCTCTTCCATGGCAAGCACATAAGCAAAAATACATGTGTAGGTGGGGATTGATCTATTTATTCTTTTTCTTGATTTTTTTGGGGGGGGAGAGGAGGGTTGCTTTTTGTTTTCTTCTTGTTTTCTTTCTTTTTTTTTTTTTTTTTTTTTTTTTCCCTACTTCTTCCCTGTATCAACCTTTTCTGCTCTGCTCAAATTCTGGGCCAGATCTCTGCCATATTATCTTTTCAAACAGAATAGTTTGGTTTATTCCAGGAAAGACTGGGTAGACTTGGCTACCTCATGACGTTTGGTCAACTTTCTGTGCTGCTGAGCCCCAGATAACAAGCAGGAACCAGATCAGACCTCAGGGAAGTCTGCAAGTGAACCTCCTTCCAGAAGGCACTGATGAGTTGAAGGAACATGCAAAACCTGAATTGCGTGTTCTGATTATTATTATTTTTATTGCTGTAGCTATTTTGTGTGTGTGTTGTTTTGTAGTCTCCTTAATATTTCCTTTAAAGACAACTAGGAAACTAAACATGGCAGTTATCTTATTGTAACATTAGCATTTCATAATTATAGTCACAATGGCAGGAAGCGCAGAAGTATAGGCTTCAGTAGCAATATTAGCTACATATGGACTGTTTTCACTTCCTGCTTTTCATAATCAATTCTTATTTACGTATTTTGTGACCTACATTAATATCTGAGTGACCTGACCAAAAAAGTGATTTTTTCAAATTATTGTATGTTCCTTGGAAGTAGAGGAAAAAAAAGTAGATTTTTTAGGCTAAGAATTGCAGTGCAAGAAGTTGCAGTGATTCGATCTATTTTGTGTATGAAGCTTACCAAGTTTGAAAATGAACTCAGGCTGTCTTAGTCCTATCCCAGTATTAACACATCTCTTATTCTCTATAATATTGGTAACGTGCCTTTTGCCGAGAGACTTGGTAAGAGACCTCCTTGTAAGCAGGAGGAGAATAAGGGTGTTTGGATTGGGAATGACCATCCAAGGAAGAGACCTGGAGGTTGCAGGAAGAGGGGGATATTGTGAACTCCCCTGTCTGAGGGTGAAGTGGGGTATATGGGGGCTGAGGGCTTGGTGTCTGTAGGGAGACAGCAGCTGATTTATAGATAGCTGCAAGCTTTGTTTTTCAAAGGGATGAGGAAAAATGAGTTTCCATATTACGTACCATAATTTCAAACTATGCTGATAAGTCAGTGACCAAATACTGCAGGAAAGCAGGATGCGGTCAAAGTCCTTGGTTCTGAGTCATCTCCAAATAACAGGTACCAGCAAAAAGGCAAGGGGGAACGTCTCGTGGGAGCCTGGGGCAGTTGCAAGCCCTTGCAGAACTGCAGTCCTAGTATGTCCTATATGTTAAGGCAATGGATGTGGACAGAAAGGGAGGGAAAATAAATGATTTGGAAGTGCTTATTAGTTCAGGTTGAGGAGGCTACTGAGGAAACCGTGAGCTGAAAAAGAGAGAGGTTTGTGACCAACCTAGATCAGAAGAGTGTAGCAGAAGGTAGTCTTCTAAATTGAAATCTCGGTGAAAGGACTGGGCAAGACATAGAGTTAACTTCAGCAAAGCCACTAGAATTTGTCAGGCAACACCACCTGTTCCCAACCAGCGTGCACAGAGATACGCACTGTATGGAGCTGCCATGAGTCATAGGGAATTAGATGTCTCAATAAAAGAGCAAAGGGCCTACAGAAACAGCACGTGGTTCTCCATTGGCTCTGATAAACTCCATGAATGTGGCATTTATAGTGAAAGTCAAGAGCTGTTAAAGTTTTAGAGTTTTTAAGCACCCTGACTGGAAGAGGATGGTAAGTGTCGTTATCTATGAAATTATTCATGGGAATAGGGAAAGAGGGTTGACACTGTTCTTGGTATGGTCATCCTGATCAATAAAGGAGCAGTGAAGGAGTTCTTTGAAATGAAGGGCTGTTGGAGGAAAATAGGCACCCAACCTAGTCACTTGGGAAGTGTTGAGGACTGGACTCAAGGTACAGCTGTTTCAGAAACTGAAGTTTTCTGTCGCACTACTGGGGTCATTTGGCACAGGACAGCACATTTCTCATCAATGGATCTAAGGGAGGGTATTTGTGCACTGAGCATGAATGCATATATTTGCTAGCCCTCATCAGTGTAGTGCTGGTCTTTCAGAAGATGCTTACTGATCTGCACAGCTATTTGAAGTCTCAGAGACTAACTGAATATTTTATATTTTGTTTAGTTAATAGGTACTTGTAATTTCTGCACTGTATCAATGTTGATGGTTAATTACTTGTATGTTTCATTAGGAAGGCAAAATGAGACTGTGGCCATGGTGTGATCTGTTTGGTGCTGGCTATCGTGCTGTGTAGAATTTACTATTAGTCATGGAAAAAATCAGACATGAAATGAAGCCAAAGCATGTGAGACTCCAGGACTTTGAATGATATTAAACAGCTCCATGCTACCTTTGCCCTCTTCAGCCTTAATATTTTGTTAATTCTGTATGTGATTTTTTTGTGGCTGGGGTACTTGAATTGTGATGGGATTATTACTATTTTTTTTTAATTGTCTCATATTCATAACTCAGCAGTGAGTAAATGGTCCATAGATCCATTCTTTTTCTGTCTTCTGTCATTTTCAAGTAATCTCAAGTGCAACTCCTTTATATTACGAATGGTATATATTTCCAGTTGTGACTTAATGGTTTGGATAGTGGCAAAGGTAATGAGCTGAGGAACTCAAGTTGATGATCTCATCTTTCAGCCCACCAGCCTGTCTGAAACTCTTAGCTAATCGCTGCTCACACATGAATGCTCACTTACCTAGAATGCTTCTCGGTACTGCAAAATTTTTAGTATCAAACACAGAGTGAATTTGGTAATTAATCAAATGAGACCTTCCTTTATTTGAAAGAATTTGCTTTTATCTTTTTAGAATTGATTTTTTTAATTTCACTGTGATTATACGTTCACTGTTCATTTCCTAACTTCAGACATTTTCTGAGCAGTGAAGCTCAGGCATAGCATTGGACCAAAGGGGGGAAAAAAGGTTGGTGTGAGCGGTGTTTGTATCTGATTATGCAGAACATCTAACAGTGCACTAAAACTGTTGTATGTTTCATAAAAGTAGCATTCTAGTAAAAGAGGATCTTGCATGACTCTGCTTTTCATCACTGCTAAGAAACAGTAATATTTGAGTCTGAGCTTCGCCGAAAGTGAGTCACAGTGTACAGATTTGTGGAATGAATGTTGACAGACTCAGAGGAATTTCCAGGTACTCATGAGCTTTTTGTTTGGGGCAGGGGGGATTTGCTTGGTCTTGTCCCCCTCCCCATGCCAGAGTTGATAGAGATTAATTGATTTAACCCTGTGTATAACACATAGATGTTTATGTTGATGTGTTGAAGGTTAGTGTTCATTGCAGAGATGGGGTTTTGAACTAAGCTAAGGCATGCAAGTTAGCAGTGCAGCTGCTGTTGACTCTATCTATAACCCACAGAACTAGAGAGGTGCTGCCAGAGGGTACTTTGCCGGTGTCTCTATTTCTCTTTTCAGTGCAGGCATTATCGAGAGCAAATTCCTTCTCTTCCTTTTTAGTTTTTAATACTGTAATGTTTTCAGTGGTGGGGCTTGACATCCAACTTCCAGAGAGGTTTGCTCAGTCACAGGGTAGTCTGTGTAGGATGTGGTTCTCATCCTGTTGTTTTTCCTTAGAGCTTTGATGGTGTGACTGTCAGGTTGGCATCTTGCTCTGTTTTGTATCTACAACCAGCACAGCTTCACTTTTGCATCCTTGTCATGTATTAATGAACTGAGTCTGGAATTCTGCTGCTGTTCCTTGAAAACTACGTGCCAAATTTGTTTCCACACAGAGCTTCTGCACTCAAGATGTGAAGTAGATTCAGATGTGCTGGTATATAGTTTGTAAAGTCTATCTTTTGCTGCTTTCTGGCAACTGATGGAAAGATTCATTTGTGATCCATTTTCTTACTGCCCAGTCTTCTTCCACGCAGTTTATAAGACCAGTAAGGGTTTCTCTTTATCACTACTAGATATTTTCAGTAGCAAGTGGCCATATGGCTCTTGGAAACCTAAGTATGAATAGAATAGAAACTTCAGGCAGATGCCAATGTAAGGAGAGATATTAGCTTCCAAACAGTTTAGTGTTAGTTTGGAAATAGTGGCTTTCAGGAACAGTGTCTCTCCCGATTGCTTTGTTTGCAGTATGCTCTAACCTGACTGTATGACACTGGTAATATGACTACCGCAATTTTGCTGCTCTTTCTGAAAATGAATACTTGTTTTCAGTGTTCATTTTGTTATGTGTTTTACATTAAAAAAGTCTGTAAATGACATTACTTTTATCAAGTGGTAAGTCCAATGGCAGCGTATGCTAACTGCAAGCCTTACATGGTGCTTTTAGAAGTAGCTTCCTGTTTGAGGGGATGCCGTGGTTTAAGACGGTCATTGTAAACGGATGTGTTAGAAGAGTCAGGCTACAAAGCACAGATGGATTTTTGAGAGTTGGGCAGCTGAAAAGCCATTTCACAGGCTACATAAATAATGTTGCTTCAGCACTTTGGTGGAAACCTAAAGTTATCTTTATGGATCTAGTGGATTGTCCTTTCTTCTCTCCTTACATGTATACTTATTATTTAACTAAATGAGCATGTTAATGAAGCCTACCTTTTGTCATCATCCCCTACCTTGAAATACCCAATAAATGCAGGTGTAAGTAATGCTTTCCTTATGTTTGTCTGTGTTATTTATTATAGCAGTCTCAATACCCAGGTTTCTATCTGACTGCATTGCTGTAATTACTTATAATTTTATCAAAGGAAGCAGCAAGAGGGGGCAGTTCTTAGGTGATGCAGTTTGACAAATGAACAGAGGAGTCTGTCATATGATAAATTACAAAGCTGTTGGGCAGAAGTCTGTGGTTTCTCATATGACTTCTTAAGATTGATGCTAAGGATGGAAAGGGCTGTTGCATAATGGAAGGGCAAAAGTTTGTCAGTTGTCTTAGAATCATGGGATCACTAAGGTTGGAAAAGACCCACAGGATCATCCAGTCCAACCATGCGCCCTTCACCAATGGTTCTCCCTAAACCATGTCCCTCAACACAACATCCAAACGCTCTTTGAACACCACCAGGGTCGGTGACTCCACCACCTCTCTGGGCAAAACAGTCTTGTAACTGTTAAGGCTTTAATGTAGCCCCTTGGTACACAGGGAGTCAGAAGCCTTTATGTTTTTGAAGGTGGAGTTTTATCTGGTTTTGTAGAACGGCTGACAGGTCAGGGTTGATTACCTGAAAGGTCCCATCCAGTCTTATTGTTCCTAGCTAGAGGAGAAAAGTAGCCCACCTTTGTGAAGCAAGTTACTATTGTCACTGGCAAGTGTTATAACTGGGGAAAGGCCATCAGAGGGGTTTTGATTTGGAAAGGAAAATAGAAGAGTTTTGACAATTACCTATTTGCCACCATATTGGTGTAGGCTTGTCCAAATACTCTGCCCATGTTAGTTTGAAACTCACTGTCGCAGTAAATGTCCAATAAAGACTTGCCAGTGAGAGAAGGATCACTTAGAAAATTAAAAAAGGGATCTAAATTAGATAATAGTCAGTAGAAATAAAGCTTAACTGTATCTTACATTACATAGTAAAAGGTATGAAACTTTTAAAATATGGTTTTCTATTCTACTTATTTTCCAGGAATACGTATTTGCTCCTAGATTGTATTCTTTGACAGGTCACTGAAAGACAAGATGCACAGAACTCTGAAAGTTTGTTGGATAGGTTTCTGTTAGGTATGCTGTACTTCAGGGTGTAAATTTCAAAGAGAAAAATGAAACTTCTGCTATAAAAGTGATACTTCCCACAAATACAAGTTTTATTTTTGACCTTAGGGACTTTGATTTTATCTTCATGCGTTCATTTTTCATTTCATTTATGGAGAGCAGTTGGGAGCTGTATTTTGCCTTGAAGTTTTCAGAAAAAAAAGAATACTATTTTGAATGCTGTAGGTGAGAGGTTTATTGTGTTGTTTTTTAACTTTTTTAGTGTGATTCATATTCTTAATATATTCATATATGTTTTTGTTGTGATTTTGATCATTTCTGCAATAAGACATAAAGCACATTTTAGATGATGTAAGCACAGAATCATGGAATGGCTTGGGTTGGAAGGGATCTTAAGGATCATCAAGTTCCAGCCCTCCTGCTGCAGACAGAGTTGCCAACCACTAAGTCATGTACTAGACTGAGTTGCTCAGGGGCTCATGCAGCCTGGCCTTGAACACCTCCAGGGACAGAGCATCCACAACCTTTCTGAGCAGCCTGTTCCAACACCTCACCACTCTCAGTGAAAAAATTCCTTTGTCATCTAGTCTAAATCTTCCTTTTTTTAAGTTTAAAACTACTCCCCCTTATCATTATCTACCCATGTAAAAAGTTGTTTTCCCTCCTGGTTATAATCTCACTTTAAATACTGGAAAGCAGTAATGAGGACTTCCCTCAGCCTTTTCTCCCAATTGAACAAGCACAGTTCTTCCTGTCTTCATAGGAGAGGTGCTCCAGCCCTCTGAGCATCTTTGAGGCCCTTCTCTGGACCCTATCCAAAATTTCAACATCTTTACTGTATTGAGAGGCTCCAGATCTGGACACAGTACTCCAGATGGGACTTCACGAGGGCAGAGTAGAGAGGGACAATCACCTCCCTCGCCCTGCTGGCCACCTCTCTTCTAATGCAGCTAGGATACTGTTGGACTTCAGGCTGCGAAAGCACACTGCTGGCTTGTGTTAAGTTTTTCATCTACCAGGAGCCCTAAGTCCTTCTCAGCAAGGCTACTCTCAAGTTATTCTTCTCCTGGTTTGTATACATACCTGGGGTTACCACGACCCAAGTACAAAATCCTGAGCTTTGCTTTGTTGAACCTCATTAGGTTCACATGGGCTCACCTTTTGAGTTTATCAAGGTCCTGCTGGATGTCATCCCTTCCTTCTGCTGCATCAACTGCACTGCTCAGCTTGGTGTTATCAACAAACTTGCTGTGAGTGCACTCAATCTCATCATCTGTGTCATTGATTAGGATGTTTAAGAGTTCTGGTCCCAAGATAGACTCTTGTGGGACGCCACTCATCACCAGCATCCACCTGGACATAGAACCATTGACTGGCTCTGGCTGTGACCTTTCAAGCAATTCCTTATCCACTGAGTAGTCTGTCCTTCAAATCCATCTTTCTCCAGTTCAGAGATAAAGATGTGGTGGGGGACCATATCAAAGGCCTTGCAGAAGTCCAGGTAGATGACATCAGTTGCCTTCCCTTTTTCCACTGATGCTGTCACTTCACCATAGAAGGCCACCGGATTGGTCATGCCTGACCCTTCGTGGTCTTGCTGTCTGTCTCATGTAACCTACTCATCCCTCATGTGCCTTAACATGTCTTTCAGGAAGATCTATTCTATGATCTTCCCACGTGCAGAGGTGAGGCTCTGAGGCTCACTGGCCTGTAGTTCCCTGGGCCCGCCCTACTCTGTTTCTTGTAAATGGGAGTGATGTTTCCCTTTTCCAGTCTCCAGGGACTTTGTCTGACAGCCATGACTTTTCACAAACAATGGAGAGCAGCTCAACAATCATGTTAGCCATCTCCCTAGGGACCCTGGGATGTAAGTTGTTTAGCCCTGTGCCCTTGTATATGTTCAGTCTCATGAGGCAGTCTCAGACTTGCTCTGCACTTAGAGCGAGGGGGAGTTTGCTCCCCTACTTCTCACCAGGAGGTTCAGGTATGTGGGAAATATGAGAATCCTAGCTGCCAGTGAAGACTAAAGCAAAGTACTCACTGAACTCAGTGAGTACCTCAGCCTTCTTCATAACTGTTGTAGCCAGTTCTCCTTTCTCATTTAGCAGAGGAGGTGCACTCTCTTTGGCCTGTCTTTCCCAACTCATGTACCTGTAGAGCACCTTCTTGGTTTTAACATCCCTTGCAGAGTTCAGTCCCATCTGTGCCTTGGCTTTTCCAATCCCATCTCTGCATCTCCAAATAGTAATGCATTTCACAGTAAAGAATAAACAATCTGGGTTCATCAAATAAAGGAAGAAATATATGATGTAATACTGCCATGCACATAAAATAGGTATCTTAAAACTTTTAAGCGATATTTACTCAATTTTTTGATTCACGGGAATCAGAATTAAGTTTTAAAAGTTCATAATATCGACAAAAATGTTGAACTTAATAAAGAATTCATTTTGTATAGTTTGTCATATTTGTTCTTTGTCCTATTAAACATTATATTTTTAAAATTATAAAAATGCATAAAAGTGGTGCACAGCTAAAATTATTGGAAATACTGCTATTTTGAGTAGCATAAGAAAGTATTTGTGTTCTCTATTGCCAACCGTCACCTTTAAAAAAAAAGAAAAAGAAAAACTATGAAGAACAGTTGTATTTTAGTTGCCAATTTAACAAATTTTCAACTAAAATAACAGTGAGTATTGTGAATGTAAGAACTGTTAAAGTTTTTACTGAGAAAAAGAACAGCACATAATGATTAGTGAAGTTAATGAAATCAGTCATTATGTTTGTGCTTGAAGATGTAACGTGTTGGTTTATAGGTTGTTTATACATTATATGATCTCAGATATCCTTTGACAATGAGAAAAAATAATGAAAAGAGCCAGTCTTGAACTTAATATGAAGAAAAATACAGCTTTGCTCTTTCTGACTTCAGTAGAAGCCTTTTTAACGGAATCTGACCCTTTTTTATTGTTGTTGTTTTTCTTCTCCATGTAGCGGAGGGTATTTAAGATTTACCTGGAAACTGATCTTCTCATGACAGGAGCTAAAGTTGAAAAAATGTTTTGACAAATAAAGGACCAACCACTATTTTTAGGTTCTGTATGAGTTATTTCGGTGTACATCCATTTATTTGTAGTTCAGGTTTTGCTGTAGTTGAGTCTTCACCTCTTCTAAATCATGTTCACTGTTACTTACTAGCTGTGATGAAAGCCATAAAAGTTCAATATACCTTCACAGGAGAAGGCGCTGGCAAAATAATGATGCTCTTTGGCTAAATCTGAGTCCCAGCTGTTAAGTTCTGTGTAAACTCATAGTAGGAAGAAATTTGAGGTCAGTCTTCAAAATCTGGAAAAAAATAAAAATAAAATCAACATGTGTTAGCTTAGTTTTTAGTTCCTTTTATTTTAATCTTTCAAAGGAGGCACACATTTTGGAAGAGTGAACTTAAAGTATGCTCTTCATGTGAATTTATCAATAGAAATGTGTAGAAAAAAAGACGATACGTTTCGGTTTATGCTGTGTTAAATACATAATTCCAAAATAAGATCATGGAGATAAAATACAGAGTAGTATGACATTTGATAAGCATACAGATAGTTCTACTCTGCCTAGTATTTCTAATTTGTTTTTTTTTTAAATGTGATTTAAATACTCCTGAAGTATTTTCGTTTTTCATGCTGTTTCCTCTGCCTAATCCCATGAGATGTGATGTAGAATTGCTAGTAAAGTTTGTTTGTTTTTCAAGGCTTGACGGGAGGCAGGTGGGGGCAGCTGCATTTCTTTAGACATTGTTAACTATGTGTTTAAATATTGAAAATGGGCCAAGAAATTACAACTCATAATTACGTTTAATGGCAGAATATAGTACCACTGCCTTCAATAGCGAATATGTGAGAATGCACACGCCAAAAATTATAGCAAATCTATTTGTAAAGGACAGACCTCACCAATAAAGACCTGTGTTTGAATATGAAGATCACATTCCTGAATTTATTTTCACGGATTAAGGAGATAATAGAACAAATTGTTGATTAATAAATTAATTGCATGAAAGATTTTTTTTTAAATACCATAAATCAGAATTACAAAGTAATCTATTAATAATGAGAAGGAGCACTTGTTATAGTAGGTCAAGTTGTTGACTTTCAGATTAGTTCTTTTATATTTAGACAAAAATTTGCATTTATAGGAGTACCAGAACATGTGTATTCATAGCAGTATTCCTGAAACTCCAAAACTAATATTATATACTGAAACAAGGCCTCTTTTCTCTTTAATATCTCGACATTACATTCCATTACAAGCCTCTAGCACAGCAGGTGTAGAGAACATAAAATGGCAAGTCATCATGAGGAGGTGTTTTCCTTTATTTGAAGTATGTGTCTGCCATGATACATTTAGTAGGAGCCTCTTAACTTTGAAATTAAGGACTGCATTTTGGGACTGATGGCAGCCATCAGGCAGGTGCTGCATCCAGGCTCCCAAAATGTTGTGATCTGCCTCACATTAGTCATAATTCTTTCCCCGCTTTTTCTGGGGCCAGAAAAAAATGATAACTACATGACAAAATGCAGAGAGTTAGACAAAACCAAGAAATGAAATAATGCTAATGCTATATATATATATATATAAAACCTGAAAATACAGCTTAAGAGGCCTTGAATTGTAGGACCATATTAAGCTGTGTAACTAATATGTATTTGATAGTTCATTTCCCATGAGGAGCTGCATCAGTCTTTGTGCCTCCCCAACCTATTTGGCTTTGTTGTGGGAGGTTGGCTAGATTTATCTCTGTATGAAGTGGGTGTTTTAATATCAACATTAATTTAGTTGGGAAACCGTGAGTTGCCATTGAATTTGAGGCATAGTTTACCACAATCTGAATTTAATTCAATATTTAATTAAACGCATTTATAACTTTAAGCATGTGAATAGTTCTTACTAAATTAATGGGTTCTAAGTGCAGTTGTGTGATTTTGCCTGTCTGAATTAATTGTAGGACTAGGACCTTAATGTAAAGATTATGCTTCACAGCATGCCCAACTTCATCTGTGTCCTTACTGGAAGTGTTATCCACTAGTAACGTTAATCTCAGAATTAGTTAATATTGATGTTTCAGAAACAGATAAATACCAGCTTGTTTTAGTTCTGGAGGACTTTTACCTATTTGTTTTTACAAACATTTAGGAAAACAGCCCCAGTGAGTCATAATGCATGTATTTTTGTGGTTTCAAGTCTGCCACATCAGTTTTCCAAGTGAATTTGGTTTGCAGTAGATGCTGAATACTGTAAACCGTTTCTGAGGCAATATTTAAATGCATTTCCCTGGCAGCATAGAAATATAAATAAACATGCAGTGTTAACTTTGACTATTATTAATCTGAGTGAACTTCAAAAGTAGCTTAAAAAAAAACTGTGGAGTTATTTTTGTTGGATTTCAAAGTAGATCTGCTGTACAGATAGCAATGTTTTATCAATCACACGATGAAAATAAAAGTAGAAACTGTTTGCTAAAAGCCTCGTAGGTTTTTATACTGATGTGCTAATCCATTCAAATTTTATTGTTAACATCTGTACTGAGTGATTGGAAGACTGATTACATTAGGAGCCCTTGGGACAAATAGCATTTGCATTTGTGTAAATAAATTTGATAAATACACATTAGAATGTAGAGAATTATACAGTTAAGCTATTGATAAAAGTAAAATTATTTTATATGTGAGGTATTAGTGTTCATTATTACTAAGATAACATTTCAGATAAACACCGTGTTGCTTAGTTAGAGCTTCCTCATTTATTGAATGATAATCATATCTGTAAAGAGAAAGTAAGAGGACATGATAAATGAATTGGCTGATTATGACCTTCATCTTTCCTCCATTTCAACCAGCTGCATACATTTGTGATTGACATCTATAAACACTGCTTTCACTGCTGATAAAATCTTGGTTGTGTATCAAGGAGTTTATGACAAACTATTTTAATAGAATTTCCCTACATATTATGGCAGTGTGCAAGATTTCATCAAACAGAAACAATACTTTCTCTATTCTCTTTTTGTTTGATAAGTCACTGTAGGAAGAAGCAGCAGTAAAGTGGCTGTTATTGGTGTATATTTGCAGCATCCAAGTGTAACTCTTTGGTCACAGTTAATAGGAGTTGATTTTGTTGTTGTGATGCTTCTTGTTAGTGGTGTTGTCTGACCAAATATATTAGACTGAAGGTGATCAGTTTGGGCTAACTTTTGACTCAGAGCTACCATATTTTTACTAAAATTTTTAAAATAAAGCAAAAGTATCCAACTAGAAGTATCCAGCCGGTGGAAAAAATGGGAATTTATACTTCATTTGCTTTGTATAAAAAAAGCATATCTCTTCTTCAGAAGGTTACCTTTTACCAAATGTCTCCAGACCGTGATGTTTGCGTCTTGTGTCAGGGCAGAGGGATGCTAGGGGTGTGCGACTGGCTGCAGGGCTGGGATCACACTGCTGCATGCAGAGCTAGAGCAGGGAGGGACCGGTGTGCCCATCGGTCCCATGCCAGCAAATCTGTGCCTGAACTGCAGCGAGCGCCTGTAACACCACAGAACCTGAATGGATTTCATTAACAGCTCTAACACTTACTGTGGTGTTTCTGTGTTATTTTTATCTATTACTAAAAGTCTATTTATGGAGCAGTTGATGCATACTTAAAAAATGAGCTCTATTAAGAGAAAATGACCTTGGCGGGATTAAACCACCAGGCTTGTACTGTGAGAGAAGCTCAGTCTTCTGATTTTATCTGACTCCTCTCTTTGACAGATGTGTTCCAACAACAGCCATCCAGCCAAGAATTGTTGTCGGTTTTACAGTATGACTGTTGTTTTGCTTCTTGTTCTTCTTTGTTTTATACAGAAGTGAATGTATCTGTGTGTATGTCTATGTAAAGATGAGCACTTACATGTGCCTTTTCGCAGAAGTCTTCGTTGTGACAACGTGAGAGGGCTGTCCGCATCATGCAGAATATGGATACAGGATACAGAAATACATTTCAACAGTTGAGTTTTGGTCTCAGTGTCAACAGGGAGACTCAGTTTTGCTGCCTACAGCGCATTTCCTGTTGTCTGTTGTTTTGATCTCTGTCACATTGTTTGGAAGTACCAATTGCTTTCATATAGTAATACAGGAAGAAGTTGTATTTAAATAAAATGCTTCTTTGTTATTTACTTTTGAAAAGACATGATTCTGCAATTCCTAAAGAAGTCTGAGATGTGTTCCTAGGTGTTTTAGTTTTCCTCCTTTTCTGTACCATCGAATCCCTCAGTAACTTCCCGCTTGTACCTTCCTTTTCATAGCGCTGAGGATCCTTCCTTGTTCCACGCGCAGTTGTGCTTCCCATTCTCTAAGGAGCACCCTAACGGTAGGAACTCAGAGCACAGAGTCAACAAAGGGCCTTGAGAGCATTAACAAGGAGTATTAAATAAAAGCATTACCAAAGGGTATTTGGAACTGGGAGCCTTTCTTCTCAGAAGCTTAGAGCATATGTGCCCATCCACTTTCAGGCAGAAGATGGGACAGAAGAGGAACCCCAGTTTCTAGGGGAATACAAGGGATATCTTTTTTCCCTTTCCCCAGAAGATTTAAGAACTGCACTCTTATTAAGGTTGAGGAGAGGAGCTACATAGCTTGCTTTCTTGAAAACACATTTCTTTTTTCCTTTCTACTTCTCTTAGATCAGTTAACCAAATTATAGCTATTGTAGGTATCTTCTTAAAGACTGAGCCTCTTGAAAGTAGGACTTAATGGCTTCTGAACAGAGCCTTTCCTGTATGTTGAGGATCAGCATAACTAAATCATGCTCTAGGCTTAGTATTGAGAATTGCTGAAACAGTCAGTACTGACTCTGAGTTATTTTGTCTTTTTGAGCTGCAGGAGTTCATCAGGCTACTATTCTTGGCTACTAGTAGCCTTTAAATCATTAGCCCTAAGATCTTTATCATATTGCAGAAAATTATTCTGTCATCATTTGGTTACTTTGTTTGTTTACAGAGCTTGCGTAAGTTTTCCATGGTTGATCAAACGTAAATAACGGATACTTAGCTGCCTAAAATCTTACAGAGGGTTTAATAAACTACCAAACATTCAACGGCAAGATAGATAACTGGAAACATTACACTTTTGTTTCTCTGCTTTAGCTGAGGATAAAGCTACTGTTTTGAAGACTGCATCTGTAATTTAAATGCAATATGTAAAACTGTCTTCTGTTAAAACAGTACATTCTCCCAAACTGTGCATGTTACACCAGAACCTTGAATAAGTCATAGTTCACAGCTATCCTTAAAAACTGCGTCATAAGAAGTCATAAAAGGTATCCTACAAAAGTTTCATTTGGCAAGCAGAAGTAGCTCAGCTAGATTATGTTTTGCTTTTAAATTGTTATTAAAATGCATGTGTATGCCTGTGTGTTTGTAGCATATGCTGTAGTTCAACTGTGTTTTTAATAGCTGTATAACTATTTTTCTTTATACTTTGCCAGATGAATTCTTTTGAGTTTGAAAACTGTTATGCTTGCATTCATCCCAAGAAGTAATTATTTGGGGAAGATTGAAAAAAATGTGCATAAGCATTCTGTAAACAAGTCATCGATTTTATTTTCTAATGATGTAAGTGAAAACTTCAAGGGAAAAGCTGGGATGGAGGACATGCTGGAGCACAGTGGCAGTGCTTTGTTATGTGCTATGGAGGCTCTCTGGAAGCTGCTTTAGGAAAGACCATCATCCCATCAGTCCTACTTTCCAGTCTTTATACCAGGCCAGGATTGGGGATAGCATTTTGCCTAGCATGAATTTAAAATGAACTTATCCCACCTTGTTTGGCCTGAGCGTAGTGAGAGAAGACTGTTCACCTTGAGTATTTCTTGTTTTCTGTGCTGCCTTGAGAGAATGCAGGAAAACTTACAGGAACCTAAGGGAAATCAAGTCATTTATTGGACATGAATACGTATATTTTGTTGTTTTGCTTATTGTGTTTTGTTGTTGTTTGTTAATTTGTTTGAACCAGCTTTAGGTTTTAGGACTTGGTTTTAAGACTCTCTGTAGTCAAGAAGAGTGCAATTAATTTCCATGGGACTCAGGCTCTTTGGAAAACAGATGTTTTTGGTAGTTCCTGTAGGCCTAGCCGCACCACATCAGTGCCCTGAGTAATGGATAGAATACGAATAGAATCATGGAACCATCTAGGCTGGAAAAGACCTTCAGGGTCATCAGTGCAACCATCAACCTGACCTACTAAGTCCCTTCACTAAGCCATGTCACCTAATGCCCCATCCACACATCTCAGAAACACCTGAGAGGACAGTGACTCCACCCCTTCCCCAGGCAGCCGGGAGCACATGTTTTGGGATTAATTACACTAAAGGAGGGGAAGGTCAGGATACATGCAATGATGAAAGGACTTGTTACATCTGATGGCTTTAGATCAGGTCTGATGTCAGGCTATTTTTATTTGATGCTGTCAGTGTACTTAGAAAAGGAGGGGGAAAAAAGCGTGGCTAACTGAAAATAGACCGCACAGTGGAGGCACTGTATTGCAGGAGTGATTGCTTTCTAAATAAAGAATTTCTGTATCTCTTGAGAAAAATTAGGAAAAGGACCATGAAGTTTCTGTTGGCCAACAGAGGAGAACCATCTGCTGGAGCTGCAAACAATTGGCTGCATTTAACAACCAGTGGTTGATGGTCTCTGCTCCAACCAAGAGGAATTAGTTTATTCAGTGCAGGTGATTGGAAGTGAAAAATAGCACACCGTTGTTAAAGGAAGAGGAAAAAGAAAAGTGGGGAAAAAAAAACTGTTTAAAAAACTAAGTTATGGTTCCACAACGGCAGTATTTTTCTATTGCAAGTTTTTATCGTAAATTTCTCAAACTAATAAAATGCAACTACATGCCATATAATGATGTTGGTGATTCATTAGCTTCATCTGTAGAGAGAAATACAACATTTTGGCACTTCCTTTTCTTTTTCCTTTCTTTCTTCGTGGTTTTCCATTTCTCTTCTGCAAACAGTTAAGATGAACTAAAGCATTCTCTGTTTTCCATTAGGTCTCATTTGCTACAGCTTTCTGCCTTTAAATTACTTCTGAACCACAGAATCTGGCAGGACTCATTGGAAGTCATTTGAGGACAACTACTTGATCTGGAGTACAGCCATGTACGGTACTTGAAGGCATAGAACAAAGCAGTATAAATTGAGATTATTTTACTAAATGTTTATGGCTCTTCCAGGGAAGCCAATAGAAATAAAGAAAAAAATCTTAATTAAGGCATAGTATGTAAATACTCACTTTTTATTGCATCAAGGAATGCTTTTACCTTCTCTGTCTGAAAACAAAGACCTTTTTAATGGCTTTTCCTTCACAGTGTCCCTAATCTAACATTCCTTATCTAATTGTTGGGGATTAGGTACATGTAAAAAAAGCCAGAACTGCTAACATCAGATGAATTGAAGAAGCGATTTAAGGAGGACTGGCTAGGTTAATAGATTAATCAAGCTTATGCAACTTTTCAGCTCAGTTTAAGCTCCATACTGGAAAAAATGCAAATAGAAATTTTAATAATATCTCATAGGAGCCAGTTCAAACATTTTGGACCAATTCTTTCCTTGTATGTATTCTTGCAGCCTCATTAGATCCTGTAAACTACTGTTGGGGATGCAAACATAAAGCAAATTCTTCCAGTCCGCTTTAATGTATGTGAAAATGAGGTAGGTTAATAAAAGGAATGGTGACGTAAGTAGTCTAGTAATATAATAATTATCATCAGAATGTTTTACAGCGTACAATAAAATAATGCTGTCATTGGAGAAAGTGAGGCAGTGTGAAGGGAGAAAGTGAGGTAATAAAAGTTTCAAGGAAGTCTGGGGTCAGGAGATGTGAGTTGTGCTCTCAGTTCCTGCCTGTTCCTCTAGATTCCTCTAGGCTATGCCATCCTTCCCCAGCATTTGACAGTCCTGGAGGCACTCTGTTCAATGTCATTTTGAAAGTGTGGCTCAGACAGGGAGAAAGAGCATGGTAAGTAGTACAGTGTAATGTAGAATAACATTCCTGCTAACTCATTTAGCTGTTACACAATAGAGGAATTCAATCCATGTAAACTGTTTTGCAAGGTGTTGGGTCACAGTTTTTTTCTCTTACCCATTACAGTTTATATTCTTTTTGCAGCAGTCTCTTTGTCTACTCAAGAACCTGGAATATATAGAGATGTGTTTTCAAAACTTGACCAGCAATTTGAATTGAAATTAGGGTGAACAAAGCTTTTGTATGGTCTTCCATGGGAAAAAGAGAGTGTCTGTGCAAATTATATAGATAGACTACTCCTAGATGAGTTCTCATTTCCTTGCATGTTATAGGTTAGAAATCATGGGTACAAATGGACAGTAGCTTGAACTCTTTGGGGAACTTTGATAAAGAGGCAGTGCTGAATTTTCTACATGCAACTGCTATTTCTTGTAATGCAAGGAGCAAATACAAAGTTAAGAATATTTAAGATAGATGAAACATTTTGATTTTTAGTATGAAGATACATCTGCAGCTGAAAGCAGTGTGTTTACACTTGAAGCATGCAGTGGTTTTAGGACTTAGCAAACAGTGCAGTTATTTAGGGTTTCAATTTCATTGTACTCATTCTGTAGTTTTGTGGCTTCCTTACCTTTGGTAATAATGCAGTAGTGAAAAAGATACGTAGCGTTTGAAAGATTGAAGTTCCTGGTTTGATTAAAATACAGCAATTACACCACTGGGACAGATGCCAACCATGTGTTTTCCCTGCTTTTTTGTTAAGTTTACCATCTCCAGCTGGTTACCAGCTGGTTACCAGCTCCCAAGGAGATGCTTGGGAGATGTCATCGGTATATCTGACCATCCCCATCCTTCTACACTCAGTGTGCCTTACAGGCTGATGTGTTCGTACATTTATCCCAAGTTACAGCAGAGGCCTTTTGCAGGACATGAATGCCTTCGCTAACTTTGACTTCAGTGCAGACAGAGCAGTGCGCAGGAAATCATACAAGCATTTGATAGACCCTAAGAGGGCATTTTGAAGAATTCTGTCTGCGAAACCATGATACTTCTCGTATATTCCTATGGTAATGTTTAATTTGTGGAAGACCCTTAATGAATATTTTTGTTTTCTTTACGTTGTGAGGACCTACAAAAGGCAAATGGTGTTTTGATTAAAATAAAGAAAACAAAACAACATATCACTAATAAGCAAGTATGAAGAAATATTGCTGATTTGAATTCATAGCCATGCTCTTTGACTTTAGAATTTGTATGTCATGTAACTCTGTTTTTCTAACACATCCTATAAATTAAGAGAATATTCCATGGAGAAGTAAGTTTTATTTATCTGGTAGCTATCTGAGGCTTAATTAGCCTAAGGAAAATTAGCCAGAAAATTACTGTTGTGTGAAATATAGCAAGGGGTCACAGGGAAGGGAGTCTGTTTCTATTACTTTACTAGTATTTAGAATGCTGTTTTCCTTCCTCTCCCAGTACACATTCAAATCTTGCCTCTCTTACTTCATTGGACTGAATGTGGAATTTATTTAGATCTCAATCAGATACAATAATAACATGTTCACTTTAGCTGTATGAAATTTCCCTGACTACTTTAAGTGATGCCAATTAAGCTCACAGCTACAGGAGTCACTTCAAATAAAAAGAGGAAAATGACCAAAAAAGCACCGAGCTGTCTTTGCACTCTGAAGGTTTAGGAGGTATAGAAGAAATGAATTCAGCATTTTTCATTTTATTCACTAATGTGCCAATTCAATATGCACTGATGAAAAGCTGCTTGATTTTGAAAGGTTATTCAGTCTTCTAAAGACAAATACCAAATTTGATTATATTCTAGCAATATTATAGAGAAGACACTTAGTTGCTTCAGTCTTGGTTTTATGAAACAGAAGGGGCAACAGCTAAAATGAAGGAGTGGTTCTTTCTTTTGAGTGCAGAGTTCAGCAAACTATATGTAAAAAGAATTTCTAATAAGCATGAAAGTAGCCAGGGAAGGTTCATCTCTTATCTCAAGCACTCTATAGAAAACTGTAAACATTGCATTCTAAATAAGTTGCGTAGTGAAGTTTAGCAAAGAACATCTTCCTTTCTTTTCCAGTCAGAAATTCACCTTGTATGCCACTGAGACTGACTGCAAGCTTTTCTTCGTTCTGCTTTGTATCTAGCTGCCCTTGTTTGCTTACTATGGGATCTCTGTTCTTTACAGAAAGTAGTTGTTCTTGGGAAAAAAAGTGTGAAGGTGGTTTCTGCAAATTCTTTAGATTTTTTTATTTTTGGTAAAAGTAGGGAGCTGTCTAAGTAGCAAGGACAACTTGGCAGAATTCAGTACTCTTCTCATTTGGGCTCAGCAGCAGAAGAGTAAGAATGGAGCAATACAGTGTATTAAGAGTATCATTGTCCTACCGTTGTTGTAGGATAGCAGAGTAAGTGATTCAGTGTTAGGGGAATATGTTTGAGATTACTGAATTTGGTATGGTATACAGTCTTGCAAAACGTGGACATCAGTTTAATATAAGTGTAATATAAAGAGATGTGCAAAAACTACCTTGGAGGCAAAAAAAAAAAAAAAAAAAGAAAAAAAAAGAAAAAAAGAAAAAAGAAAGAAATATATTAGCAATGGGATAAAGGAAAATAGAAATGAAAAGCAAAAGGGGAAAAGTTTATTGTAGTCAGTGATAATCTCATTAAGAATAGGATAGAAACACCATAATGGAAAAAGAAAAGGTTCATGGAATTTAGTGGTGACTGTGAACTCACACATAAAGGTGAGAATTGAAAAGAGAAGCAGGCTGGAGAAAGGGAATTCCAGACAGATGAGGCAGCACAGGCTGAAGGGCAACCCCAGCTGCGTGATCATGAGGATGGGATGGTGAGGAATGCATGAGTGGGCAGTAATTGGATGATGGACATGAGATTAGAGTCAGGGTGGAGTGAGGCCAAGAGGAGTTTCTGAAAAAACAGGATGCTAAATATAAATGGGATTCAGACATTTACTGTGTCAAAGTGACATAATTATGGCAGTTACATTGTATTATTCTCTGGAAGGATGAAAGCTCAGTCCTTAAGGTTTTAAAGTCACTGGGGCTGAGGGACAAACTGAAAGCAATAAATTGTATGAATGGAGGCAGGAAATGATAAAAACCCAAGTGGTGATGCAGGCAGAGAAAGTAAGTAAATAAAGTCAGCTGTACTTAGTTAGTTAGTTTTAAATTTAGAAGAGTTTGGAAACATTCCAAAATAAATTTTCACCTCTTTTTTTTTTCTTTTCTTGTAAATAAAGCTGAAGACATTGTCTTTTGTTGGTGGGTGTTTTTGTTTTTTTTTTTAGATCATTATACTCACTACTCGTTTTCAACCTGTCTTCTCACTTAACTGGATTATCTCAAAGTCCATTAATTCATTTTTAAAAACTGTCATTCAGATTCTCTGATGTGAGTGTATTTTATATCCCCAGATAGCTTTATTATCAGAAACTGTATTGCAGTGCTTGGACAACTTCAGGGTTAATGTGTTTCAATCTTTGTATTTATTAACTGGAGAAGAAAAAAAATGGTCTGAAAATAACAGATTACTGCTGGTTGAAAAATTTAATGTCTAATGATCAGGTGGTAAATGCATACTCATAATTGTAAATTAAGCCTAATTTAGGCTCTTAAATTACTGACTTTTTCCGTTCATATACAACATTGTGCAACTAATGAAACCACTTAACTCTAATATTTTGTGATTTTAGCTTACATTCTCCTTCAGATAACTTTTTCCTGGATCACATTCATGGGTATTCTCCATAGTGGGCTTTTCCTTCGATCTGAAGGCACTGCAGGCACGTCCTCAGGGCAGTCCTGCAGTGGCTGTGTGCCCTGGGAGGGGTGGGCCGGCCCTGCCTGATGGCCCACTGCAGCTGGGAGGAGGGCGGCGTGAGGTCAGTTACTTCAGCTGTGGGAGGGAGCCTGAGGAAGGACCAGTGTTCCCTGGGCCTCCAAGTGAAACTGGTACCTCTGCTGTTGCTGAGCGATGGAGAGCTGGAAATCAGGTTAGTGGCTTTATTTCTGAAGGAAGAGGTTGAGGTGATTTGGGATTTTTAGGCAGTGTTTGGCATGCAGAGCGCAGTTGTTGAAATGCCTGGTCTGTGTGGAGAGTAACAGCAAGCCCACCCTTGCTGAGGTGGCTGTGGTTCCCCTGAGGTGGCAGATAGCACGGTCTCCTTTCAGAAGGGAATTTCCAGTATTAAATTGCCTTTACTTTATTATTATTTTTTTTAGCAATTTAAAAAGTGAGTACATTCATGTATTGATCAATGCAGGGAATGCTATGGGGAAGCTAAGCAAAAGGTGGAAGAAATTGGCCCTGGGTCTTCAGTGCTTGCTCCCTGCCTGCTGAACTGCTTTGTACTTCTGTTCTTTCTTTTATACTAGTGCTTTATTTTGCTTGGGAGTTCAAGATACAGAATGGTAAAGGATTTTTTTTTTAAATAAGCTCTTAGATAGAAAATCAAAATCAAATGTGGCGTAATATAGCACTGAGTTCACTTGGGGGCCTCAGGCTGTACTGTATTACAAATAGCACTTGAAAGTCAGTGTATTCTGGTAACTTGACAGAAAAAAAAAAAAACCCTTTTTCTCTACCAGCTTTTTCAGTAACAGAATTTTTAACTTGTATTTTTTGATTTAGAGACACCTTATGATTTTCTGTTAAAATCCGTTGAAAGCTTTAACTGATGAGACATAAGCATACTTAATTGTTAACATGGGGACTTTACGTAGCAAAAAGACTTTAATCTATCAGTGTAAAACTTTTCCAAATCACTTCAGGTTTTTTGAGCTGTGATTAAATAATGGAAACAGCTGCAGCTATTGCATTCTGTCTGTGCTACTGGGCTTTGCTGTGCTCTTTCCTCCATTTTGTGTTGTTCCCGCCACTACATCCACCCCCAGGTTGCCTGAGGGCAGCACGTTAGGGCTGAGAGCAGTTCTGGTGCTTTTGGTTCTCTCACAGGTGTACCAGGAGGAGTTCTTGATTACTGATGGTTCAGAAGAAGGGATGTCGGGGCCTCTGTGATGGTGTCTTTTTTTCCCACCCCTCCTTACCATCTGTGTGCTTTGCCTCCCTTCAATTTTCAGTCCTCTGCAGCTGTGTATGACTACTAACATCCCTCATTCCCCACACCTGTTAGCCTTTGTATTTTATAGAATGGTTTGGGTTGGAAGGGACCTTTAAGATTATCTTGTTCCAGCCCCACGCTATAGGCAGAGACACCTCCCACTAGACCAGGTTGCTCAAAGTCTGACCTTGAATGCTTCCAGGGAGGGGGCATCTGCAACCTGTTCCAGTGTCTCACCACTCTTACAGTAAAGAATTTCTTCTTAGCATCTAGTGTGAATCTACTCTCTTCCAGTTTAAAACCATTTCCGTTTGTCCTGTCACTGTGTGTTCTTATAAAAAAATCCCTCCCCAGCTTTCCTGTAGGCCTCCCTTCAGGAACTGGAAGGCTACTATGAGGTCCTCCCAGAGCCGCCTTTGCTCCAGGCTGAAGAGCCTTGACTCATAGGGGAGGTGCTCCAGCCTTCTGATCATTTTTGTGGCCCTTGTCTGGACCCGCTCCAACAGCTCCATGTTTTTCTTGTATTGGGGGCCCCAGAACTGGACACAGTACTCCAGGTAGGGTCTCACAAGAGCAGAGTAGAGGGGTAGCATCACCTCCCTCAGTGCTGGTCACGCTTCTCTTGTTGAAATCCTGGATACAGTTGACCTTCTGGGCTGCAAGTGCACATTGCTGGCTCATGTTGAGTTTTTCATCAATCAATATCCCCAAATCCTTCTCATGGCTGCTTTCAAGCCATTCTCCTCCTAGTCAGTGTTTGTGCTAGGGATTGCCCTGAGCCAGGTGCAGTACCTTGGACTTGGCCTTGTTGAATTTCATGAGGTTGGCAAGAGCCCACCCTTCAAGCCTCTCCAGGTCCTTCTGGATGGCATCCCTTCCCTCTAGTGTGTCAGTTTGGTGAATTTTGATTTGTTACGTCCCTAATGCCAAAATGTTAAACACTGCTCATCAACTAGGCCTTACATTTTCCTTCTGAATTTCTTCCCTTTACATGTTTTGCATGCTGGTGGGAAGCAGCTCAGTTATCGTATGTGCCTTGCTGGCAAGAGCCATTATGTAGCTGGATCTACTGCAATGAGCTGATACTGGGCAAGAAATGCAGGTCTGGCTTGACTTACAGCAGGTCGCTGCAAGCTGAGCTGCCTGGGGAGTGCAGGCAGCCTCAGGGCAGTACATGCAGTGAGTGCAAATTCTTTTTCAAGTCAGAATTTTCAGTGAAGCTACTATTGCTTTGTGATCTGAACAGTAACCTTGAATCTTCTTTCCTCTTTCCATTGGTGATGACGGTTTGGAGGTGCTGTTTGATGTATTTGTATTTCTTTGATTCATGTGTTCCTTGCATGCATCCTTATTGCATATCCTTATGCAGAGAATGCATGTATCAAAAAACATGATCTTTATGCGTGGAAATTAATCTCACACTGCTCAGGCTGCCCACGTCTTTGTGTAGCACCCCTCCTACAGTACCACTTCTTCAGTTGTTGAGGCAGCTGTAAATTCACTGTTTGTTTGTTTTTAATTGTATGCTGGTGTGTTGGAGAAAGGAAGACTGAAAACCCAGGAAAAACTACTAACGTGGAGATGAATGAGAATGTCTACTCTGTATGTCCACCACTTAAAATGGAAATAAGGAGAAATAGGCTCTTTGGGACGTTATCTGTGTCTTTGTATTTCTTACTCAGCACTGAGACACTTAATGACATACTTTAAAAAGCGCAAATATATTAAGTATCTGTAAATCATTACGGCATGACATATGAGACTACTCCCATCTTTCAGTTTGTAAATATGATTTATACTATGTTGCAAGAGATCCAAAAAGTTCTCCCTAAGCCAAAAATGAGGAACCCGTTGGCATCTGCAGGTTTTTGACTCATCATAGCAGTTAATAGTCCTCATCGTTTGGAATATTACATTGAAAGCGGCTTGCTAGTTGAAAATAATTTTACCTCAGGAATTTAGTTGATAGTTGCTTTGTTGTTGTCTGAAGGATGGTGCTGCTTCTCATGGGTTTAAATTGATAAGCTGTTTGATTCGCTACAACCTGTGATCAATCCAATAAATCGTGTCAGGGCTGTGAGTCAGCCCATCCAGTTGTTCTCCGTATGTCCATCCTGCGATAGCTGACGTGTCGGTGCAGCTATTGCAGAGAGTCTCAGTAGACAGTCTAGATAGAACTGGAGTCATGAAGTAACATCTGCCTCTTGACACAGTTTATAATAAAGGGCTTAAAAAGTGCGTGACACCTATTTAGGGTTTTAAATCACTGTGAAAACTTCCAAAGGCAACTTGGCTAGAGTTGGTGGTGTTGCATGTGATATGTCTTATGTCTGGGTGAGTGTTTAGTCCTGTCCTTCTGGCTAGAGGTCAGTTCTTAAAATGGCAAAAGATTTTTTTCTCATTGCAGTATTTTTAGATTTAGTAGTGGAAAAAATCATGTATAAATGTACAGGAACACGTTGGGGACCGTTAGCATATATAACGTGTAGTATCTTTCGTCTCCAGTCTGTTTTTCCTGCATTTGTGGTCCCAGCCTTGCTGCTTGTAGTGGCTATGAGCTAAAGGGTAAGTGTCTAACCTGGCAGTGGAAATCCTGCCTCGGCTTTGCTGAAACAAAACTTGGTGTGCTCTGGAAAGCAGCCAGCCAGGCAGAAACTGGTATGAAAGCAGAGGGAGGTATGTTCGTAAGTGTAATTAGATGAGAAAGTCTGGTTGCTAATACGAGAGCGTGGGACTTCCAGGAGCTTTCAGTCTTATAGCCTGACCAGAAGAAACAACTGTGTTTCTTTTAAGGGTCTGCAGGAGCCTGTCCCATGGGGATATAGTGCGCTTTTTAGAAGCAGGCTCCTCATTCTGACAGATCGACTACGATGAGAGCATTTGGGGGCTGCTTGGCTTGTGAGATTCAGCTGCAGCTGCTGCCGCTTCATGGTAGTGCTTGTGGACTTCTCCGGGTGATGGAGCACGTGGAAGTAATATAAGTCACAGGACCTTATCACTGCTGCCCAAGAGTGGGGGAGAACAGGCGAGTATTACTAGGGTTGAAAAAGTAATTAAAGTGTGTGAGCATGTAATTCCACATACGATAGGATTTCCAGAAACACCCAGTGTTTCAGATGCACAAACAAGTTACAGTTCATCAGCTATTTGTGGTAATTGTATGTGCGTTATTAGCCCCTGGCAAAAGCAGGGCCACTTAAGTTAAAGAGTGTGCATGTACAATTACCGTGTTTGTCAGTTGACTCACAATATCTTAAGTCATTTTCCTTTTCTCTTCCTTTTTTTTCTTTCTTTTCATGACTTTCTGCAGAGGCAATGCTGTGTTCAAATTATGGGCTTGGTGTCTTCAGACACTTGTAATCCTTAGGAAACCTGGCCCTACATGGGTGCTGAACTGGAGTTTGGGCAGGGATCTGTAGTCCCATCTGCTGCCTATGTCCAGCAAAATGATTTTGAGCAGAAAAGTCCATAGTGCTGCAAAAGGAGCGTTGGCTAAAAAAGATCTGATCACTACATCTATTTTTGGGCTATTGGAAACTGATCAGATACTGCTTGCTCCTTACGTTGAGCTGCAGTGGTTGGGTCTGTATCTCCTGGAGAGGTGGGAGAGCATCTGGGTTGAGACCAGCTTTCTTGCACGTGTTTCTGGATTACAGCCACTTTTGATCATTTCTCTGCTGAAAGTTTGGAAAAACATCTTTCATGTTCGTGTCTGACGAACTGTGTCTGAATGGTTTGAGATGTCTGGTGCAGAGCTCCTGGGCTTCTTGATTACTTTTTGTTTTATACCTGACATTTTAAAAACAACTTCAAATCCGATAGGAAAAACTGTGGGTGAAAGTAAGTTAAACTTTTATTTGGAGCTCGAAGGCTTTTTTAAAATTTAGATTTGGGTCATTGCTTTAAGTGGATGTTATAGTGCCAAAGCCAGGGCCTAAGGGCTTTGCTGCTGCTGCTGCTCAGTGGGGGCAGTGGAGGGCTGTTGGACAAGCCGGGTCTGCTGCTGGACCTGGGTCTGTATGGGGGTTGGAAGCAGCCAGAATGGCACTGGTGCGCTCCTACTCTGGGACATGGCAGTGGCATGGATTAAGTGTGGGTGCAAGGGAAGAGCAGTGCTGGGATGCAGTGGTGCTGCCTCCTGGCCAGACTTGCTTGGTGCCACTACCAGTGTGCAAAGCCAGGCAGGTATGCCTGCGTCTGGAGGCACTGAGCCTCCTGTTTCCCTTTTCTTGACTACCCCGTGTGAACTGTCCTGCTCTTGAGAGCCCTCAGGATACCATGAGCCTACACTGCCTTGCTGTTCTGCTTCCCAGAGGGTGACCTTGGCAGGGCTTGCCAACAAGCAGCGTTAATTTTTGCTTCTTTCTCTGGCTTACCAGCACCACAACTCCCTTAGTATGGGGTGGCTGAAATTTCTCAAGGACCCCGCCTTTCTGCTGAGGAAAGTTAATCCTGCTGCTGAGTCACTGATTTCAAAAAGGTTAAGTGAAAGCTGGAGTAACACACAAAGTCTTTGTCTGTCTTTTTACCATCCTTAGGGGATTCCAGTAGAAGTATCAGCAAAAAAAAAAAAAAAAAAAAAAAGTAACTGGCATGAAGGGTGAAATTTTGTTATTACAACTGTGTAATAGGAGTATATTATTATGCATGCAGGGTGTAGAAACATGTTGGATAGGGATGTTTATACAATGCGTAGGACAAGAGTCAGGCATTAGGGTATGGCAGGAAAGTCGTAACTAAAGATGATGAATCAAAGCATGGTGCCTCTACTTCCCCGTGCTTCTGCAGCATCTTGCAGTGTTTCAGTCCCTTCAGTACCTCCTGCTGCATCCCCTGGTGTTGCCTGGGCTCAGTGGAACCGCAGGTGGGACCTGGCCAGGTCCAACTTGTGTTTCCACCTACAGCACTTTGTGCTGCCAGCTGCAAGGTGTAACTTTGGTTAGGAGGCCAAGTGGATAGCAATTAGAAATGATACTTTTGCCCCTGCAGAGAGCATATCTCCGTGGATTTCTAGCTGTAGGAATAGTTGCAGGATAACTGAAATGGTAATTCAGCACTAATAACTCTTATCACTTGATACTGGTTGAAGTTGGAGAGCTTCTGCATTTGTTCCACGTTGCAAAGGAAGTTTTGAAGAAAAAAGCATGAATTTTTGAGTAATGAATTCAGGATTGAATTTTTAATTTACTTAACAGGACAGCAACAGTGCAGTGCTGTCTTCATCAAAGCCAAAACAAAGAAAACAAAATGTGTAATTGCTTTTCTTTCCATGTTGTAAGTTATTTTGTTGTGACATCTCAGAAAGCACAGGTATTTTATTCAGGCTTTTGTTTCATTTGGGAGAAAGCCTGTGCTCCTCAGCATCATAGAATCACCAAGGTTGGAAAAGACTTCTAAGATCATACAGTCAAACTGTTCACCTATCACCAAATGATCTATCTCCCTGAGGAGAACTGAGTGCGTCAGCAGAAGGGGAGCAGCTGTGAACTTGCTTTTTCCTTTCTTGCAGTGAAGGAAAATCTGAAAGGCTTGTGCTGCTGAAGAGGGTACCTGGGTGGTTCTTTTATTATGATAAGAGAGGATCATAGAGTCATAGAATCACCAAGGTTGGAAAAGACCTACAAGATCATCCAGTCCTATCACAAATAGTTCTCACTAAACCATGTCCCTCAACACAGTATCTAAAGGTTCCTTGAACAACTCCAGAGTCAGTGACTGCAGCACCTGCCTCAGCAGCCCATTCCAGTGCCTGACCACTCTTTTGGAGAAGTAATATTTCCTAACAGCCAGCCTGAATCTCCCCTGGTGCCTTATTGATACCAAAAAAAAAAGGGGGGGGGGGAAGGTCGTCTTCACAAATAATTGTTCTATAGCTTATTTCTAGTTTGTGTTCAGCCTTTTATTATTAATTTAAATAATTATTTATTAATTACTGTCAGTTTTTGTATCTTTAGAAAGTTTCTGCTTTCTGTGCTTGTTACCCCCATATTTATTCTCTTTGAATTACCAGTGCCGGAATTCTACTTTCTGTAAGTTAGATTCCGTCTCCAAGGACTGGCCTTTGTATGTCCAACTCCATTTAGCTACTTCACTTTACAAATTAATGGAAGGCATAAATAAGAGGATCTTTAAAGGCTTAGTAACACATGGAAGAGCAGAGCCTGTGAGGTCTTGAAAAAGGCAGTAACTTGGGGTAGCCATTGATGATTTACTCCTCTCATTTAACTTTTTGACTTGCTCTCCTGGTCAGTAATTGCCTATGCACAATGCAAATGCTTGTTGAAATAGTAGTGTCAGTATGTTTCTATAGCACCTGTAGGTTTAGCCAAAGGATGTGAAGTTATAATTATTTTTGGCATTATGATTTAGTTTCACTTCCTCCTTGAAATAAAAGTGTGAAAAGGTTGAGTAGGCTATACTGTATACTATTCACTGTGCAGGAAAGAAAGAAATCTTTCATATTTCTACTTCCTGCAGTAGTTCTCAAGATGACTTAAGAGTACTTAGACCTGCTTTTCCAAGGTATCGTTTCATGTTGGAAAGGTGTTATACACGGGATTGCTGTAAGTGTCATGAGCATACCTACAATGAGTGATTTTTCTTATGCATTAAAACCAATTCTGTTATTACTTGAGATTTTTAGCTTCAAAAATATGCATAAATGAGGAAAAATAATAAAGCAAAAGTCTGAGGAGGTTGTGTGTTAGCTGGGGCTGTATTCTACTGCTTAGACCCCCTGACAGTGTATAATTTGCTACTATTTGTGTTGGTATTTAGTCACACTTTTGGCACTCAAAAAATGCAGGAGAAAGTCAGACGTACACTTATGTACAAGGTAGTGAGCGTAGGGTTACAAAACCAGAGGGTCTCATTTGCTTTGTTTTTAACCTCCGTGCAGTAATTTTATATACAGGTTCCTTGAGCTTCTCTTGAATCATTGCCATATAACTTATGTCGTAGTTCTGACCACTTCTTCTTTTCAGTTTCTGTTAGTTTTGTTTCAGTGTTTAATCTTCTTGGTTGAATGTCACCATCTTGCTGCTTGTAAATCACACGTTAGGTAGACTGTGAAAGTCCATTTTTGTCTTTGTTTTATGTCCAGCTCCCCCATCCTCCAAGCTGTTATGTTTGGGCTTTGATATTGAGCTTTGATTTACTTGCTGGCCTTTGATATTACTTATAATAATAATACTACATACTCCTGTTTAGCACCCACGTAGGGCCAGGTTTCCTAAGGATTTACAAGTATCTGAAGACACCAAGGAAGAGGGCAGGGAAGAGACGGAAGGTTTACAACTGAAGCAATTATATTTCTATTTCCAAATGCTTGCTGAGGGGGAGAGACCTTAAAATCATTGCAAGAGCAAGATTGTAGGATGGTACTTCTTTGCCATACTGTGGACACTAAACTGTAGGAAACCTTTATCCATCAGGAAAGTTACTTAGCTTCTCAGTTAGGGAGATGTGAAAGTCAAGATGCAAAACAAGATGCACAGAGGTAGAAGAATTTTCTTTAAAGTATTTTTCTGATGATCCAGTTGGGTATTTAATATTAAATTCAGGCAGTGTTTTCTTTTGAGGTATGCTGGGAGGATGTTATGAAAATGAGAATAGCAGTTGCGTGTGGTTGCAGAAGCAAAAGTGAATTGTTCTTGTCTTCGGGTTTATTTGCAGCTTTTTCTGTAAATTGAGTTTTCTAGGCAAAAGTTTAGTAACTGCAGTCGAGAATATGAACAACAGCAACAACAACAAAAACCTGCAAAGAAAAGGCTGCGGTAGCTATGCTCTACTTGGTTATGATTTATGCCAGCATACAGGAGGCATTTTGTCACCAGCGTTTTAAAAGAAAGCAAGAATTGGTTTAATTATTACTCTATTATTTCTCACTTTCAAGACGCTGATTTTTTGCTACACATGTAAAAGCAAAAAACCTATGTAATCAAAGTTTGCCTCCTCTCGTGGGTGCCTGGGGAAGGACAAAGCTGCTCTGGGTGAAGAGTCTCATCCCTGTACTTCGTTATGGCTGTGGCCTCCTTCCAAATTACAGTTCTTTCCTTGGTAATGTCTTCTTCAACTGTGATGCCATACCAAGACTAGGTATTTTGACTGTGATTTCAGTTGTCTGAGCTCCCTTCTGTCTGTTGTAGCTCTCAGGACAAGTGAGGGTTCCCTGCTGTCTCACTCTGTCATTTCTTTTGTCCTTGTCTTTTGGCTTCTCTTTCTTCTCTTCCTAAAGTTGTATATTTCATTATATCCAAATGGAAAGGTCCAAGAGATGCCTGGATCTTTCTGAATACGTTTCAGGTCACTTGTACTGACTCAGTCTCTTAACATGTAATGCTTCCCATTTCCTTGCCAAACTATTAGCTTAGGTTTTTTTATTCTTTTGATTTCTTGCATTGAGTAAGATTAGGCCAATGACCAGTTCTGTAGGGACCTCTAGAAATAGGCCCACTCAAAGCTGGCCTCTTTTGCAGCTCTCAGGCTGACCCATCATCTTCTGGTCTGCTTCCCACCCTGCTCTGTGTTTGCTAATGTTTTCTTAATCTTTCTAGTTTCTTAATCAAGATATTGTGCAGAACTGAGTCAAATTCCGTACAGAAGTAGCAGATCTCATCAATGCTTGTCTTAGCAGCTAAAAACAAATCAAAAACCAAAGCTCTGTCAAAAAAACTAATTAGTTTGACAGAACTTACTTTCCATGAAGCTTGTTTGATATTAATTGCTTTAAATTACTTGATGCCTATTAATTAAGGTCTTTATTAATAAAATTCTAAATCTTCTCGTTAGTTGTATGGGCTCAATATCTAGGTGACAGGCTATCATAAAGTTAATCTCCCCAATTACTCATTTTATGTATTGCCACATCCCCAGTTCTATTTCCAGAATTTTTTGGAGTTTCCTTCGTGTTACAGGACTTAAAGAAAAGGAGTGTTATTAACTTAATTAAAGCTCTTCAATACTTTTTTGTTACTTTGAGTGGTAGTTTTTTGGACCTAGCAATCTTAAGTAGTCAAATGTTAATAAGTGTTGTCTGACTTTTCATATACAGAACAAAAATTTCTGCAGTACATCTCAGTTTCTTTTCTTTTTTCATTATTAGCAGCAATTTCAGTATTTTAATGATAATTGATACAATCTTTTTCTTGTTCCGATAAAATTTAATACGCCTTTCTGTTATTTTGTTTATAGCGATGATGATCAGTACTTTGCCTTTCTTATCTTTTAACGCTTCTAATTAATCAAACTTCGTCCTTCAGTTCTTCCCATAAATTTACCAGGGCAGATGGGCTTGAGGTATGTAGCTTGGAACTGCTTTTCCTGCTATGCTGAGCAAAATTTTTTTATTCTCTTTTCCCAAGTTATCGTCTGCATCTTTGCTTATTTCTACAATTGGTTTGTCTCAGAAGGATTCTAAGATTTACAGAACTGGATCTAGCAAAGTATAATTGTACGCTTCTTTAGAATACCTAAGAATTAAGACTCAGGATGATGGGAGTGACTTGCCAACCTGGTTAGTAAAGCATTTTGGGTGTGTGTGTGTATGTATATATATTCTGGTGCTTTTATCTTTTTTATGGGTTCAAAGGTCGTTTTCTGTAACTGTAGAAAGCAGTAAATCCCTGGATAATATTTTTTTTTACAGATATTGTTGCTTTATGTGTATGTGGAAATAGATGTTCTAAGTGATCCTTAAGAACTCTCAAACTTTTGAATTTTTATGCTACTAAAAACTAAGCTTTGAAATAGGCTGAAAATAGATTGACAGCCTTGTTTGATGCTTTTTAATTAGGTTTAAAAATGGAGAATTCCTACTTCCGAATGGAGAACCTAACGGAGAATTCCACTGAGTTGCAGACATAGCTGTTGTGTGTCTGCTGTGTGCGTTCATAGTAGTGCAGTCACCTGCGATCCAGGTTCTGACAAAGCCTTGTAAACTGCTGCAATTCTGCCACTAAAACTACAGCAAAAATCCAAGAGGGTGCCACAAACGAAGGCTGACATTGTGGAATGTCTTGTTTCATCATCCCTTATTTGCAAGGTCTCTGTTCTGAAATCAGAGCCAGATTTTCCATAGAAACTACCTGCTTCAGGTGAAAGGCAGTAGTGGGACCCCTACCATTGGAAATGAAGGGCTGTGCAAGGAGTAGGTGCTTTGGGGTAGGGTTGAAGCACTGGTGAAAGCTGATTGAGAAACGCTGTAAGACTGGGGAAGTTTCTTTCGCAATCTTGGTTAATGCTAATGTTAAGTATATTAAAGGAGTAGATAATGTATTAATTATCTTAGCTAATAGTGAGGATTTGTTTCCCATATCTGGCTGGCAAAGGAGCTGTGTAACCACCCTGCTAAGCAGGCCATTTCTGCAAGCCATTTCTGCAAGCGGGCGGGCAGCTGTAACCTCTGAAGTTTTAGGGCGGTGCTTTGGGATGTCTGCTTCTGCTAACCATGCATCTCTGGAGCATATTTGCTGGCACAGCCGAAACATAGACTTGTTTTACTTAAAAGATTTTTATGGCTCTGAGGAGAGCATCACTGCTGTCCTGGGCTTTCTCAACTTCCCAAGGTGCTGTGTCAATGTATCTTGTGCACAGTGGTTAGGCAGAATGCCTATCAATTGCATTTCTCATAAATAACAAAATGTATACCTACAGCAAACGTTCAAGACTGTTCATATTGTGCAATAAGGAATAACTTATACTGAGGCAGTATGAAGTTTAGTCTGGAACTCAGCAGGAAGATTTGAATGTTAATTATTTATAGTATATTTCAAAATAATAATTCTCTCATTTAATGATTGATTTCCTTAAATGCCTCTGTACTTTTGAGAGACATTTTCATCATTCTCATCTTTCCTACAGTAAGTTCTCCTTAAGCCATTGAAGACATATCTAAGTGACCTATATTTCTCAATTCCCAGGCTCAATGGCTGAAGAAGACAAATGAAGAGGTACAACTAGTAACTTCCCAAAAAACTTTTCTAATTATAAATAATGGGAATCCTTACTGTATGAAAGACCATCCTCAAATAAAGTGTCCAAACTGAAACCTTTTTTGTGAAGGTTTATGCATTTTCCTCTTTAAAAAGAAAAGAAAAGAAAAAACAAAATTAACAAAGATGCACACATGAAAAAAGAAACAGGCCTATCTTTTTTTTTTCCTGTTGCTGCTGTTACCTGAGATGACCTGTCAGCATCATGACTCGGAGCTCAGTGGTGATGTAACTTGCAGATTATTGAGCAAAGATGTAACTTAAGGTGAAGACCGGGGATTCTCACTGTTGCAAACCAGAATTTTTTTTCATTTTAAACTCATGGGGACATTCTCCTCTGCGCTGCACAAAGCCAAAGCGGAGGCCGTTGCCCTGCTCAGCCCACAATGGCATGGCTGGCTGCTTGCTCATGGCCAGAGCCTCCCACCCTATTCCCCTTCTGGTGCAGTGCCAACTGTAGATCATGCTTTGTGTGCTCCAAGAGCTTTGCTGTTATGTCTTAGGCTACCTTTAACACTTAAGGGTTTTTTTCAGTCTTACTCCATAAAAGGATGGAAACACTGTGAAAATCCAGTGTAATCCATCTTCTGAAGTGACCAGAAAAACTACACAATGTTTGTTGTTTCTTTCATTTTGCTTCCACTAACTTAAGCTTGTTGGGAGATTTTTTAAATTTTTTTTTAATTTCCCTATTTCATTTTTTCACTTGCTGTGATCTGATTCAGAGGTCAGAAAGTCAGGCTTCCTTCCTGCAATTTGTGCTGCTTCATTGGAAATGCAGGTTCTGGAGATGAGCCTTGTCCTGAACCATGTCTGTGTAGCCCTCTGCTTTTTCAGTGTACTGACCAAGCCCAGGTGTGCTTTCCTGCTGCTTAGTTTGTTTGCATTTCACCAGTACCTGGGACAAGATGAACATATTTCTTTATGTGAAAGTCTTTCAGTGTCCCAGAGTGGCATTGGCCAACCAGGAGACAAGATAAGGTGTATCTGGGGGTGTTATTTTTCTCAGTCTACTAGTGCATGCATATCCAACTTGGAGGCTGCATGTGGCCCATCACAGCTTGCAGTGTGGACCCACACCATCATAGTGGCGGCTCATTTCTGCCAAGCAGGCCGGCCCAGCCCTGGGCGCACACCCATCGCTCACCAACAACCAAATGTCACTGTGCTACTAACACTGTCTGTGGGGCATGGGGAAGGTGCAGTGCAATGCCAAAACAAGGGATGGCAAATAATTGTATGCATTTTGATACACTGGCTAAATGCAGCCATGAAGAGTGAAAAATACACAGCCATGCTTTCTGATTTGATAAGGGATTTTGAGAATAGTTTTCAAGATTGCCAATAAAATCATCAAATTTTTGGATATTTGCTACTCATTTTCATTATTATTTCATTATTATTTGCTACTTATTTATTTTCGGTCAAAATAAATAAGTTACCTGTGAATTTTCAAATGGAATGTGTGTCAATCAGATATTCAACTCAGAATTTGATCATGTCTCCTAACCAGGCTTTTATAAGACCTTTCTTACCTGAGAAAGTTATCTCTGTCTTCACTTTTTGGCGGTACGTACATTTGTGAACAAGCGTTTTCAAGGGTGAAGTACAAGAATATTAAAGCTTCATGGGCAATCTCTGATGAGAACTCTCTAAGAATTGCAATCTGCCATCAAACCAGACTGATGCATTGGTTTCACAAAAACAAATATCTCACTAGTGTTACTGAATTCCTTCGTGCGGGGGGGGAAAATAAGCACCCGTTGACATTCATTGATGCTTTCTGAATGTTTATGGAGACCAAATAGAATGTGTGCACAGTGATGTGGTGGGTGGTGCGTTTCAGTAGTGGTGACAGTGGTTACCTCTACTGATGCAGGTTTTCACAAGCAGGGCGTACGGGCTCTTATGCGTCGGTAGTAAAAATGCATAGCTAATGGTGGTGACTGTGTTCAAAAATAGTGTTTTGTAGCTGAGAATTTGCTAGATCAAATAGTGTTGTTGTGCTCTTTGGTTGTAGTTTCCATGGAAATAATAGGAAACGTTACTTTTGGAGCAACCTACATATATGCAGCCCAAGGCAATTCTTCTTCACTCATTGCAGCTGGGTCAAGCCAAAAGGTTGGACAGCCATATAGAGTTGAGTGATATAATTTGTGCTGCACTCAGGAAACTGAGTTCCTGAGTTCAAAGTGTTTTTTTTCCCTGAGTGAAACTTCTGAGACTGTACTACACTTGATGTATATGTGCTTACTTAATGCATATAAATGTGCTTTATTTTGAGAAAGTGTTAGTTTTAAATTGAAGGTTAACAGTTAAATATTCCTTCAACAGCAACAGCTATGCACTGGCTGGAAGTACCTTGCTAATTTGCTAACACCAGCAGATCTCAAGCAGGCAGTGAAGGATATTAACCCGCTGCAGTTTGCGGCAGCTATTGACACGCTATGGAGGAAAGGAAAAGCTGTTGTGAAAAGCTTGGGGACTCCTGCTTAATGATCTATCCCTAATGGGATAATATTTGTCTATTGATTCCATTTTCTGTAAGATGCTTACAAAGTGAGGATTTGCATATGGATATGAGTGCTGACAGGCATGGCTGCAAGCTGGTGACTGTTTTGAGCACAACTCTGTGAAATGCCTGTTGTTCAGCAAGAAGAGCTGTTGCACGTACACCAAACATTTTTTAATGAAACAACTTCCTCTGTGTGACAGCAGTTCACTTCTGTAAAGCATCGTTGTGACAATTTGGGGAATGAGGAGAAAATCATGAGGAGACAGTAGTATAGTGTGAACTTTTAAAGGTTTCTATTGCCTCAGTGGTAATAAACAGTGTTATAAGCCCAGCAGTATTCACCTTTCTGAAGCAAGATGGTGAACTTCAAGACCAAGTTGAGAGCAGAAAGCATTTGGAAGCAGGACAGTAGGTGTGAACTGAACTCAACACTGCATGTTCATGTAAAACATAACTTTTTTAGCTAAGGTATCTTCCATGTCTGTATCAAAGGTTAGTTTGCTTTCGGTCACTTTATAACGCAGTACTGAAAATGTATTCACGTAGGGTCACCTTGGTCTATGTTACTCCTACAGTTCATGGTACGCTCTCATTAGTCTGCATGTGTGCTCCATCCCAATGTTGCCACTCTAGAAAAAGCAGTAATAGCACTACAGGAGAGACTGTCCCACGGGCTTGAAATCTTTTCTAGATAGGCTTCAAAAGGCAAATTTTTTTTAAAAGGTGTTTGTTGAGTGGGCTTACCAGCCTAAACCACTGCCATACTACTGATGAACCCTTTGCCGGTCTTGAAATTTGTTGCTAATGAAATCTTCAGAATATTAGTGATTGGAAAGTAAATACGGTATATCAGCTATGGAGCTCGCTGGTGCAGAGCCAAGTGCAGCACCATGCAGAGCTGCTTCCTCACCTGCAGCCTCTCACAGAGATGGCAGCCTCTTTGCACTCTGTTTTCTATTGGTTTATATACTCGTAGTCTAACTTAGTATCTTCAAGAGTAAGAGGAAAAAAAACGAGCAGAAATTTCGCCACCATGTTGCATGTGGTCTTTGTCAGTACAGCTCAGCCTGCGTTGGAATGGAGTGTGTGTATGTATTTTGAGGCTTGTCTTCCCAACAGTCTGAAAGGGTTTCATTACATTTCGTTCTTTTTAATGGCTTTTTCCAGAACTTCTGGCCTGGAGAACATAGTTTTTAAAGATCTCTCATTCAATCAAATTCCTGAAAATGAGCTTGTTACAGCCTACTCAGACTTGCTAATCTAAATATGCATATCCCTAATAGATGTAAATTAGAAGGATGTTTAAACAACCAATGGGCTGGAAATTATTAATCACCCTCCCATGAAGCAAGCCTCTCATTCTGAATCTAAGTAATCTGCTGTTTTCCGTTGAGAGTTTCTTCTGTGCAAGGTTGTTAATAAAGTTATCTAGCAGATAACTTTGGTTCCCTGCTTTTAAGATTTTCTTGGGCTTTCTAATCTTGTTGCCTGTGTTGATCATAAACCATATAATGTGCAGAAAATTGGCCGGTGTCTTTATTTTTCCTAATGAATTTCCAATTCATTATCCTGGATATCCTTCGTTTTTCTGCGTGGCCTGTTGTTTGTTTCCAGATGATGATGGGCTTTTACTTGAAGTCCAGCAGCTTTATTTTGCAAAGCAGAGATGTGGGTTGAAGTCCTTGCGTATCTAATCTCAAACTGGTTCCTCATCTCTCACTTGAGCCCTGGCACTGCTGCCATGGACATGCTGCTTGCTGGAGCAAGCCTTGCAAGTTCTGGAGGGATTTCCTAGGCTGAGCGTTATAGCTGCATTAAATGGGGAAATGTGTTATTAGGAGAGGATTGGGTTGTTTCACATTGTCTGGGCATGTGTAGCTGCAGAACTGCAAGTACTGAAGGGATGTTATCACCAGTGAGCTTATTGGCAGCCTCTCCCTGACTTACCTCTCCGTGTAGTATCTTTATATGGGAGGCTACAAAGTTGTCGTTCAGATGAGTGTATTTCACTCTCAGTGCCCCCTCTTTGCTGCATGACATTAGTTAGCAGGCTGATCTGTCAAGCAATTGAGTCATTCACATCTGTTAAACAGAAATTCAAGTTTCACATAAAATACTGCACGTATCTAATAATCTGTTCAGGAAGGACAGAAGCAGTAGCTTCAGAAGTTCTTTGAGCATGCGAGTTGTCCCACTGTGTGTCAGCAGTGTTGTTTGTATCAGAACTTCTGTAAAGCAAGGCTTTTCATTTAGTTTTCTCTTTTAGCCACACTCTCGTCTCTGGTATGTAAATGACTGGGGAAGGTATGAGGAGGGGAGAGTTCTGACACTTCCAGCAGTGTTGTTTTGTGTGTCATGAGCATTTGTGGTACCACAGTTGTTGTCTTGAGGATGTTGTCCTTCTGGCTAGGCAACTTACTGCATACTTGGGGGACTTCGTGATACTGGAGATGCATGCAGTAAATGCATGTTGTACTTCAGCATGAAGTATTGGACTATGGATTTCAGTAGAGTAAAACAGCAGACCTCACTCCTTTTCTTAATCTATGAGATACAAGTGATTGCATTTGTACTGCTTCTTTCCATGCCTACCCTTAAAGTTATTTAATGTCCTCTGTTGCAGTTTTTCATTTTTAATTTTTAAAAAAGAAACACTTTAATCACTTCCATGCGTGTGCGAACTTGAAAGGGTAAAATTATTGCATCATCATTTTATAGCACTTGGCAGAGATACTATTCTTACTAATTTTACCCCAAATCACACCGACTTAAAGCACTTCTCATGCAATCTTGGTTTTCAATACATTTTTTTTATACTGAAGGCACAGTTTATGTGCTATCTGTAAAGATTCAGAAGTCTAAGTGACATTGTCCCTGTTTGGATGACCTTCATTTTATCTGGTATGGATTGTCAAATGGTAATGTTGTGGCTCTTATGATAGAGTAGTCCCCAGAGTGATGGTTCTCTGAGAAAAACGCATCAAGGTGATAGTGGTGGATGATAGAAAGAAGGAGATGATTATGATATTTTATACTAAAAAATGCCAAATCATCCTGTTACAAATCTGGTCGTAAAAAACAGTTGAAGAAGGGAGGAGGAATGAGCCTCATCAGGAATTGTACTTTATTCATGAATTCAGTTTTGGGTTTTTTTTTTCCCAGATTATTGCAGAGACATTCCCAAAGAAGCATAAATATTTGCTTTTAATAGTTCAGAAAGTAGCTAACCTTCACTTAAAACATGCTGCAGAGATGAAGCAGCCTGCGTCCCATGCTGTTTGGACTGCTCATTGCCCAGGCAGACCTGGCTGGTTCATGTCCATGCAGCGAGTGATGGATGTCCATGGTGGAAGTTCATTAAGTTTGCTAAGCAAGGAGAGTTGCTTTCTCTCAAATTTATTCTTGCTTTCCCCGCTTCTGAATGAGGTAATGCAGCTTTTTATACACATCAGATCTATGGGCTTTCTTAGTTTTGATAGAGAATTGAATTATTTTGGCAAGGCTTTTGCAGTACATTACTGCTTCCACATTTTCCTTCTTCGCATGTTGTATTCCTGTTCATTTCTTACAATTGTTGTATCCAATTTCAAGTATATTTTTAACATAAACATAATATGAAGAATAAAAGTCTGTGCCAAGTAGGAAGTGAGAGCAGTTACGTTTGAAGCAAAAAGGTGTTTCTGCTGCTCAGAGTTCCATTGCGTGTGGAAAACTAAAAATGCAGATAGTGCTGCTCATATACTTGCATTGTTAATTTTTAACTGTTAATAATGTTTGAGTGCTTGTAAACAAATCTTAGACATGAGTTAATTTAGTCAGTCAAGTGATAGAATCTTTTACTGCATCTTTTCCTGAGCATAATGTATATTGCTGCATATCTCTTAAGACATATGAGCACAGTTATTTGTATGAACTAGAAAACCATCTGTTCAGAATTCACTGTCTGAAAACTTGTTTCCTGCAATGGTTTTTCATTCTGATTTCAAACCCTGGTACGTTATATATTTGCATCTGGCGGGGGGAGACAGGAGGAAAAAAATGCATCTAGCTGTGGAAGTAATTCCTGTGTGATTCACAGATATTTTTTTTTATTCATTGGAGAACAGAATCAAAAAAAACCCTCACTCGGGTCAGTAAGAGTTAGGAGTGAAACAGCTGCAATCGTATGCTTTTAGGTAATCTCCAAAAAAAGTCTTTCTTGCAAAGCTTCTTTGGAAGCAGAAGTTCCAGGGGATGAAGCTTTAATTTGAAGAAGTAACAAAATATTAACTGTGATAATTCCTAGGACTGTTCCTTCATTTGTACTGACAAAGCTTCAGGAGTTGTGGCTGGCCTTTGTCATGTGCAAAAATCTGTAGATGTGGTCCTTTGATTCAGTCCCGGATTGAGGACAGAGGCTTCATGTTCCTATAGAGGCTTATTTCATTTACAAATATGGGAAACCTTTACTGGGAAATACTAAAACCTGAGAAACAGTATATTTTGAGAGTCATGTTTGTCAGAAAAGAAAGTAAATGCAAAGCAACTAAAGTAAAATGTTTGCCTGTAAACTCTACCAGACTAAGGTTAAATTTCAGTGAAGCCTTTGGTAGAGTGGCAAGCAGAAAATATGATGCTAAAGCAGAGAGGAAAAAATAAGTAAATGAATTAGGTGTTGAACTAATGCTGTCTCAAGGGGGACACAAATCAGTTTTGCTAGAGGATACTTGTTAGCAGTTAACAACTGATCTTTGTCTTCTGCCCAAGCTTAGGGCAACAGCTAAAAGTCAAGAACATCTAAATGCATGATCTTACGTTTCCTACAGCACAACTAGGCATCGTCCCACTTCTGTAGTTAGGTATCTGTTGCCTACGTGTGATTATGATCGTTTTGTGTGGCGAGGATAATCCTCTACAGTGTACTAAAGGAGCACGTTTTAGTGGGATATTACTATCTTAATGAAGATGTGAAAAACAAAGACTTGTGGTGCTGTTAGACCATATGAAAACAACATTGTGAAAGCAGGGTTCCTTGATGCAGGCAGGGGGTTGCCATATAAGCTGGAGGACTGATCAAACCATGGATTCTCATCCAGTCGTCCAGCCAGGACTGCTAAGCATGAAAGAGCTTCAGTGCTGTACCAAAAAGGCTGTCACTGTTTTCTTTAGTTCTGGTACAAAAAAGGGAAAGGATGAAGCTCAGACTTCTCATTGAATCTCTCACTTCTCAGAAAGAGGTAAATCTGCTTTGTTTATTAAAAAGAAAAAAAAAAAGCTTCAGAGAGACCTTTTTTAGCACTGTTTAGACAATTCAGTTAAGTGTCAAAAACATCGGAGTTTGTTTGTGTTCTGTTATGACTAAATGCAACTTGGAGACTATAGAGTAAAGCACTTCAAATGGCCATACTGGACAGCCTTACAGCCATCGCCAAAAAAGGTTAAATAGAATTTTCAAAAGGAGCAGTGATTGTTCTCATTTTCTTTCTATGCTTCCTATTTAGGATTAATACTTTTAATCTTAGACTGCATAAGGTAGGTTCTATCTCATTTCGTAATTGCTTCTAATTTTACAAAGGCTGTGTGTGAGTAGAAACTACATACATATTGAAGCAACGTAGCTGAATCCAGTGCTTAAGTTTTGATTTCAGAAGATTTCTTTCCCTGGATTACTGTGATGACCCAGCATAGATGGAGGAAAAAAAATGGATTCTTTTCATACATTTTACTTCTATTTGCTGTAGCAGTAAACTCTGTGGTTTTGTCTGAGTGCAGGAACATGCAGAATTGTATTTCTGGGTAGATTATCAACTTATTTTTTCCAGTAGCAACTTGAATTATAAAGAGGAAACTTCTAAAGATATTTGAGGAATAAGGTTTGAATGTGTGTATGAGAGTCCTATTTTTCTGCAGTGCAGTTGAAGGGCTGTGCAGAGAGAGAATGTAGAAAACCTTTGGCAGAATTTTCAGAGCAGAGCACTCGTGCTGAATGAAAACTAAGCAGTCAAAAAAAAAAAAAAAAGATCAAGAGAAAAAAAAAATTACCTTCCAAATAGAGTCTGGAAAGCTAATGAGTGTATGACATCATTTAACTAGTTATAAAAAGATTACAGCTCCTCTGATCCAAGAAACAGACCCTCAAGATTTCTGCTGTGCCGTAGATGAAGGAGGTCCAGCTTTGTGCTGCTGGAGGCTGGCCTTGCCAGTTCTAGGCAGAGTACACAGACTCTTGTGTGACCTGGCAGAGTTGGGTCTTACAATGGCTGGACTTGGCATGAAGCAGCACGGTGTCTGCTGTTGTTTAGGAGAAGCACCCCTTCCCAGGTGGTTCAACAGCAGCCTGAACTAGCCACAAAGTACCTTCTGCACATGGGGTGCCACCATCTGCCATCAGTCACTGGCAATGGGGGGAGGATGCCTTCCTTTGAGGGCAGCTGGAACAAACCTGACTGCATGATTGGCATTGTCACATTCTTGCACTTTATGTGGGGCTGTGCGTGCTGCTCATGCCAACCCAGGGAGGCTAAAGCCTCCCACAGGTTGAATTCTATCCTAGCAGGATTTCAGGTAGAGGCCAGAGCATTCTTTTTTTTTTTTTTTGTATGGTTGTTGGCTCTTCATGGTGGTACACTGCTGCTTGTGTTTCCTTCCTGCTTCCCAAGAGCAACTTTCTTGTGAGAGCCTCCATGTTTCAGCCTGAGAGCTGGGAGAGCCATGGAAACATCACTTTAATTTTTCAGACTTAATAATTATATTTCAAGCTAAGGATGTATTTTTAGGAGGAAAAAAACTTACGTAACTCTTGATTTATGGCATTGGCTTAAAGAGCTAGCAAACCTGGGATTTTCCTCTCCTGTAGCTTCGCTCTAAGCATTTCCCTTTATGGCAGCAGGGAGGCCAGCATATGACTCTGTTCTTGAGAGCAATTCAAACTTTTTATAAATCTGCTGAATGTATTCCGCTCTACCACGTTTAAATTGTGTAGTACAGAACAGCAGAAGTGAACCATGGAGTGGAGACGTACTTGACGTTAAGTGAGAATCGTGAAAGATGGGGAAAAACATGTCAGTCCTCTGCCTAGGGGATGGAGGTGGTTTCAAGACAAGTGGGTAGGTTTGTTCTGAATTAAAGTCTTTTGAAATTAGTTACATAGAGGAGGGCACTTGTCTGCAGCGCACATGTGTGCGTATGGAGATAATTAGTCGTGACTCTGTAGAGGAATCCTAAAAGTTGGAAAACGTGGTGGAGCCAAGACCAAGGGAAGTGAATTATGATAGTGCAAAAACAAAACTACAGGGTAAAGAGTGTGTGTCTGTGACTTGTTTTTATTACGTAAATAATTACCAACAACTTGAGAAAAGCAGCAGAGCAGCTAACATGCATTTTGCCCGCATCATCTGAGATTTACTTTTATTCTTGTCCAGGAACTACAAACCAAAGAGAAAACTTTCAGTGTTCAGAAAAGGGACGTGACGGGGGGGAGACTACAAAAGACAAATAAGTACTGGATATGATTCAGAAAAGGCACGCAATCAAACTGAACAGATTGCTCAGGAAAAGATCTATTCTGTTGCTGAAATCCAAGAAAATGGGGGAAAAACAGGAAATAGTGAAATCTGTTATCGACCATCTGCTAAGCCTAGGAACTTGAGAATCATTCCCATGACAAAAATACTAGATTGTGAACTTAATTTTATATTTCATAATACTTAAGGTACAGACACAGAGGTCCAGTGGAGAATCTTGTAAGTATTTAAAAGATTTTTTAAAATTCTCTATATATAAAGTCTTGGCATTAACGCATTAGAATCTTTTTTACAAGATCTGTACTGATGGATTTAACAGATAGAAGAGGCCGCCTTGTCCTTACAAGGCACTAAGTGTGCTTTTGAACTTTCAAGAGGAGAGGGGAAATGAACAAGCTGAATTTTCTTTGGAAGGCAGTAGCAGTCTTTCTCTTCCCGCTTCCATCGCCCTTCTGTATTTCTTTGTAGCGAATGTTGCCACATCTGGGGAAATGAACAACCACCTTGTAAGCATGCCTGTCTGAGGGCAGATCGTATGGATGCACAGAGTTCACACGCTCTGATGTTCAGGGGCCTAGCGCTGCTTCCATGGTAGACAGTATATTTATTTTGGCCTGCTCTGTTCTTGCCTCTCCTTTAACATACGAGTAAGAACTAAAGAAAATGCAGTCCAGAGTAATTTCGACAACGTGGGGTGCTGCGAGCAAGCTGTAAGTCCTTCTAAACTCCACAGAGTTTGAAGTACTGTGGATGTGTAAAGGTGTAAATAGGGATTTTTGAACATGTTATCAAACTAACCAGTGAGATTTCAAGGGCTACGTTGTTCATTAAACTGTCAGTAGTAAGGAACTTGGTGCACAGTTTGAAAATCACCATAAATGGCTATTGCCTAGCTTAGCTTTTGGAGTCTTTTCATGGTTCAAAGATAAAAGTGTGTGAAAGCTTTGGCAAAAGTGTGTTGTTTTTATGAAAAGAAAAAATCTGATATGTAGCATGCAATAGGTTAAATTCAGTTCTACGTACTGACACTACTTTTTCAACTCAAATCAGTATTTTTCTATCTAAACTAAGTGGCTCTGTTCGGGTTCCTGAAGTGAGGAAGGCACGGTCTCCTCCATAATTACAACTTTCTCAGTTGTAGAGTAGACTTGAATTTGCTGTTCCTCCGTTGCTGCTACAGTTGGACTCGATGATCTTTTAAGTCCCCTCCAACTGAAATGGTTCTATTCCAATATTTTGCTCCTCCTGCGCAGGAGGCAGAGTTGTAGTAAAGAAAGATGCGCACAATTACAAAAATACACAAATGCTTCTGGGATCTCTTAAAAGGGTGGTAGAAATAAATTCCATTTCACAGAGCAGTGTTGACGTGTATGTAGCTTGTTGAACCGTAGCAAAAGGAGCAGGGTCTATTTTTAAATGACTCGCTGTAGAAAGGAGTTTGAAGTAGTAAAGCAGAACAAGACATGCACACTGTCCTGGAGTCTTCACCTCTCTGCCTAATTTCATACTCGGGTCTAGGTAGCCCTGTATTTTCACCCACATTGCTGCAGCCCTTTTGCTACTCTTTGGCCTCTGCCTCAGCTGGCATATTCTCACCTTGTCCTTGCAGCGCATTTGAGTGCGCTCCTTGCATCCTGATCCCTTTGTGTTTGGGTTGGGACCTGCCCTTCCTTTCCACTCCTTGCAGCAACAACGCATGTTCTCAGTCTTTAATCAGCTGCAACAGCTCACAACAGAAGAGAGAGCAACTATACGGAGGAAGAAAAGCAGTAGTATGAACTTTGTTCAACCCCCACCTACAGTTTGAACAGTGTAGATAAAATGTGAAGAAGAATGCTGTTGCTGAATACCTCAAACCTCTAGCGAGTGCATACAAACAGTACTTTTAGGGAGTTGGTTAGATGGATTTTCCCCAGGTTGTAGAAATGCCACCTTTGGCTCTGAGGTCAGTGGTATTCTGCGGTTTTAGCAGTATCCATCCTGAACACATACCAGATGTTAGTTTTCCTGAAGGTGGTTTCTTTCCCTTTGCAACCTTTTCAGCTGACCCTAGTGTATCATACAGTTAGGAGGACATACAGTTAGTTAATGTACCATACAGCCGCAGGAGGGCAGTCAGCTGTACAGGGCAACCGCAGGGACTGCTTATTCAGCAGGAGCAACTATAACACAATCACCTGCTGTGTTGTTTCGTAATAGCATTACATAATTCTCAGGTAGTAGGGCCACCTTGGTGAGTTGTCGGTGGCGTCTGAGCACCACTTGCCTTTACCTTCCAGTGATGACAGCCTGTACATTCAGTGACTGTTTATTTGGTGATGCATCTCAGTGTGAATATATATATATATGTTTACAAACATACAAGTGTTTACCTGCAGTTCATGTCCAAACTTTGTCATGCTGCAAGTGCTTGCTTTGCCACTGTCCTCTAATGCAAGCTGCCATGCCCTTGAGGGATGCGGAATAAATGGCATAAAACATCCCCTGGCCTTTATTCATTCACTGCTTAGATGTGCAGTTATTACCACTCTTTATACTGTAAGTTCTTATCACAGCTTAACTATTCTGTAGCTTCAAGTTGTGTTGAATTGTGTGTTTTGGAGAAACCTGTATCCTGAAGCTGATTCAAGCTTGACTTGGTTTTGGTTTTATTTTCGTTTTAATTCTCCAAGTCTAGAACAGAAAAAAAAAGATTGTATGAAAGAGGGAGCGTAACTGAAATTTCATCTACAACAAAACAAAGCAAGAAAAAACCTTAACCACATCATATTAATCTTTTCTTGTCCTCCCTTTATCTTGACAGCTTTGCGTAGTTTGCTAACATATAATGTTTTGAAACTTAATTTATTGGGTTCTTTTTAATTGCAAAAGCATTGTTTTGTGTGGACGTCCTCCAGTTGAGATTGTGCAAGAGAGATGAGGAGGCAGCCCTGCGTTTGGTGGAGATGGCTTTCCTAGATAGCCAGAAGGTTTAGGGGAAGCTCCATGCTTGGGTCACACAGAAAACTTCTGTCAGCAGCTCCCATGCCTAACTGCTTGGCTGAATGCTGCTGAGGCTTATTCTCTGGCTTTGCAGTTAAACGTTCTGTGAATTGTCTTTTATTATAGGTTTCTTTGTAACTCAGGTCAGTAGCTGGTCTGGCTTACTGTAGGAATTTGAAGTGAATTTCCAGCCCATGTTAAAATCAGTAGAAACTTTATAATTGATCTCATTGAGACTCAGATCTTATTTAAGACTATCAGAGCAGGACCTTAATGCTCACAGCATGCCGAATTCAATGAAACTGATTTTTCATATTCCTGTTGTACTTTTTCTGCTTGAATCAAAAGTTTTTTGTATAAATCTTTGGCTTTTCATCATCAGCTCTACTGAAAAGGCTTTCCTCTGGTAATAATCTGGGTTTGGGCTTGCTTGTGTTAATGGTCCCATAAATGTGAAATCTTCAGTGTTGAATGCCGTATCAAATATTCAGCTTAGTTGCAACCGGAGTTTTACTGAGTTATTTTTTTATGGATTATTACAAGTTGCAAATGTTAGTGGGCACACGTGAGATTGCTCTCTTTGTCTACTCCGTTAGCTTCTGATTAGAAATAAGACTCCTTGTAAATAATTTCTAGTATGGTTATAGAATAAATGACTTGGGATTCTGTTTCTCTTCTTAACTAAATGAATGACTTCTCACATCTCAAAGGGCTGATGGCAGGAATGATGCCTGTTTGACACAGAAGAGCATCCTTCCTTCAGAATTCACAAGTGCTTCATGAGGCAGAACCATTCCCCAGCCTGCAATTGGTTTGGCTTTCTGGTTTTACTTTGTCTGTCAAGGTACTTGTCAGGGAGGGGCCAAATGAGGTGGCTTTCTTATAGCTTCTTGGCTATGTTTGCAATAGGATGTGGTCTTTGTTTTAGGTTGTGCAAGAAATACATCGACTGGGGCAGAATAGTAGGTGATAGAGAATAAGTGTATGCTTTCAGTCTTTTTTTTTCTACTTTTTTTGAATGAGTTGGCCCTGAGAGTTGAGGGCTGACCTTGTGGTATCTCCTCCTGAATAGAAAATCTTCTTTGACTCTTGCAGCGTTCTTCCTTGTTGATTTTTCTCTTTATGCCGTCGTCTTTGAAACAGCCGATGTGAGATCCTATTGATTTTTAAAAATATATTATTTTTTAATTCTTTTTGTTTTAATGTCTGGTGAGGTCCTCCACCTCACCATCACGTGCCTTGGGAGGATTAATTCTTCTTGGCATAGCCATTTTCATGCAAATGGACATCTCCTGTCATGAAGTAACATTTTGGTGCTGTCACTGTGTTTGATGTCACAGCATTCTACCTTGAGATGGAGGCTTAAGAAAAAGAGGAAGGAAACAGACATATATTATATAGCTACTTAATGTGATGATTTTTTTTGTATTATTCCGAAAGAGAATAATTATATTTATAAATAGACTAGAATTATGTTGTTCTAATAAGTGATTGTGTCCGCTATCTGTCTCCAAGGAAATGAATACTAAAAAGGAAATATTGCTGTGTCCCAACTGTCTCCATAAGTCCTTTTTTTATATATATTTTTGTAACTCAATTGAGACCTAGAAATAAAACAGTACTGTACAGTTACATATCTTTTCTATACACATTTATTTATTGTTTTAATAATCATAATGGTATTTATGTAAATCATGCACTTTAAGTCTGAGCATGATTCTTGAGCTTATGACTGGGGTACCCAGAATAGCCCAGTCACTGGGACCATTTCACAACCCGTGTGGCTGATAATATAAAGCCATCCTGGTCATCCTCCTTCCAGCCTGGGCTCCTGTACTTCTGGAATGGCTTTATAAATTGCTGTCACTCACAGCAGGTTTGAGATTAATGTAATCTCCAATCACAAATTAAAGTAAAAGTTACCTTGCCTCCCTCATTGCATATGAAAGGCACTTGGAAAATCCATCTAACAATTCTTCAGAATGTTCAGTCTTCACTGCATTGTGTAGTAATTAATCTAAGTGCAGTGTACCCAATAAGCTGTATTTTAGCATGATGAAAACAAAGTTGTCAGGGTGACATCAGAACTCATTTATCTAGTTTTCCGAATCTTTAAGTTCTGTTTTTTTGGTATACGAGTGTGCAACATTCTGACCTTGATTTGTGTCAAAAAACAGAGCCGTCATCCTTCATTTCCAAATAAGACAATGTCTGACTATCCAAGCTATTCTTTTGAGACATGCATACGTCAGCACGTTTGCTTTTAACATATGAAGATGTGAATGGAGAAGAACCGACGCTATGTTGAATATTGTGCATCCAGAGAAGTACTGCTGCCTGATTGCATGACAGACATGGTGACCAGATGAGTTTTTGGTGTATTCTGTTGGGAATTTAATAACATATGTATTTAGAAAAAGGAAAAAATAGTAGAAGGCAGGAGTTCATTCTTGATTTTCAGAAAACTGGCGTCCTAACTTTTCTGTGCATATCTTTTAATATTTAATATGTTTTAACTTTTGATTATTCTGCCTCGAGAATCTTTTTTTTAATTGAAAATAAAGTATTGGCATAGTTTACTGAAACCAGTTTGAGTTTGATCAGTGTAGCATTTTGCAAGTACAGGGCACTTTTGCCAGCCCTGGCTGTGAAGAGTTTTCTTAAGTATGGAGTTGTTAACACATGCCCAACAGGTGCTACTTCTGAATTATGGATGATTACACAGTCACTTTAGTTTGAATAAAGGTCCAGGATAAAACGCTTCATGTTATTTTCAGGTAGCACAAACACCCAAGACAGTTTTGTTCCACTTTGATGCAAGCATTGCATGTATGATTTCTGACTGATGGGAAGAACCTGGTGTGCATAATTACACTATGAAGAACTGTAGATTAAAACTGTAGAATTCTTCAGGAAAATGTATGAGAGTGTAGCATACTCAGACTTCAGGATGACACACTATAACAAAACATTTTTTTATCTGGTGAACACAATATTTTTAATTTCACCATAGCTGATATGATCAAATTGCCATTGCTAATGGAGGGGAACAAAACTTGAAGGTGAGTCCAAATACATTTATCTTTAGAATAGACTAATGTGCCAGTTCTGCTCTTAAAGGAAAAGAAGTTTGCATACCTGACATCTGAGCCCTTTGAATCCTAAAGATGTGTTTAGCATGCAGGAAAGTGGGAGAAAAACCTCTGAATCTTAAGATAAAAGCCTGAGGAAGTAAGGAAGGGAATACAAACTAAGGCAGTCACAAGGGAAAACCTCTTGATGTAAAAGCTTAGAAGTAAAAACTGTGTGCAGTTCTACTCTCTTTAACATAGTGAAGTATAATACTTGCATCAGGGTATAACATTGCGAAGGGACAGCTCGATATAAAGTAATTAATGAATGTTGACTGAAATGTATTGAGAGAAGAGGCTTTGAAGACTTGGTGTATTCATTCTTTGCCATGAAGACAGGGAGAAGGAGTGCAAAAGATAATTTGCAATCTGTGAGTTCTGCTCAAATAGTCTGAAAATTAGCTGTAAAATTAGTAAAACTCCAGTAAAGAGAATGGCTTTTTTTATGTGTTCCAATTCATACACAGATTTACAGTAAAATTTGCAAGCAGTAATTGAATTGCTTTTCAACTTTTGCACAGGACATTTGGTCACTTTCTCAGCTGAGCAGAGATGCTCAGCTTTTAGCACTTGCAGAATCACTCTGTGTGTCAGGGTAGCACCGTTGCTGATCTGTACACAGGGGTCTCAGTAGGGCACCCGTGGTCTCTCCCACTTCCTGTAGACTATGAAGCCAACAGCCCCATCTGTGCACTTCCGACATGCGTTTGGAATTGCACCAAATAAATTTAGTCCAAACTCAATAGGAGTTTTGTCATAAACTGTCATGAACTTTTACAGATTTAGTATTTAGCATCCTTGCAGATCTGTGAATCTCACTGTTAAGGGGAAGGGAAAAAAAAAAAGGAAAAAGAGACCATACAAATTTCATGAAGTATTCATTGTATAAAGGATAAATGAGTATAAGCATATGCTACCTTTCCATGAACAGACTTGCATATGCACAAAACTTTCATTAGAAGTTGCCTTGGAAGCATGTAGAGCTTCCAGTGTAGCATTCAGACCACTAGATTAGACTTTCTCTTTTTCCCTTTCTCCTTCATGTTTTTGTGAAGTAACAAGCTGGGAGTAAATATGCTCCTCAGTTCCTGTCTTCCCTATTTTACTATTCCCCTTTCTCAAGAGATTGGAGGGAGTCACTGTTAAACACTGATACTCATTCTGCCATCTTGGTGCATAAAATGTGAAGCAACTGCCTTCATCTAAAAGGCAAAAAGTTAGAAGGGGAAAAGTTATCGGAAAATACAGGGAGAGAATAACTATATAAATAAACCATCTGGTAACATGTTAGGGAGTTTATCGCACATCTTAGCACTAGTTTTGTTGTACTGAGAAAACCATAAGTGAGTGATTTTTCTTTTAGTAGGAGTCTCTATTACCTATTCTCTACTTCATTGTTCCTGTATTTCATTGGCGCTCCTCCTGAATTAGTGAGGTTCATTATGGGAGGTGGAGGAGGCTTTTCCTTCTTTACACAGCTCAGGTGTCCTCTCATCAGTTACCTCCCCTCTGCAGGCTGGCAGCAGCCTTCCATGAAGCCCCCCCCCCCAGAGCAGCTCAGCTGTGTTTCTGCATCTAATCAGAGATGGGTTTGAAGCAGGTCAGGTTGGCCCTAACAGGTTTGGAATGAGCAACAGATAACAGCTAAAAACATTATACGTTGGTTCTTTTACTGGGGCTGAATCTCTGTTGTTCTTGCCTATTGATTCATTTTTAGATGGCATTCTCTGTGAGGGCATCCAGAAATGGAGGCAGGCGAAGAGGGAAAGAAGGGCTGTTGGACTAACCAACTCCCTGAATACATGGAAGGCTGGAGGAGAATTAGATCGCTAGAGTCATTCTCAAAGATTTGGACATGTGGGTGGGGAAATGTTAAGATCAAGTGTGAATGATAAACATGAATGTTGGACTATTAGTAATTTACAATAACATTTTGCGCTTACAAGGTTCTTGGGTAATCTATCCTCATGTAGATTATAATTAATCACATGCTCTGTTGCAAGGAAATGTTGTTCTGATGAACACCCAGCAGGGGAGAACGCTGCGGAGTGAAGTGAGGGCTTGAGACAGGTAAGCATGCCAGACGGTGTTTCAGATGGGCTCCGTTGCGCTATCTTCCAGGAACAAGTGTGTAGGATGCAATAGTATTTTAAGCAACAAGCTCATTTGGACTAACAGAACTGTATGCATTTGAAACAAGAATTTAGAAGGTGAAGTTCAATAACCATTTGACAGGTAGTGCTTTGTTGTCGCTCATCTATCCGGTCATTTTGTTATGAAATATTTTTTACACTTTGTCCAAAGTGTCACTGAGTACAGCATCAGGTAAGATGGTTTCTTAGGTGCTTCTCAAAGTTCTTGTGCAAAACCGCTTCAAGGAAAAGTGATTTACTCACAGATGAAAATTTCTTGAAATACTTGAGGGATACAGTAATAGAAAATTAATCTCTGTAATTGTTGTACCATCAGTAAATAGCCAAGAACGCCAGAGCACTGACTCGCTAATAAAGGTGGTTTGGAATAGCTTTGCAACCTGCCCTCATTTCCACCCCCTTATTTAGCAGTCTGCTTAGTGTAATCAGAGGAAAATCATTTTGTCTTAAATAAATGTAATTTTTCCTTCATTTAGGGGAAGGGGGGAAAAAAGAAAAGGGGAGGTGAAATTCAGATTTGAAGTATCAAGTTATTCCCCACAGTGTTCTGGATGTAAAGGAGAGTTTTGGCAGACGTTCTGTCCCCTTGATGTGCAGTATCCAGTCCTGTTTCTCTCCCAGCCTTCAGTTGCACCCTGTCTCTGTAGGAAAAGCGAGTGGAAAGGATATGCGTGTGTTGGGTGCATAATCACAGCAGTAAGCGATCAAAAAGATCTACAGGACTTACTCTAGCTTCGTTTCTGTCAATGAGGCGTTGTTTCCTATAATACTGTCTTAAATACTTTCTTCATTAAAATTTTAGAACGCTTAACTCCAGAGTGAAATGCTTCTGTTTGTTTTCTGCTTAAAAAAATGTCTGTCTACTGAAATCGCACTGTTATATTTAAAAATACCTTAACGGGCTGGTTTCTAATGAGCAGTTCTTGTCTGACAGCAGTGTACTTTTTCTGTAGCACTGGAACAATTAGTAAATAGTTAAGGAGAAGGATAACCATACTTGTGCGCTTGAGTAACAGTCTTCATGGAGAGCTTCTCAATCATGCCCACAGGTGCACGGCAGCTTTATCGGGAATGACATGTCAGATTTTGAAGAGGAATGGGAGTTACCTACAGGCTTTCCTATCTTATTCTGATTGAGTGAAAATCTAAGGCTTTTTTTGCTTCAAACAAAAGTATCCAAAGTAATCCTGGCTTCTGTAGGACTGGTTGCAATTAAAATAAATGTGGTTTTAAGTTACTGTGTTGAAGCCCTTGATTTGTATGTTTCTTTTGCCTTGTTTGTGTTTCAGGTGTTCAGTTTATAGTTCATCCCGGTCATCTCTTCCACAGCATTGGAACCTCAATACATTTATTGTATTCTGTCAATTATGTGGTAGTGAATTGAATGACTCTATTTTTAATTAAAACTCTTTGGGTTTAGTAAAGAAATAATGTGAAGTACAATAGCCTGATCCTTAATATTTTCTTGATCGCAAGTCAAGCCTTCTATATAATTTATTAAAATAGCGTAATGTCCTTACGTTTGAGGTTAATATTTTGCAGGCTTTGCAGAGATTTTTATGCATAAGGGAAAGATGAAACTTAAAAAATATTATTTCAGCAATTTCACAATTTAGAATTGTGACCTCATGCTCTAAGAATAATTATGGCACATCACCATCAGCAGTTTATCAATATTCATTCATAAACTTCTTAGACTTTTTTCAGATCATGATTTTTTTTTTCCTGCAACCGTAGTAACTTTAAGATAGCTAGTGAATGCCTTAAGAAGCTGAGACTCAGCCAGTTGCATTATTTATTTTGGGGGGATACTAACTAGTATCTACAGTATTTGTGAAAGCCCTTTTTATTCTATACTTTTCCCTTCATTTTTATTTAGTTGTTACACCCCCTGCTGCCAGCTGGGACCGGTGGTTCTGGGAGTTGTCCCAGTGGCTACAGGAAGCCCTTGGGGCTGATGTTTGTGGCTACGTGGTAGAAGCTCATCAATTGTGCTTTGGCTGTGGCCACAGTATAAGTGTGCTGTGGCTGCAAGACCAGTTCATGCAGAAATGTGGGGAGTGCGTCATCGGTTTAGACTGTCATTGATGGCAGAAAAGGCACAACTACTTACTCAGGCTTCTATGACAGCTTAAAAGAAGATTCTGGCTTTAAATTCTGTGATGTTGCAGGGGTCCACAGTCAAGATGGTGAAACAGTAAGAGCCAACCGCATGGAAATCCCAAATCAGTAGCTTACACACCTCTCCAGTTTATTAAAATGCCCATCTGGCATCTCTGCCCAAGCATTAAATGAAGTTCTCCAGCTGCCTACCCAAGAGCATCTGGCATGAAAACTTGTGTCCGTGCTGTAACTACCGCAGGGAAGGACAGTAGGCACTTGCGATGCTTCTGCTGGAGTGTTTGGGCAGGGAGCACTACCTGGCCTCACAAAGGCACAGCTGCCTATGGCCGCCAAGAAATTCAAGGGATCATCACACTGTCAACTCTACAAGAAGGTTACAACTCACACTTTGGAAGTCATCTATCGCTTTTTGCAGGGAAAACAGAGCTTCTACCTTTGGACTCAGGGCCAGAAGACCCAGTGGCTAGTTTGGATCAAGGAACAGTTAGTGCAGTCTTATGGCCAAGGAAATCTGAATGAAGGCCTGTGTATCGTCTTTGTTAAGTAAACCAAAGCCTGTAATACCATAATTGGAAGGGTTTCTTTACGTTTCAAAAAAATTGAGATGTTTGAATAGACTCATGAATTGACAGCTCTGGCAGGTGTTTTCAATTGAAGGAGAACATCACAGCTTTTGGTAGTCAGAAGGCCACAGAGCAGGGCTTCATCTCCGTCCTGATCAGCCTTGCTATCACGTGGCCAGAGTTGCTTCATGGCATATCTAGAGTCTGTGACAGGGGAAATTGCCTGTGATGTTATGAGTTTGGTGAAATTTTCATCTTTCAGCAGTTTTTGCATCAAATCCAAGGGCTGATAACCTGCAGCTTGCTCTCTGCCAGGGCCTGCATGTTGATTCCCCATTGCCTGAGAGCCAGGAGGGGATCCACTCCCCTGATCTTTCTGCTAAATAACTTGACTTGAGCACTTTTGTAAGGAAAACTGAGGCTTTGCTTCAGCCTCTTTTAGAAAACGTGAATGTGAGCAGCACGAGCTTGCTGTTTGTAGATGATTTCTGCTACTTCTGCATGAAGTTGTCTGAGTGCTGTGCTTGACAGCACAGTCATGAAAAGGGATAACAAAAGGCAGAGCAGCATTTGTGAGATTAAAGCAGTTTCTGGAATGAAAAAAAATGCAGAACTTCAAACAAATGCTTGGTGTGCATTTACTTTTATTAACATTCTTCTGTGTGACTATGAAATTTGGATAACAGCCTTGTTTCTTCCAAACGTTACTCAGTTCCTTTTGGGCAGTCTTAGAGTGTTCTCTTGATAGTAAAAAAAAAAAGGCCTGGAAGAGCTTTTAGGTATGGCATTCTTACAGGTGGAAAAAAATACTTAGCTTAGAAACGTTTCTGTAGGTACAGAAGCACTGATGCAGATTTTCAAAGAAGGGTGGACAACGTGATGCATAAAGCCACTTTGCATGGATTCATTTCCTGATGCAAGCTCAGAAAACACTGCAAGTGTGTCTTCAGTGAGCATCCACATACGGAGTCTAAAACCACACGAAAGAAGACAGCTGTAGGAGGATATGCTGTCTATTGTGGTGAAGTTCTGCAGATTGAATAGTCAGACTTCTATAGGTATATGCAAAACCAGAATGAATTACCCAGGGAAAACAACCAAATAAAAAATAAGTGAAATCAGATGGGCTATCTGTAACTGTTAATGTGCTGCAAAAGTGGGATTAACATCTTGCCAACTGAAGTCATAAAATGCTAACTCTCCCTGCACTGAATAATATGACTTAATTTGTCATTGAAATGGGAACTCCTCTTGCCAGAGGTATGCAAAAGACTTTCAAAGATGTATAGAAGTAATTGATAGTGCCACTTTTAATGTACAGTGTGACTGGCCTGCTCTCTTGTGTACACTGATTTTAGAGGAAATAGATAATTTGCTTCAGCAATTTTAATTTGAAATATATATTAGAAACGAAGCGGTGTTTGGCTTTGTACTTGATCCATTTGGACCACAGTCTTCTGCTGGCTTTGAAGAGAGGAGCACGTGTGCCTGCACAGGCAACACTAATGGACGTGAGAGACCCGGGAGGAGAACTTGGGCTTTGGGTCTCTGCCTGGACGGATGTGTGGAGGGCAGATGTTGTGGGGCTGTGTACTTCAATGGCAGAGATAATGCTTTTTGAATAAACAAGTGTGCGCGAGGGACCAAAGCTTTAAACGGATTATAGCTTTTCTGGCACTTCTTTTCTTGCAAGCTGATGGTCACAGTGGCAGGTCCAGCAGAACCCGAGGCAGAGGGTTAGCTTCCTAAGGAAATCCAGTTTTATGTAACTGGGCTGTCTACACATTCCCCACCTAATAAGCTTTGACTGCCATCCAACTTTATCTGAATTTGACAGTGGATAGCTACTACCTGTTCCAGTTTGGGTGGTTATCTTCTACAGCTTCCATTGCAGTAAGTGTCCAGTTAGAGTCCTAGCTACAAAAAAGAAAAAAACACTTTGTGCATTTTTCTCCTACTAAGCATTGTAGATGCCACGTGTGAAGGAGGAAGTTGTAGGAAACTGTTTCATGAATCCTACTACTCACTGATTTCGCAAATAACAGCTAATCTTCTGTTAAAAAAGCATAGTATAACCATTTTTGTACACTCTGGAGCTTAGAGCTGGCTGTGTTTTTGTATGTTAATTGGGAATATGGAAAGCAGATATGTAAGCAAGGAAGCATTTTAAGTCTTGTAACGCTTTGCGAACATGTGCCAGAGCTGTGAGCTCCTGCACCAGGAGCTGCATGGATGGGAAGTGGCTGCAGAGGGGTTGCAGAAAGGGGTTCTGAGCACCTTCAGCAGTGTTATAAAGTTCCCCTGTACTGCGACTGCTGCAGTGTTTGAAACTGTGAAGCTCTTTGTTGGGTCATCTTCTTTCTTTCTGATGTGCTTATTCTGCACATTGTACACCTGTTCATAGCAGAAATTATTTCAGTGGCTGCAGGGGAAGGAGGGAAAAAAAAAAGATTGTTTGAGAACAGGCAGAAAATGCTTAATGAAGCAAAGAATGTGTGTCGTCAGGTTCTTTCTGTTTGGTTTTAATTGCGCTCTGTGTGGAACCTGTTGTGTCAGTATGTGATGCTGTAGTTTAACAATGAATTTAATACTGCAGTCCTTGCTATGGAGAATGGAAAGCTTCTGTCACAGGTAGGCTCTGTGAGTAGGATCTGGGGGGTGATGACTTAGCGAGTAACACTGTTTGCTCCATCTGCCATACACCTTGATTACTATGTAAATTCTGTAAATTCATGCATAAACACATAATTACACACGCTCAACTGTCGGTTTGCCTCTACAGTAATGTGCGTCTGTACATAAACAGTTAAACATAGTTTTCTTGAAAAGGGAGGAATGGTGGTATTTTTAATTATTGTACAGGCTATAATTCCCACTGAAGTTAAATGCAAGCTGCCTTCTAAAATCAAGACCTACTGTGTACTGTTAGAGAGCTTTGGCAATATACAGCAGAGGATTTAAGAAACGAACTGTGGCTGTGTTTGTTGCAGAGTGTAACTTCCTTGGTCTCCGCTTTGTTCAACACTTCCATTTTCTTTTAATCTTTGCTGTATGAGTTTCAGCTTTTCAGCAAGGGAGATAGGTAGGTACAGTGTTGCGTATGATTAGTATGGGAGCAGTAGAATGAATTTCAGTTGAATAAAAATGAATTCTTTGACTTGCAATTGGGAACATTTCTAGTTTGCCTTGACAATCCTGTCAAGACAAATTTGAACTTTGTCAGCATTTGCGATTGCTTGTGGGAGAATTACCAAAAGTCTTTGCTTTAGGTATCAGTCAGCGATTGCAACCCTCATCTGCTATTTGACCAAAATTTTCCATGGCACTCAGCAGGCTATTACTTGTCACTTTGACATATAATGGAGGGATATTTTAATTGATTTAAAAGTAAAAACTACAGTTATTTAATACAGTGTAACTGTATTACATGTCAGCAGTTACACTTGCTGTGAAAATAGGGAATGGGGAATTGAAAGCACTTCTACTGGGGAATATTTTAAAACTACGCTTGAAATTGATTTTTTTTTTCCTGCTGCCTTTACTATCAATAGAATTCTTACTCGGTTTAATGGGAGCAGAGATTTCCTGTTGTGTAATTATTGAGGATTTTAAAAGGATTCTTGAAAGTTAGCCGTGCACTTAGTAACTATAACCTATATCTTCCAATATCAAGTAGTTCTTCTGCTCAAAACTCTGAGCTCTGATGTTGCTTCTTGACCTGAGCCATTCCTGTGTCTGAAATAGATATAAGTCCGTACGAATCCAAGGTATGTAAAGTTAAAAACTGTGGATCACTCTAAGGCTGTACAGCATGAGCACAGTTTGTGCATTTACAGGCAGGTTGCGTGCATGTTGGAATATGATGTCAGGTGCTTTAGCAGTTCTGTCCTCCTGGATGTCTTTCCAACTGGTGATGGTGATAAGTTTAAAGCATCTTTTTCTGTACATCCATTTCAAAACAAGCTCTTTTGCAAGTGAGCACGATGAAGAGTGGATGGCCCTAGAAAGATGAGTGGCTCACGGCTTTCCTTTCTCTTGAAGTTGTCCAACTTGCCTTTTGTAGTTAGGAAGAAGAAAGGAAAGAAGCTGACAGGTGCGAGTCCCCTACATGCCTGCCCTGTATTGCCTACAATGCAGGCATGTTCTTTCCCCCATAATGCTTGCGCTTTCCTCCAAATTCCTTGCACTGCCAAAGGTAGAAAAAGCCTGCAAGAGTGTCAATGGGGGAATAGTAATAGTAAAGGAGGCAGAAGACGAAATCACCCTGGCTTTTCCCCCTTTACATAGCAAAAGAAGATGCGTTATTGGGGTTATGGGACTAGGAAGGTAGAAACTACCCCTACAGCTGTGTCGTTTCCTAACTGCAAGCCATTGCATTTCTTTTATTAAATAAGAATTATATGCATTAAAGCGACATGAACAGCTTGAATTTCTTAAAATAGAAAAATAATTTGTTAAAATGAAGCCTTCATTATTTCAAACAGTGTTTTTAGATGTGGCAGAATCTATTTCAAAATAATATGACTTAAAGCACCTGTTAATCAGAGACGGTGGTAAAGTTGGAGTTCTGCTTTTACTGTAGTGCCTGAAACAGGTGCCACGCTGGCTGCTTCCAGTACAACGTAAAGCACCGAGCCAAACCTTATTGAAGATTATTACCTTTCAATTAGTAAGATCGTCTTCAGAGGGCTTTATCTTTTTCAGCCTTCCTTTGGCAAATCCACGTAGGGCACGTGAAGGCCGATCATGTCAGGAACTCCTCTGGTATGGTTTTGGGCTTCAGTCCTTTTACTTGGCTCTGTGTGTTAATTCATACTAAACAGTGCTGTGAGCTGCCTGGTGCCTTTCATTTCCCCTAGGTCTTGTTATAAAATTTAGATTACTGTGCAGGCTTTCCTACCTCTATGTTCTGTTCCTGTGTGGAATTACACTATAACACACACGAGCGCTGAATGCCAATACGCTTTTGACATACGTACTAATTTTGTCTTGTTGGATGTGGGGGCAAAAGGGAGTTGAAAGGGCAAAATCCTCCCCCCCACATTAATGTCTTTCAGCTCGTGTAATAATTATACATGTTGCCTTTAGAAGCCTGCAGAATTGCTCTTATGAGTAAAGGTCTGCCATACTGGGGCTTTTATTTGACAAGTTGGAAAATAGCCTTTGTTCCCATGGTAACCCTTTCTGTGCTTTGGTGCATTTTTTCCCTATGGCTTCATGGTTGCTCTGGAGGTTTTTCTCTTGTGGTATTTTAATCCCCATTAGACTGGGATGGCAGTTCGGTTTACTTTTTGCTATCCTGAAGTATTTTAATTTTTCTCTTTTATTTCAATATGGAACTCTTGTAAACTTTATTTTTATTGTCTGGGTAGGGCATTAATGCTGAGGTGGCTTTCTCAGTAAATGTAGCGTGCACTTAGAAGGTAAAGCACATAGTTTCTAATAGGAAAGTTGGTGTGATTGGACCAAGCTGTTTTTGTTTTAGACTAATTTTTCTGATAAAATTTTTTAGGACTTGTGTTCTTTTAGGACTTACGGTGCCAAGCCCTTGGCAGGCACATCAGTCAGATTTCTGGCTTGGCGACAGAATGACATTTCTTTAGGTTGAAAATGGTCAGTACTCTGCTCTTTAATGCCATTTCAGATTGCTTTAATAAGGCTTTCATTTAATAAGGTTTCCAAGCCAGGGAAAGCGTTTGTGGGAATTGCTTGGTTAGACTCTGAAGGAATAATGTGCAAAAAAAGTAGTGAGCTTCATTTTGTAAAGGGGAGACTTCATGACGAGGGAGATGTTCTTGTTACTCATAGCATCTCCCTGCATTTGGCTTCTAACTATATTCTCCAGTTTTCTTTTTTGTTCAATTTTTCTTTGTCTTAAGAGTCCCCAACAGCAGAGTATAATTGTTATGTCTTACTTGTAATGCCTTACAGCAGTGGTTTCCCACTGGTGTGACCAAGAGCAGGAGGAACTCCCTCAAGTTTGTGCTGTTCCCAAACTATTGGACCAGGAAGGCAGCAGGGCCTCACCAAGTAGACATTACTGTGCTCTCCTACAGGAGTGATTAGGATGCACAATTTGCTGAAATATTTTTTCAGTGGTGCTAGGAAAAACGGGCTTTTCAAAGTTGCCTCTCTCCCTTTAGTCGCAACAGGTGAGTTGGTAGAGGAAAAGAGAGAGTTAAGTATCCCTTGCTTGCTCCCTTCTCCACCTTTCTCCCTCTAGATCTGCAATAATTAACTAGATCATTTTCCAGATAAAGTATTTCTGCCTTATCTTGCCATACAGTGCATTGCAATTTATTATCAACAGAAAAATAACCAACATTGCATGCATTTAAACTGCACTAATTCTATAAGCGGGCCTAATATGATAAGTTAGAGCAAATGTGTTACTAAGCTTACTGTTGCTCTGTGAGTTCCAAAGCTGGAGATTTGCTCCTAGTAGGAAACTTCCTGCATACATCAACCATTCAGTTTCAACTGATAACTATATTTATATACTAAAAAAAACTGCAGAACTAGTGAATTGTATTTCCCTTTGGGACATCTGATTTTGTTACTTTGCAGCAGTAGTTGAGAAGTGCCTTTCGGAGGACTATGTGCAGGACAATACACTTCTCTGGGTCAGTGGGCTAGAAGCCTATTTATTCCCTTAGAAGATAAGTTCTACCAGTTTCAGCCCATCATAACAGACCTTTATTTGTGCTTAAGTTTTTATTTTTCTGTAGACAATGGACAACTTTAAGGTAAAAATTTGATAGCAGGCTGTAGCCGTTACCAAAAGATTGCAGTGGAGAAGGTCAAGGAAAAGTCAAGGCTTACAGCTGGATTCAGGAAAGTGCTTGGTTCTGCTATCAACGTCCACTAAGGGAAATGGAAGTTGAAGGAGCTTAGTACACTTGCTTCATTTTGTAAAATCAACACATGCCTTAAGGTTAAGATAAATACAGGAACCTACTCACTGGTGGCTACAGCAAAGAGAGCCCATCAGCTTCTATCTTCAGAATAAATATTGCAATTTAAATGTTTCTCTTTAAATAATAAGTAACTTTTCTTAGACTTGGGGAGCTTGAGGTTGGAGCCTTTTCTTTTATCAGTGTACATCAGAGCTCACTTTTTAGCGTAATTAATATCCAGGTATGAAAGTGTTGTATATGACCCTTAAGCATTGCTAAATAAAGTAACTTGATGTGAAAGCTGGAGCTACTGAGGAAAGAAACCATATGATCTCATACATCTTTCTTAACAGTTTGTGCTTTCCTCTCTGATTTCCTCTACGTGTTTCATCATAGGAAGTATTTAAGAGTGGGGAATAACAAGTATAAATACTGGCTTAATTTTTTTTTAATCTATACTTCTGTATTAATGCTGCAGCATTTGAATTTCAAACAATTGAAAATTGAAATTGTGGAGGGAGATTGAAACTAACTATTAAATTAAATGTAGCGTAACAGCTACTGCGTTTCTCTGCTGAGGGTATTTATAAAGTGTTTCTTAAGAAGGCATCTTCCAGTCCATAGGTGATAGCAAAGGATAGCATGAGTTCTTCAGCATTAACTAAACCAAATCAAATGTGAATAAATAATCCATATAGGAGCTCGAGATTCTGAATTCTGGGATGTTTCAGAAGTAACAGATTGATAGGACAAGAAGGTACTAGATTACAGGTTGTCGGGTTTTTTTTCCCCTTAATTGCATTTCCTGAATACTTCACTGGAGTGGAGAAATGTTTCTGTTACATTCTGTTATTCTAGTAAAGAGAAGACATTTAAAGAGAAGTCTTACCCTAGCTGCTCACATTACTTAAGGACTGATGGAGTACTCCACATGGCAGAATAAGCGTACACTGGCTCAGGTACTACACTTGGTGCCTGTCATCCCTAAAATACCCTAAAATACAGTTAGCTTTCCTAAAATATCTAGATCTCGTTCAACGTTTCTGAGTCTTAAAGGGTATTTGTTTTTGTTTTTAAGGGCTAAGGCTTTAAGCTTTATTTTAAGCCTTTAGGTGTTGGGGTTGGTAGAGGACAGAGTGCAGGTCCAGTTGTCTTAGTCAAGGAAACATAACTGTTTCTCCGATGTCTGTCTTCATCTTTGTAGGATAAAGCCCCAGGAAACTCAGTAGGCAGAATGTGCTGCTAGGTTATTTGGCAATTCATATGCCCCTCTGCCGAGCGTTAGAGGGTAGATGTTGCTCTGAGTTTGGTTTCTGAGGCTTTTTTTGGTATGTTTTCAGCATTGCTTCTTTAACTCTGCATTCAGGAGGTCTCATGTGACTGCCTTCCCCTTCTAAAATCCAATCACTTCATCTCTCTACCTTTTCACATCTCTATGCCTTCTTGGTCTGCTGACAAGAAGATTGGTTTATGTAGTCTGACATTTAAGAAATACCATTTTCCAGTCTGCTAATCTGCTTTATGCGTGTAGTTAGAGCAGAGAACCAGAGTACATTCCTGCAGTGAAACTTTTTAAGAAAGTCAGGCTGTACGAGGCAGAACTTACATGAGTAAGACCTCAGCATTGACAATAAAACTAGCGGCGTGGAGCGAGATCAGGGAAGTGGTACATGCCACTGCTGGAGGCCATGACAGTTTGTGCATCTTGTGGCGGCTCCTGGTTATTCTTCCTCCCAAGTTTTCAGCAAACCAAATAAACCCTGATGCCAATCTCAACTTTTTACCTTTATTTTTGCATAACATATTTATTGAAGAAACCAGGTTCCTTCTGATTATTTTACTATGGGGAAACTTCTGCATGAGAAAGTGAAGTCAATTATGTGGAATTTAAAGAGGAGTCATCCAGCTCTCGTATTAATGAAAGTACTTAGAACGAATGACTTCAGGATTCATACTGTGCCTTGTGCTTCTTTGAAGTGTGTTATTTTATCATCAGAAAGGTGCTCCTGTGTGACATCTGGTTTGAGAAGCATAATAACCTATGTAATCAGCTTTTAAAATGCTGGATTATCTGTGGGTTTATTGACTCTTCTTTACAAAATCTGTTATTTCTAATTAATTCTCCACATAACTATTACTAAAACCAACTTGTGGAAACACAAATGAGCTCGATGGCAACGGCTGGTCAAGGTCAGTATTTAACTGCCAACATTTGCACTGTTGAGGATAATAAATTGGGCTTATTCCTCATCACACACCCTACAACGTGACAAATGTTAGAGGAGCCATCTAAGCGACCATTTTACAAATCATTTAGAAGATACATTTGACATTGTTAAACTGCTCCATGCTGCCTCTGGCTGTAATGTTGTTGTGATAAAATATGTATGCTGTGTTAGATCATTTCTCTTTGCATCCCGTAGTACGGATGTTTTCTTGTATTTATTTATTTTTCTTTACATTGGAAATGTGACGGAGGCATGAAAATAATAACCCTTAGTAAGACTGGAAGCCACTGGTTTACAAAAGCAATGATGAGTAGCCAATCTCTGTGGCATCTCATCCTGTCTGTCTTGTACTTTCAGTTAGAAGGTTGAATTAAAAGTAGATTGCTGTCCACAAAACAAAAAATTCCAGGTCAGCAGTAACCCACTGTCCGAAACTTTAAACAACTGTGAATAGCAGAACGATATTTGTTCGCTTCTAGTTTGGACTTCTGCAACTGTGTAAAAGCAGTGATTTCACTTGAGCTAAGCATTTTAAGACTCAATCCTGCTGCTGTGGCCTATGGATGTCGGTAGGTTGAGGGTGTCTTTGAATTAGATGTTTGGCACTGAGCGAATTGCTGTCCAGGGAGTCAGGTTTTATGAGGTCTCCACTGAATTTATGGCATCTTGTCTTATTGGGACCAACTGTTGTAATGTTTGAAACAAGAGTGATTGAATTGTTGTAACTTAAGCTTTTCATATGGTGCTACATATCAAACTGAGCACACACAAGAAATTTGAACTGAATTTGTATAGTTGTTATAATCAACATTTAGATTTTGTTACTCCCAGTCACAGTATTTTTCCCAAATACCAATTTACGTTAGGATTATTTAATAAAAATTTATGGGATGTTTCTGTGGCAAATATAATGAAAAGGGAAACTTTTAACTGAGAACAACATGCATGAGAGAAGCATTTTCAAAGTTGGGGGTATTTTACTGTAGTGTTTCTGCCTATACGTATAGGTTATGTATCTATACTGATGAAGTAAGTAGTCGGTTTAATGCAAGTAATGAATAGATTATGTGTGTTTATGTCATACAAGCTGGATATCTGGCCTCAAATTGAGGACAGAGAGGAAGTTTGTTCACCAGACTGGCCTTGATGCAAATCTTATTCACCATGGTCAAGTTTCTAAGAAAGGAATGATGGTATGAATGTAAAAGAGATCCATGAAGAACAGATGTAACTGTCCATTCATACCTTGCTGAGAGCAGAATAGCTTCAATGGAGGGAATGACTTAATTTGAAGCCTAGCAATCTGATTTGAGCATATTTTTGGAACTCAGCATTTTATTGTTTTCAGGTCTGTATGAACACCGCTGTAACTCCTGTATGAAGTAACATAACAGCATTTTAAATTAGGAAATACTTTGGTGTACCATAGATGAAAGAGAACATAAGTCATCTTAAAACCAAACAAGCAAAACATTAAAAGGCAATTGCAGCTTAAACTGACACAAATTGGAGGAGATTTAAGTACCAACAGCTAGTATCACTGTTTCTTTGGAGCAGAGTATTTGAGAATTGCTCCATGTTGGATACTGCTATTAAGAATGAAAATACCTCATTTGTGTTTTAACCTGTTCCACTTTTAATCTGGTTAAAAGGATATATGGGAATTAATTAAATTTTATTCCAGAATGTTACGCTTCCACCTGTGCTGCTGTGGCTGAATAGCTGAATACATGCTTTGCATTCAAGCTTTGCTTTGCCATTCAGCTCTGTTGCCCTTTATCTTGATAAGCACTGCATAAAATATGCTAAAGATAACGGTTTAGGTGGGCACTTAATAATAGTTATGGATCAAACTGTGTCTCAATGTGTCATTCCTGGCTTTTTTTTAACCCACTAATTCATGTAAGTGGAATTTTAAGGGGCAGTTAATCCCTAAAAAAAGGCTCTCCCACCTTCTGCAAATGCTACATGACAATTTATTTTCAACTAAGAAGAGCGTATCTCTGTGTATATACACAGCCGTGTGTGTCTGTATATACACACTGCTGTGAGATCCTCCATTTCAGCACGGTAAGAGTTCTCTACCAGAATTACCTTTTTAGATACTAGAAAAGTACAGTGACCTTTCTCAGAGTAGAAAGACTGTGCACTACAGTAGTCGTACAGTAGGAAAATTTCTGAGTCTTGTGAAGAAATGGGGACATGCAGCACCGAAATTACAAATGCCTGCCCTGAGACATTTTTGGTGGTGTGTCAGAATCGAAATGTTTCCTTTTTCAGACAAAATACTGCAGTTTGCAGTGAGAAAGCAAAACATGAATTTTCAACGAGGTAGTTTTCCAGGTTGCTGACATTTTCTCTAGAAAGCAGACACCTTCTGAAGAAATTTGTTTAATGAGAAGCTTGATTTTTTTTTTTTCTCACACAGTATGCAATATGCTGCAGGGAAAAAGAGGTTTTTACCCTCGTCGCGTTCATTTCCTGAACAAATCAAAATGCAGAGCTGAAATGCAGTGTTGAATAGCAGCATAGTCTTGGTAAATCCCAAAGTAGCTGCCTTACAGCTCTGCTCACCCAGCGTGCATCACCGTGCCTGTGACTTGAGCAAATCAAACTTTCTTACTGTAGGTCTGGGGAGGCTTTCCTTTGTCTCACTGGCAGATGAGCTAATGCCATCACCCAGCAATTATCAAGTGGTGTTACGTTATGTAATGAAAGTATAAATAGCACAGGGAATAAAACTATTAAATCTAACAGACGAGCGAGTAGACAAGAACAGGAGTATTATCGGGAACGTTTTTGGTTAACATCTGAATATTGCCATTTAAAAAGATGTTTAGTTTGAATGTTGCAGAGAAGCTGCAGGCAAGGGGACTCATGGTCCTTGATCTGGAGTGACATTCCTGCTGTGCCCCTGGATAAATCATTTGGCCTCTGTGTACCTCTTTAAAGGAAGATACAGAATGCAAAAGGCAAAGAGTGCATCCCTGGAATTTCTTAATCAGCTGCTTATCTTATGTTTGAATGAAGCCTACCTGTGAACTTTGTTGCCCAATGCCTGACTGACAAATAGCTTCTGATTTGTAGTTTGAACTATCAGATTGTTTCACCACCGGTGTAAAATTTTCCAGGGTTGTTTTTGTAGTTGCTTGACAGGATTCAGAGAGATAAGGTGTGAAGACATGCAAGAGGTCATGTTTACCTGGAGAAGAGAGACAGTATCAAGGGGAAGATTCTTCCCAGTCCTTTGCAGGTGTGGGTGGGATCCAGAGCTCTCTCCTCCTTTGATATCTGATGTGTTTCACTGAATTAGACTGATTATACATCAGGATGGCATTTCCAGTTCCCTGGGGAAGAAGGGAGGGAGGAGACTCACTGCATTATGAAATGGGGGTTGGTTTTCGAAGAGTACTGTCTTTTAGAGTTGTCAATAGAAAATACTAATTAAAGATATCTTCTGAAAGTCACAATTAAAAAAAAAAAAAAAAAAAAAACAGCAACATAAAATACCCCATGTTTTAAGCTGAGGTTGAGCTTTCAAGATGCATCAGTCTGCAAAACATCAGAATGTTTTCTAAACCATCAGGGCTGCTCTCCTGTCACTTACTGTAATAAAGAAGAATATTCTACACTTGCAGAATGCAAAAAGGCTTCAAATTCACTATTTCTGGAAGCAAGCTGTTCAATTACAGAAATATAAGTTAAAAACTCAAGGGCCACTCTAGTGGTAAGCAGGACTATGAATAAGGGAAGAGGAGTTACCACTGTGCTGTATAGTTTCATGAAATGGTCTTAGCAGCTTTATTACAGGTACACTTTGCCTGCAAGGGCTTGAGACAAAAAAAAAAAAAAAAAGGAAAGAAAGAAAATCAAACAAAAAAAACCCAGAAAATTTAGTTTTCTGGGCACTGCCAGAGTGGTTTGTTTGTTTATTTTCAGTTTTAGTCATCTGCTACCAATAAATTCCACTGCCCTTGTGGTAATTTCTCGCATTAACATTGATATATTGTGAGTGTTTTAAAGAAGACAATAAAATATTTCTTCTACTAATTAAAGCAACACATGTGTTGAACGAGGCACTGCCAGAAAGAGTTGTGGTTTCCTAATTGTTAGGTGCCTTGAGCAATATACCTGTTATAAATTCTTAATTGAGCTTTGCATTGTGGCCAGTGTGATTTGAAATATTCATAACTTTTGCTTTGCTCTGTTCTTCTCTAGCTCTTCATTGAGAAGTGTATCATCTGGTTCTTCGAGGCCTTCCAAAGTGTGTTTGGTGTGTGGAGATGAGGCATCTGGATGTCATTACGGGGTAGTTACATGTGGCAGCTGTAAAGTCTTCTTCAAGAGAGCTGTAGAAGGTAAGAATACAAAACAACAAAAAAAAAAATCAGCAAAAAAGACAAGGTGGAATTCATGCTTTTTTTTTTTTAATACAACAATATGTATATGCACACACGTTCTTCATCTATTTTCGTCTGTTGGTAAAGTTCTGTGTTAATCTGGAAAAAAAAAGTAAAAACACCTTTGTTGAATGGCTTCCAATTACGCATTATAAAATTTAAGTAGAATATGCCAGGTTGATGTTCTTTTTTGAACCTTTTTTTTTTTTTTTTTTAAGAATGCATTGCTTTACTTTATGCTACTGCTGAATTAGGCTTCAACTCCTTCAGACCTCCAAGGTGCTGTTAGTAATTTCAATTGGATGTGAATACAGTTGGTGTAAGCATAGTGCTGCTTCTCCTGTACTGGAGGTTGAATAAGATTGTCTCATCATTTTGACATCTTATATGACAGTACAACTCACTTAGGTCAGTTGTCTGCTTGCGGTTGCCTTCAGGTCTTTGGGCACAGTAGTGCGTCATCTGTGTTTTAGCAAAAGAGAAATGGCCTTACAGTACTGTTAAAGATTGATGAGGATGCATGAATTGATCCCTATGCATTTCTTTGATATTGCAATGCTCTTTTTCTTCATTAAGGACTAGAATTTTTATGCTGTCTGTGTTTTGATAGCTTTGCCATCATAGGATTGTTTAGCTGACATCTCCTTATTTTATATTGTTTATGGTATAGCTCATCTTTCTTGTATACCCTGTTAGGAAGAAGTTAGTATCATCCAGATTGCTGCAGGATCTTTGGTAGATGTTGCATCTCAGTGGCTTGGGTTGGTAGGGTATGTTTGATCTTTAAAGACTTTGTATGCAACTGCCTCAAGCGATATGCATTAAGTTTTTAGTACCTGATTCCTGATTAAGATCCTGATTAAGATTTTAGTACCTGATTTAGTACCTGAATGCAAAAGAAATCATTACCAATGAGGTGTTCTTATAACCACTGATGAAACAAGCTGTATTTACTTACTAATTTATTTTGATAAAGAAAAACCTAGAAGGAGGAAAATAATCCCTTAATTGTGTGTCCAGTTTGTACCCTGAGGAGGGTGAGGTAGTGTCTTATGTGATTAATATCTCCTATGGCCACTCAGTCTGCTACTGGTGGCTATAAAGATATAGCTCTCTCAAGTTGACCTTGAGAGCTTGTGCATCATTGAAGTCAGTACCTCATGTAATACCTCTCTATCAATCTGTTTATCTATCATCAAAAAGTGTCAATTTAGTTGAATTAAGCTTCCCAAAGTTGTAACAACCTGGAAAAGATTTCCTCACTTATGCAAATTTTTTTTTCTTATTGTTGTGCAGTAGCTGACCTTGATACCTTCGTTCCCTGAGTTTGAGTTTTCAGTTCCTTTATGTAGCACTTAAATATACCCCCTATGTACTTCCACATGACACCATGGATGGACATTTGTACATCCATGTCTGAGCAGGCCTTGTTGGTGAAATGTGAACTGTGAGGGCTTTTTGTTGTTGTGGTGGTGGTAGCAGTGGCTTTTTTTGGCATATACACACATCTACTGTGTGAACTGGTAGCACCCTTTATTATTTTCCTGCCTCCTTTCCCACCTTCCAAGAAAATTTCTTTCCCAGTCTTAAGTCATTGTAATTTACAGGTACTGTGTATCTGCATTTACCATACCTTCATCTTTGATGTCTTTTCTGTCCTAATTAGATCCTGTTTCACAGAAATTTATGAAAAAATATGGAGGATTTCCTTTAGGAGTCAACAAAGCAGCAAGCTTTCATCTCCAAGACGAAAATGCCAAGATTATTAGGAAAGAATTGATCTGTAATCAGGCATAAAACTTATTTTAAAAATGTAGTTACCAGTAATTACTGAAAGTTTGCCAATTAAGCAAAAAGAGCTTAAAAACAGAAGATAGGGAAGACAGGGTTGTTCTGAACACTAAAGATGGTGGTTTTTGAATTAGCATAAGAACTATTTTTAGAGTGATTACATTAACATACGGGTTCTTACATGTGGTGTCTGAACATTGTCTAGACTCCTGCTTGGTATGCACATGATTGTGAGCTCTTGATGCTACCAGTAATGTGACGCAAACAGTGAGTTTGGCTTGTACTTTATTTGTTTATTTAAAAGTACATAGTACAGTAATAGTCCGAGTAGGTCATAGCAAAAAACACAATATATATTTTGGCTGTAAACATTCTGAAACTATCAATGTGAATACAAATTTGTGTGGGCAAGTTTGTAGTAAAGCAAATGGGTGGTAGTAATCCTAAATTCTTTGGTTGGGTGCACAACCAATGAAATCAGTCATGTTGAGGGTTCTTATTATAATTGAAGTATTTATGATAATTCCTGTTGTATCAGATGTTTGTGAGAATAATTATAAAACAGTGTTAATTCAGTGCACAGTATAATTCAATGTGGAAACACTACTTGAAGAGTAGATCTTGAGCATATCTATCTCAACTCTGGGCTACAAGTATATTCTTTACTTAAGTGTCTATATCCTTGCCTTTATTACAAAGAAAACAGTAATGCTTCCACTGTGAACATAGAAACAATTGTGAGGGCGATTTACTAATACAGTGGCTAATTTATTTGAGTAAAAATGAATTGTTCCTTCTCTTAGAGATTGAACAGAAGAAATCCCTCAAGTTCCATTCATCATTCATCATATGTAAAACATGTTTTACATTCATATGTGTGTACAAACGGGCACCAAAAATCTTTTTTTTTTTTTAATTATCTAGATTAGATCTAAAAGTTGCATTCAAATGATAGAGTGGGATGGAAATCATGGTGGAGACCAACTGGTGTTCAAGTGGAAGAACAAGTTGGGAGACAAAATGTCTCAAAAAAAAGTATTGAAGCTGGGAGAAGGAAGCTTCAGAGGAAGGGGTTGTGGAAAACCATCCAGTTCTTCTGGTCTCAGCTGGAATTGCTAGTGTTTTGAGCTTGCCTTGAACAGCTTTTGAGTACCAATTGCTTTGTGCTCCTTAGGAATGCTATGAAAGAGAGGGATTGTAACAGGAAAAAACGAAAACAAACAAAAAACCTGCCTTGAAATGAAAAACAAGGAAGTCCACAACAACAAAGAGACTAGAGCTCACATTTCCAGTTATAGGTCTGGTAGTCGTATTCCCAGTGGGTCTTATTTGGGAAGATGTGCAGAAAATGCTCAATCGATGTAAGAGAAGAAAATCTGTAGAAAAAAAAATAGGATTGTTGGTTAAAATTCCAAAGTAATTTCAGATGGAATTCATTAGAGGGATGTAAATTATGGAGGAACAAACTTTTGGTATCACTTAGGCATGAGTTTTTTTGCTGACTGACTTGATGAGCAGGAGCCTGGTATGAAGAAATGTGACTGTGTCATTAACGTAACTTTGATCTGCTTTACAAATAACAAAACCTCTTAACTGTAGTAAAAATACTGATAAATTATGTTGCTGTGAAAGTTGAGACATTTGTATTTACAATACATTAATACATTTTTGTATAGAGTAACTATATTGTATGATTTTCTACATTAAAGATATAGGCTATCGTGGTTATTTAAGCTTGAATTTGTATTCGTTATTGGAGTTATATGCTGAATATATACTCTACCGTGAGGGAGCCTAAAGCACCTGGCTGGTCTTGTCTTCTAATTTTCCACTGAACTAGCTTTCTCTAAGGAGAGTAAAAGGCTTGATGTCAGAAACCACAGCTGCTCACACAATTTTCAGTCTTCATTTGTTCAAGTTCCAGACAAGAATGAGGTAATCTGTCCTAAATCAAAATTATATTGCTTCTTAAGTTGCTAAGGTTAATCTTTCATTCTTCTTTTGGCTTGGATGTAAGAAAAAAAGGAAGGCATTTTTCATCTCCTAATGGTGGTGAAGGTTACAGCAAGGAAGGACTGCCCTCTTCCAGTTACTTTGCATATTTGCTGTGAGACTTTTGGCTACTTAAAATAAAGAGGAAAAAATAACAAATTATATCATATTAGTTATAGGGAAGCTTGTCCTTTTTTTAAATAGAGTGATATGATCCTCAGATTTTCTTGTCCGGAGGGTTTGCCTTAGAGCTAGTTCTGCTGTTCTAGGTCAGAAAAGTAGATCTCTTCCACCTCTGAGGGAGAAGCATAATCACGGCAACAGAACTTTCTAGGATTCCATTTGTTTTTCTCTTGATCACTTATCATTTGGTCTATTTAAAGGCAGGAGAAAATTGGCTGAAGGAACTTTTTTTCAAGTCTAATCTGATGCCATCTTATTTGAATGCCAGCTGACTACAGTGAGCGCTGTGCACCTCAGCAAGCCTTGTAGCAACTCAGAGACCCACCCTTCACCCTGTGTTTGAATGGCAGGTTAGCCAAGACTTTGCTTCCACAGGGGGGGAAGGATGAAATTTTGTATGCCGCAATCTATAAAGACTCTGCACAGCTGTGGAAACTGAGATTGCCTCAAAGCTAGAGTTACAGAAAAGAAGTGGTATTCATCTCCCTTTGTGCCAAGCTGCTTTGAAAATCCATGAACAAAACAACTGGGGCCACAGGATCCAGGGTGCAGCCCAGTAGTCCCCTGGGGTAGCTCTGAGTGCTGTACCATTCCCTGAATCTGGTCTTTTCTGCCACAACCACCATGATCAAGCAGCTTATACAGGCTCATTTTAGCTGTTACCAGCCTAAAAATTCAGTGGTAGATTATTTTTGTTCTTTGGCAAGCAAAGGTACTGTGCAGCCACTTAGCAGTAGGACAGATGTGTAATATCCCAAGGATATATATGTATATATTCGTTTGTTTGTTTGTGTGGGGAATGCTCCATAGTCTCTGTTTCCAGAGGGCTACACAAGAAGGAAAGTGATAGGTTATGCTTAGTAAGTTTTTTACAAAAACGGGTAGTCTTTCTTTGGCTCTTCCATTCACTGTGCATGAAAGAACTTCCCAAAGTTCTATGCTTCCAAGTAGAAAGTAAAGAGACACTAAAGACACTCTGTGCATCTCCTAAAATTTCTGATTTGAATCAAGGTGGAAAAAATGTCAAACTACGAGAATGCATAGCTCTTGAATACTTTGCTTAATTATCAGAGCTTAAAGATTTATAAAATATTTCTGGTGAATAGGAAAGGCTTTCTTATTGATCATATAAAGAATATTTTTATGCTGTAGAAGCTGAATTTGATAAATTGTAAAAAAATATTTTCCCCACTATTTTACAGCGCTCTCATGATTTTTGTAGATTTGTGTCACTAGAATTAATTATACATACAGTTCTTCACTCTCCACTCTTCTGTTCATTCACTGTAATGAAGTCAGTGTTTTTCCATCACAGCCTGCAATTTTCCTTTTTATCCACTTTCATAAGGTCAGTGACCTCTCTAAATTCAACATCACTCAGTATAGATGTCCATATGTTTTCATAGAAATTTCTAAGTGGGATTTGAAGTTGACTCTGTTCCTGACCTGTTGCAAGAATCTGTTTTACAACCTATCAAACGGAACTATTAGGTGAAGAGCAAGCAGATGGGTGATCTGCTGAGGGCAAGTGAGCTGATTAAATTCATGTAGCAGCTACTTCTCTACTTGATATACTATGCTTAATAGGTGTAAAACAAAATTTAAATAATTGTCGTAGGTTTGAAGCTGCCACTAGCCTTCCATGCTTTCACAGATATCGAAAGGACTCTTAACTGTTTTTCGCTCTGGCAGGCAGTATTGCTCAGTGAAGTGGGATCTGCTTTTCTGCTCCTGTGGTTGGCTTTAGTAGCTAAGAGCTCAGAGTTTAGGATGTAGGTAGAAGGAAAGAGCTAGAAATTTTTGCATTGGGACACCAGAGAGGGGCAAAAAGCAAGCAGCGGGAAGTGTGACCAGAAGAGAAAAAAGGGAAACATTAATTAAGGATGGAGCATGTGTAATAATGGAATATTTGAAAGTCAAGGAGAGGCGGAATGGGAAGAAACGCTTTCCTTGTGGTTCTCGGAATTTGCAGGCAGTGTGACAGACCGTGATTGGAGCTGAAAAGTAAATGCTGGAGGTATGTTGAATGGGGAGCATTATGCCAAGAGAGCAGGCATATTCTGGTAGCATTTCAGAAAGGAGATGAGAGGTTGGGGAACCATCTAGGTGATACAACGTCCTGGTTTTAAAACAAAGAATGAGGTTAACAGGTGTAGTGCCACAAAGAACTGCAAGATGGTTAATGGCTTTAAAAATGTTTTGAAAAAATATTTTACAACAAGGAATGCTAAAAAATCTGCACTGCACTCTTTTCCAAGAATTCTCTTTTGCTGCAGAGGAGAGACAAGGAGAAGGATGGAAGTTTTAAATATCAGCTGCTGTCTAGCACTGAAAAATGCTTGCACAGTGCAAGGAAACCTGTGTGCAACTTTTCTACCCATCCACTATTTCATTTGTCTTGTGTTCTTTGTTTTATGAATACTGATCCCTGGACTGTTTCATCTATAAGATAACATTCTGGAGGTTATGACAAGCCTCCATGGGCAGAATCTTCAGTAAACAGAAAACATTTGACGTGACAAGATTGGTTTATCTTAGGTAATGGCCTTCCATCACAAATCCAAACATCATGAAGTCTTTCAGACACTTAATTTCTGTTTCTTCATTGGAGCGAGGGAATTTTTGCATTCTTACCAAGTAACAAGGAACTGAGTTACAGTAAATTTTCACTTATTTATTGTTTATTTGAACATATCACAAGGTAACATTCTCACAGATCAGAGTCTTCTTAAGAGTGAGGTGGGACAGCCCTGTGAAGGCTTGCTGCCTTAAGATAACCAGAAATATTTTGACTAACAAAAGATCAAATATCACAGCCATTAGCTTGAATACATCATGTCGATGGTTTATGGGCTGGTCTGGCCCGGTTCCATGACTAGTGGGGTGGAGGGATTTTTTTTTTTGCAAAATCCGCGCCTCCAGAAAAGGGAAACAGGGGACCCCCCACAAGAAAGAATAATCAAAAAAACAGCAGCAACGATCTGAGGAGAAACAAACTAATTTACTAAACATAGTATCGGAATGCACAGTAACACTATAATACAATATAATTCAATATAATTGTTAAAAAAATCAAATATAATTGAGAGAAGGATTGTCCGAGAGCTAAAGGCCTTACACTAATACTGAAGCCTTGTGTGCAGTCGGGAGCAGCAGCGAGACAATCCGAAAGTGAGCATGATGAGACGAGAAGAAGGCAGAGGATCCAGGTCAGGTGAGCTACAGGTCTTATATCTGTTCCCCTGAGCAGGAATGATAACAGTACTCAGTCTTCTGGAGAACGTAGTTGTTCTTCTCTTCTGGACAAGTACCCGGAACTAGAGCATTTGCTCTTTAACTTCCAGTACTCTGCATGATGTTATGATGTGGAATACCGATAACCAAAAATCATAAAACCATGACACATCAATACACTCCTTGCCTTCTTGAATACTTCAGCTTTCTTTTCTTCAAAATAATAATAATAATAATAATTTTTACTGTGTATCATATGGGGAAAGTAGACAGGGTTCTGCTTGGAAATTGTCACTCAGGTAATAGTCCCAAGACGGCTGAGCCATTTCTGTAGCACATTTGTTCAAAATCTGTATTTTGTAATCTTCACACCATTGTGGCACGAATGATGGAGCATTTTGTATTCTTCTGGTCAACAGCACATTAGACAGTTTGCTTCAGAGTCAGATAAAACACATTAGGAGAGCTTCTGAAATGATCTGGGGAATAAAAATTTATCTTATGTCAGGTGACTAAATGCTTCTAGCTTATTTTAGCTTACCCAAAAAGAGTCTGAGTTGGGACATGATTGCTGTCTATAAATATTTCACAGTGGAGGAATAGACAACTCAGAGGGAGAAGAATTTATTTTGAACTAAGATCTGTACTGAAATAACAGCAAATGGGTAAAATTGACATTATCTGGTTTGGTATTTTGAGAAGGCTGCAAACCATCAAGAAGAGGGACATTTAGGGACATTCTCCTGAATGGAGATGGTGGGATTGAAGTACCTGCTTTGAAACGGTGTGTAAGAGAAGTAACTCTGATAGTATAATATGATCTTTGGTAGTCTGGGTAAGCCAAAGACCTACAAGTCTCTTCTAGTTGCTGCTGTGTACTGGTAAGGCCAGTGTTGATCTAACCGAAGAAATTGGGTTCTAACAAATCTAACGAAGAATCTAACGAAGGAAATGGGAATAGTAAAGGGAAGGATGAACCAATTAATATGTTTTAGGATATTCTACTTGTAATGATAATGGATACCCGCATTCTAACTGGCTTACAGGACTCCAGTTCATAAGAATTGGCATGAGATGCTCAGATCCTGCATGAAGACAGTTGGCTTCTAGTTGTAGCAGCAGATGACATTTCTCATTTTTGGTTTACGAACAAGCTCACAAGTCCCTCTGAAATAGTTGTGCTATCCAGATTGGCTGCTGTGGGTACCTGTGGACCTCATCAGGTGCCCTAATGCTGGGTGATATTTGCTCATAATTCCCTCAAGTGGGAGTCTGACTCATGGGAAATCTGTCATTGAACTATGATTGGTCTGACTTCGATACTGTACTGCTGGTTCTTGCAGCCCCAAGTACAATACAACTGTGAATGGATAACAAATTGTTCAAATTGGAATTCGCAATGGGACATAAATAGGCATATAAGATTCTCTGTATCAAACACCATAAAGCATATAAAATATCATAAATCAGATGCTTTAGCTCCTTCAGCTACAGCAGTGCTTCTTAAGGGATATTCCTTTATAAAATGCTGTTATCTATCTGTCCTGTCACGCCATAGAAGCTATGTTATAATTTGCACTTTCAGTAGCAAATAGTACTTCTCTTCTGCAACCCTTGAGGTTCAGAAATTTTTTAGAGCCTGAAGAAAGTCAACCAAGATCATGCTAAGTAGATAAGTGTCAAAAGGGGGGATAATTCTGCAAGGTGTACCTTCAGCAAAGCAATCTTAGAAATAAGGAATTCGGCAGTGTTGTAGCTAAAAGAAATCCTAAACAAACAAAACCACAAAGTAAATATATAAATGCATATAGTGAGAGAAAATCTCTTTGTATCTCCTGATCCCATTCAAAGTAAGAGGGTGAGGAAAGAATTTCCAGACAAAAAGTGAAATAAAATGTACGTACAGATCTGTCTGATATAGACAGAGGGAACAAGGCATCTGCTAGCATCTTGGATATAAATAGAGTGGGAAAAGGTAATGGCAAGTCTCCCACTGCCTTAAAAGAAGCCAGCATTTCAGCCTTTTTTTTTTTTTTTTTTTTTCCAGCACAGTTTTAGTCTGTTGAAGATCAGGAGTGCCTCTCCTGAGTTTGAAGTGTGGACCTAGTCTGAGGCAGTTTTGTCAGATTTTTAGAAACTATAATGGCTCATGGTCAGCTTTGAAGTCCATAGCTGTTTATCTCTAGAGACAAAATTCGGTAAGATAGAATTATTAGCTGGCTTTAACCTATGCAATTATTTGGTCCTGTCTTTCATGACTGAGTTGCCCAACCCAGCACCCTAGAAAGGGAATGTGGGGTAGATGGATCACTTCTACCTATTTCAGGGAGGATCATGATGTGAGGCTTTTGCGTGTGCCTTGTCCCTGCTAAAAGAGCAGGCATAAATGAGCAGGCTTGCATTCAGTCTTCTCGAGAAGGAATGCCAAGAGCTGCGTGCTCTGTAATGGGAAGCTCCAAACTTGCTGCAGAGATGCAGAGCTTTGTGCAACCTTTGAAGTAGCTGGTGTGTGACCTAGCGTGTGCATCGCCAGCAATTATGCTGTGTCTGCAGAGTAGGTGTAGTTAAAGCCTAAAGTCCATGTTACAAAGAAGGAAAATAAGTAGAACTTTGAAATTCTTGACTAGTAGCTCCTGGGTATTCTCTTTCAGTCATGAAGTGTGTTAATAAACATCGTGCATGAGCTGGGGTACTGTAGATGTTTTGTACACACAGGATTTGTTAGGAGTTCCCCTGTCTTTGCTGTTCTTTAGTTGCTGTTTAAATGAAGCTGGGAGCTAAGGGCAGAACCTTTCTCTTCCTGTGTCAGGCTTAGGCGTGCCTGAGTTGCAGGAGGTTGCTCTGTCCTCTACCACCCCTTCCTTCTGTTCTGTGTGGGTTTCTATATGAGGTCTAATGGTGGATTTCTGCAGTTTGAGCTACTTAATTTTTTAAAATATTCTTTAAAAAAAATGTGTTGGGGAAAAAAAAAAAAGCAACAACCGAGGTTGCAAAATTGCAACTAAATGTGAGAATAATGAATACTGGTAGCATGCGTGGTCTTTGTTCATCTCTGTTTGTCTGCACCATATGTAATGCTTTCTAAGTCAGCCTTAATGACATGATCACATAAGACGTTTTCAACAAGACCTGTGCCTTGCTTATTGAACAGATTGGATAGTATTCAATTAATGAGCAGCTTTTCAATATTTTGTATTCTTCACATTGCTCAATGTATAGTCTTGTGCCTTCGCTGCTGATTGGTATTCAACCCTCGCTGAGAAGACTTAATTACTCATTTCTTACAGAGCTTTTCTGTGGTGCTCATCACCGTAGAAAGTACTTCCATATCCAAGTGCTTCACAAACATTGTTTAATTTGTCCTTGCAATGCCAGATAAGATGTGTGATTATTACTCCTGTTTTACAGTCAAGGAGTTGAGATACAGATTAAGCCCATACGTATCCACTGATCTGGCGTTTCTGATTTATGATATCTAGGACCACAGGGGGCAGAGGTACTTAGCATTTTATAGCACTTAATATGTCCAAAGTGCAATTCCCATTGATTTTACTTGCAGCTATGATTGCTTAAACTATTGCAAATCAGACTCTGGAACACAAGTTGGATATTCAGGAAACAAGGATGATATAATTAATGGTTTTCTTGCTTATTATTATAAAATCTATGACAAAGAAGGAGATGCAATCCAGTTCTCTAGGGCACCATTCAACTGCCTGAAGTATTGACTTTCTCTCATCTCTCTCTCGTAATATTTTATGTACTTTATTTTCCTTTTGGTAGCAAATGAACATGTATTCTAAGCGCAGCAGGCCTTTTAACTTGGTGGTTCATAGTCATTGTAAATCATCATTCACATTGTCCACAGTATAAACTGGAGGTCTAGTAAGGGAGGGGGACTTAATGATGTTAACATAAGGTATAATATACTTAGAGGTCTCTGTTAGTTCATTCTGGCAGTTGAAATTCAGGTTTTGCAGCGTTCAGAAGTCTGGGATTTCTTACCGTTTTAGCACTGTGGCCTGAGTGAGGTTCTTATATGGTGGTCTTGTGCAAGAAGGGTCAGTGATGGTGGTTCTTTCTGGGGAAAGCTGTGTGCAGCTTAACAGTGGCAAGTTGCCTCAGGGTTTTCGGAACTGTGCAAAACTGCTTGAAGGAAGTGATTTTGGGAAGATATAATCTCGGTTCTCTAGGACATACTGACACTTTCATTAGAGGGAGTTTGTTAGGGTTTCTCAAGATTCATCCTTTCTTATCTTCTTTGTTCATACAGTATATCCTAACATGCTTAGTATTTCAGTTTGAACATTCAACACTGTGTAAGTTGCTTGCACAGATGACTGAAACATGGTAGTATGATGTGGTCAATGTATGATCTTTTCTGAATACGTTGCAGATGCTTCACAGTATCATTTTTCTTGTTAGAAGCTGTACAGGGTGTCCTCTTTTTCTGTTTCAAGCTTCCTGGTGCAAGGTATCCTTAAATGTTGGGTATTGAGTTTATTTGATATAGAAGGTGGTCCTCAATCACTTCATGCTGTTGGGACTATCAGAGTCTGTGCTAAAGTTTATGAAATGAGCAGCATTTTGTGTGGATTAACATTTTGCAGATTAGAGAGCATAATCAAATAATCATGGAATCGCTAAGTTTGGACAGTGAAGGTTTTTTGCTGTGCCAAATTGTTTTGCTTTTTGTTGATGGGCTTTACAGACCAGTAGTGGAAAAATAAGTAATCTCAACCCAGAAGAAAAGAATGCAGGAGAGCAGCGTTACCTTGGTTCACTGTAATAGGAGCTCAGACTTCTGGATGGACCATATGAACTGACTCATGCTGGTGGTTATTAAGCGCTTGCAAAAGGGAGAAAATAACCAATGGCTCTATCAAGTTTGAGTGATATTCTGAGTCTCAAGAGTAACTCGTGTCTCCTAACAGATTATCTTTTTCTGATTAAAAAAAAAAAAAAAGATTCATATACAGATTTTCTTCAATGGTGTACCGGATGATGAGTAATAAGAGCAGTAAAGTATAATGAAATTACTGATTTAGGCGGTAGGTTTTTATGTTTATTGAAGCTATTCAATAACTCTTGCCTGCAGAAGAGTATCTAAAGTAATTGAGTACTAAATAAATGCCTTAGAAAATAAACGTGGGATGGTTATATTTTAGAAATTTATTTTACAAGTAGAATGTAGGCTGATTTTAAAGTCACAGGGGGAGAAAAAATATCAAAATGGAAATAACCTCTGCAATATGAAGGCAGATGCATTGGTTTAAAATACAGCCCAATGTCCATACAGCAGAAAAACAGTATAAGATTGGATTAGAAGAAAAATTAGGATTCTTTGAAACATTTGGTAGTGTTCTTGCAACAAGAGTAGTTGTTTGTGAACTTATGACTGTGTTGAGAAACAGAATATTTGGATTCCTATAATGTAATCTTCTGTGCCTTTTCCTAAAAATAATAATAATTAAAAAATACCATCAGCATTAGCACACTTGAATCAGATTTCTACATTGTTCCATTTTCCTGCAGTTCTTTCTGATTCTTCCTGAAATCCATATCCACTCATTTCCAATCATTTGCAGTCAGTCTATTACCAGGCACAAGAACTAGAGTGCAGTTTTCTCATTTGTATCTAGCTATTCATTTTACTTCATCTTAAAATTGATTTATGTTGCATTTTTAGAACAGAAAAGAACTGGACTTGATGTTTTGTATTTAAGTGTTGCAAAACCCACTCCCTTATTTCTTTACATGTAACAAATAAATAATGCAACTCGTGTATTGGGATGGAAAGCTGTGCTAGAAGTAGACATATGGCAAACAGCTCTTGCAACGTCAGAACAGCACTGCTTATTACAGAGCAGGGTGATGGATGATATTAAAAACGATAATGTTGCTGTATGATATGGTGTGGGGGAACAGATCAGAGGAACAGAGCTGTAACTTCTAACTGGAACAATTTAAACAGCAGTTTGAAGGTTTACAAACCTTTTGTATGCTCTGCTAAGCGCTCAGCTAAGCTTTTTCTTCATTGAGCTGGGACAACCATTGTAATTTAAAGCTAATGACTATCAGGGTGAATTGCAATGGTCCTGTCCTTTCAAAACTCAGGCTGTTACGAAAGTTTTCTATAAACATTTTAGGAACCTAACTATAGTATTCCATTTCAGAAAGGGGATTTTTTTGTCTACAGTATTTAGCTGTAGATGAGTATTATTATATGCATTTTCACAGACTTGTGCTCTAATTTTTTTCCTACAAGTAATTATATATTTGGTGCTAAGCATTCAATTATTTATTCATCCATTTTACCACATGGACTTAGGAAATGGACTTACGTGAGCCTATACACTGTGTCATGCATGCAAATTCCATCCATAAACAATACTGCTTGAAATTATGTGATAGGTGCTAATTTTCTCTGATACAACAGAATGATAATGATATGAATAAATGCTTCTTATGTTGTGTGCATTAGCATACTAAACTATTTATAACATTTTAAAAAGATACTACCCTATTTAAAGATATATTTTTTTATTACCGTTTTTCAAGTAACAGTAAGGCATTATCCCTGCCACGATGGCATCATATTCCTGAATGAAACTATCCATCATACTGCAGATTGATTTGTCTGTATACAAGATACATACCGCCAGGTAGCTGAATTCCAGATATTCAAGCATTTTATAGAGCCTTAGGAACTAGAAGTGATATTTAATATTCTCATACTTCTGCAGTGTCATCATGCAGGTACTCTGTGCTGAATGTAGGGCAGCAGGCAGTCCTTCAAATACAGTAGATATGTGTGGCACATAAAATTATGAGAATAATGTCATGCAGCAGCATTGCATACAGCTTGGGTGTTGGAAGATCGTGATCACTCTGAGCTGCATCCTTCCTTCTTGCACTTCTATTTTGCACACACACACATACAAAAAAAAAAAGAAAGAAAGAAAAGAAAGTAAGAAAGAAATCCACTCCCATGTAAGAAGTCTAGAAAGAATGCCCGCCGATTATTCCATGTTAATTATTCATTCACAGCCGGAAGAGGAAATATGGCAAGGAGATCTTTGACTGCGTAATACTAAAAGATCATGCATGGTAAGAAAATGTGAAGGAAGTAAAAGCACAAGCAAAACTTATGTATTAGTACATGCTTAAATAGTTTTGTGATAAGACAGAATAGGGTTTTTGAACAGTTTTTGGAGATGCTTACTTCAGCATCCTCTTTTCCATGGAGTTAGAAAATGTTGCAGAAATAGAGAACCAAAGGGTAACATCATGTGTCTGACTTTCATTTCAGTTCTTCCTATTGCTGTTCTCTCACTTATTATATTTTTAATTGCTATTCTACTAAGAATTGGTGGTAATATTTGCTACTGTCACCATTCTTTCCATACTTGAAGTCTTCAGTAAAATATTCATCATGCAGGAGCAGTAAGCCACCAAGAAAGGAAATGCTATGTGTGTTTCTACAAGGAAAAGTGCCTGTTCAGATTCAGTAGGTAAAGACAGAGCTGAAGTATTGCTTTACAATGCAGTAGAGGTCTTAAACCCGTACTCTGAAATTAGTACATATGTGAATTCCAGGGAGGCATCACTTAAAATGAAGGTTCTTTGTCAACTGAAGAAGTGAAGGATATACTTAATATTGAACTATTTCCACCCAGATGTGGAATAAATCAAGACTTCAACTAAAGCCAGAGAAAAGAGACTGGCCTCTGTAATCCAGAAAGGAGGCACAGAACAGGCTGCAGGAAAATGCTTCTCCTATCTCCCATGTTTCTCCTGGAGATGGAGGTGACTTCTTAAAGTGAGACTTGATGAGGCCGATAAAGGAAGATTAGGTTTAGAGTTAGTGGAGAATTCTTGTTCAGAAAAGCTCCCGGTGTTCAAACCCATCACAGAAGGTGCTGACATTGTGTGTGTTTTGCTTGTGTTTTTCTCCTATGCTTTTTACCGTTTTCTCTGCACGTTTCCTCAGCTTTCTGGCTTGAAGGGTCTAGGAGGAGAAAGGTTTACAAGTAGCAAACCCGTTTGAGAATGTGAGGAATATGTGTGATAAGCCAGGCACTGCCAAAATTCAGTCTGAGGGACATAGGGAGCCATGTGGCTGGATCTGCGAAGGGGTAAAAATAGCAAACCTGTCTCCAAAAGAGGGCAGTCAAAAAGAATTTGGGGGACAGTGTCATCTGCAGTAGTGCAACAGCTATTTTGTGGCATGTTTTAGTAGACTGCTCATAAACTTGGTGATGACTGAAGTCAATCTGTTGCTTCCCTTTCTTTCTTTAAGATATGAACTTTTTTTCTCATAATATATGCACTGCAGATACTGTGTTTATTCACTGTTTGGTCAGATTTATTTTTTTTTTCCTTTCCCTTTTTTTAATGGCGTATAAGCAATACTGTACCTTCTGTTTGCTGGGAGCCCTTGACCCTCAACAAAACTATGGCTTCTCAGTGCTTGATTAGCTGGGTTAATTTCATTTTGCGCAACTAAAATGAATGGCCATTTACAAGTGCCAGAAGCCTGCTGCTGTGGTTTTCTCCTCATGCCTGACTGTATTTGTTAGCAGTGCGTTAATCCCAGCTCTCTGTCATGCTTTATGGCTCAATTATAGGGGTGAACTGACCACTTCCTACTAACAAGGAGAGGCAAAGGTCAGCAATTCCAGGTCAAGCAGTGAGATCCTCTCTTATAGCTTGTCTGAAACCCACCACTGGTTCAGAAACACGTCTGTCTGCCCCCAGTTCTTGGGCAGCAACATATGTCCTTTCTGCCACAGAGCAGGGATGCTTATCTTAATGTTCATCTGTGTAGATCAGTCTGTGTCACAGGTGTACCCAGTCGAAACAGCCAAAACCACTGAGCCAGTTAGCTAATTAAGTCAATGTAATTGTATGTGTGGGAGGGCATTGTTGGGTTTAGCAGTCTGTTTTAGGAGCATGTAGTTACAGACATAAGGGAGCTGTGATGTATGGCTGCTTTACTGGAGCACCCCAGACAAAACATTTCTGTAATGATTCAGGAGTCCCTGTCGTTTCTGAGCATCATGAGCTCCATGCGAGGAAATCATGCTAGCAGCCAACGTGGTGGCCTGGTTGGCCACTGGGCACCCATGCCAAGGTGGGCAGAAGCTGCCCTTGCACAGGCAGGCCAGGCAATTCTGGGTTTCTCTTCAACAGTGTAGAGGGAGAGATGTTCTTGACTTTCTGCCCCCAAGTAATTTTCTTTTCCCCTGCTTCTCTTTATCTGGTTACTGACCATCTGTGTTCCCTGCCCCTTTGGTTTCTGGCCAGCACATGCCTCTGTAACTTTTTCTCTCCTCCCTTTAAGCTTGTCTTTTAGTCATCAGCCATTCAGACTCTCCTGGCCATTTTCTGTTGTACCACTGCCTACATCTCCTTCATCCCTCTGCTGGCCTCAGTTTTTTGGGACCCTCTCTCCTTCTATGTCTACTAATTCCCCAAACTCCTGTCCTCATTACTCTTCCAGCTCCTGGTGACTCTCTTTGCTTTTCCAACCTGTGCTTTGTTACCTTTCCCTCTGAGCTTTCTTTGCCATGTACTGGGAGCATGATGGAGGTTTTCTGTGTGGAGTCCCCATGCCAAGGGCATTGCCTAGTAGAGAGAGCTGGAGCACAAGCTCTGCTCAGACCTTCTGCCCTGATCATGCTCTTTGCAGAAGGAAACTTTGGAGGTTGGCAGACGGTCTTCACCAGAACTTTTGAGAATCATATCACGTACAAACTGCAACTTTTCAGTGCTTTATACTGTGATCCGTTTAAATTTTAAGTGATAATGTATGAGATGGCAAAAGGCACATCTGTGGTATCAGAGCAGTGATGCTTCAAAGGGCCTGTCTCAAAGTGTGAAGGCTCTTGAGCTTCTTAAATATGTCTTTGACAAATGTAACACCGGGGAAAAACCAACATGTTTCTCCCTACCCTTATTCACGAACTTAGTTTGCACTAAGCTTAGTACTTCTAGCTGATACTTTCTTACACTCACAAAATAAAATTCAGCCTCAGGCAGACATCCAGCATTGAAAATTTCAGCCCTAACTGTTACTGTGTGGTGAAGTTATAAGCAATAGAAAATGAGGTCTTAAAATGAGAAGTGTCAGGCAACCTTAACTATATGTAGTCCTACAAGACCCACTGATAATAATCTGTTTTTTGACAGATTTCATCCAATTTGCAGATTCATTTTGACATATACTATACAAAGAAAGGGGGGAAAAAAAAAGTCCCTGGAGTAGGGCTTTCAGGCTCATAGATACCACCTTACAAGTAGTGAAAGCAGTGTTCAACCATGCAGTCATTTTACCTTCTGCCAAACCTTTAAAACTGTACTGCAGAAAGTCCATAAAAATAGTAATATAAAATCAAGGCACTGAGGCTGAGAGCTGTTGACTTTGTGCCAGTTCTTATCTCATTCTCATAAATCTAAATGTAGGTTCCAGGTAAATGTTGAATTACAAAAATATTGCAGAAACTGTAACAAAGCCTGCATAAACAAAAGCCTCGGATAGCATTCCATTCGGATTTGCATATCTAACAATTTTAGTAATAAATGTAGACTTCCCAGTAAACACTGTAGACTTCTGTCTTGTTCCAGGTCTCCCTCTTCCACAGTTTTTCTTCCAGCTATGAGTTAAAATCTGTCGAGAGTACTTCTCCAGACTGGAACCCTAAAATTTGATTGTTTGAAGCGCCAACAAGAAATGATGTTAAGCACAATCAGGGTGAAGAGGACTGGGTTGGGATGGCATGTGGTTACCCTTGAGATCCCACTTGTGAGAGGTCGAGCCTGTAAATGCAGGGGCTGGGGAGTCCTATGTGCCCGGGCATTCCTGTTGGCCTAGTGTGTTGTCTGGGGATTAGATAGCAAGCTGCATCCAATAGAGCTTGTTTTCAAGCTTCCTGCAGCTGGGGCTTGGGGTGTTTTTGTTGAGATTGCATGCAAAACCTGTGTGGATGGTAATCACCCGTTCCCTCGATCAGCCTCTGACAGCGTCTACATGACTTTTAAAGTGTCTTTCAGTAGAGCCCTGCTGACAGCTCTACAGTTATATAAAATGTTGCCTTTCTAAAAATCACTTCCCAGCAATGTCAGTGTGTGAAGAGCTAGGAGAATCCAGTTTCTTTCCTGCTGGGATATCGTTCTTCATTTTCCGGAACCGTTCCAACTCGTTTACATGGTGTGGAGAAAAAGGATTTACTTACTTGTTATGTCCTTTACCTTGATCCTTGACAGCATGACTTGATGCTACCTACACATTTGGGACAAAGACTGCTAAGACATAAGTGAATAACTGTTCATTTTGCAAAGTCCTGTTGTCTTGCAGAAAAATGAACTTTGTACATGTGAATTAGTCTTTCCATTATTAGCAATAACACATAAAATCACAAGTAATACAACCTCCCTCTTTTATTGTAGTTGCTAGGCATAATTCATTCTTGAGAGGATTTCAGTGGTATGTACCCTCTTTTTTTTTTTTTCTTTTCCTTTGCTTAATCTCATTCTCTACATCAGGTCAAAATCTTCATGTGCTCTTTATTCTTAAAACTAGGCACATGCTTAAATGCCCAAGGCATAGTGTATAAGGCACATGACTGAAGACCTGAACTAGGCCATTATCATTTCCCATCTTTAATTATCAGAAAAGTTACAGATGGGTAAAGGACTACTTTAAATTTTCTTGGTAAATCACTCCCTCCAGCTTCTAATCATTTCTGTTCCACTTCTCTGGACTTCCTCCAGTTTGTTTATATCTTCCAGTAATGAAGTGCCTGAACTGCATACAATATTCCAGGTGTGGCTGCTGAAGAAATACATAAAGACAGCTCTGCTGTGCCAACCTATCCTGTTGTGTAATGCTCTTACAGAAGGAACCAGAGATGTTACTGGTGTTTAGATCTCCTCTGCTACGTTAGTTCTTACACCTAAATTGTCCTGTTATCTAGATGTCTCTTGACATTACTGCCTTCCAAATTTTGCTTTATTGTTTACTGTTTATTTTGAATTACTCCCTGGGTACATGCAGTAGCATTTTTCTAACTGCAATTTTATTACTTGTTTCCTGTTTTCTTTGCTTCTAATTTCTCTATGTCCTTTTGTATTATTTTTCTATCCACACCTACATTGATAATTCCTCCTTCTTTCATCCTACTTCCAGTGAAGAGATCAAAATAAGCAGTAGTCCCTCTGATACTCCACAGAATATCTTCTCAGCGTGATAAACTATTAGCATTTGGTGATGTCTTATCCTCAGGAGGAATTGGCTGTAGAAATTTTTAATGGCAGAGCTGATATAGAGTCTTCTCATCAAGTAAATCTTGCCAAGTAATAACAATTAACTGAATTTTCAATTTCTTGCTTGTTATATAAACTTTTTTTTTTTTTTTTTAGGTGAGGAATTAGAGTTTAGTGGATGAGAAATGTAGGGGATAAAATGAACAGGGCATTGTTCACTGGCGAATAAATAAAATACATTTTTTGCATGACTGCATCACCAACAGTATTTCCATATATGTGTATATCACCCTCTAAAGTAAGCATTCCTGATCTGCTGGCTGGCTCAACATCTTCAGGGACTATTACCTTGGAAGTAACAGGGGTGCTGGTGCTCCTAGGAGCAGGAAGAGGATGCTGTGCCCAGAGGGAACTGCCAACCAGCACTGTTTTTTCTGCACAGAAATAGCAGATTTTCTTTACACCTGTGTCCAGATCTCCTCTTTTTCTTTTAGCGGACAGTTACAATTGGGTGAACCAGAGATTAAGCACTGTCATTCCTACCCTGCAGAGCCTTACGCTTGTTTTTACAGTTACAAATGACTTTGTATTCTTGGGATAATTTCGGCTCTGAGTTACCAAAAACTCTTAACGTAGGAGAAAACATGGACCTTAAAGCAGTCTAAGAAAGCTGTGGGGCTGATGGTTCACCTCTCTTTCCCTGGTAACATTTGCTCTGGTGAAGAGAAGTCTTCTGTACCAACTTCTCCAGAGTTAGAAGGGTAGTCTTGGCAGGATTAAGTCATCCTCAAGTTATCTTTTTTTAGCAGCTATTCTGTTTCAAAAACTAGTTCACTTCTATACTTGATCTTTTATTAGATCTGCTTTAACTCAGGTCTTCTGGTAGCCAGAAGTCAGTTTTCTTCTTGGTAAACCCCAAAACCCAGCAATGACCAGTCTCTCAATGTAATTTCTTAATTATTTCTGCATGTGAGTTTTGGCTGTGCTCTTACTTTTGAAATCATTATGCTACTTTGGAGTGAAAATAAGCAGGACTGGATTAATATATTGTATGAAACATGGTGCCACACTTCATTATAATTCACTTATCAAAGTAGAAAAACCTCTTAGTGTATAAAGTGCATCTGCTTTTAATTTTCATTTTGATCTTTGTGCTTTCAGACACAAGCATACCTTCTCTGGGAGACTGCCTGCACTGCTTCCTGTCAGTTTCAAAGTTACTTCTGAAGGTGGCAAAATGAAGCTAGGAAACTCAGGATGTGTTAGAAAAAGTAGAGGACTGGACTGTACTCTTGAAATTAGAATTTGAAGTGGACTATACTGCACTGAAATCTCACTTGAGTAGAAAGTAGATAAAATTTTTGATGATAGTGACCTTTTTAAAACTTCCATTTTTTTTTAAATTCAGATTTTATCACCTTTACTTTTAATGCATGCTCTAGACAAGTGGAGTTGTGCCTTCAGTTATTATCATTCCTCAAAGATTCAGCAACTGCTTTTGATGCCAGTAGTGAAACCTACCACTTACTGCATATAAAAATACATTGTCGGCCAAGTGAAACTGAGATAAGCCTGCACAAAGGCTTTGTACTAAGTGACCACCACCCTAAATCATCCATTTGCACTGTTGACCTCACTCATGGGCTTGATAATATGGTTGTTGCCGAAAAGAGATCTGATTTTGGCAAATTTGAACCTTTATCTCATTGTAATAAGAAAATTGCTGTATTTCATTAAGGTTAACCCAAAGGATTTTCATGCCATTCATACTCTCTTTGTAAGCAGTGACATTTTGGTTCACGTGAGTTTTTATTAAAGAGCTGCTTGCAAGAAACTAAAATTAATTCAATCTTCTTAGTACTCCCAGAATTTTAATTATGGAAATTGAATTAGAATTGTAGAAGTCTGTGTTCAGACATGTTCTGTGTGAGGTTAAATGTGAATATACCGAGGAGTTTTTTATTTTATTTTTCTTAAATATGAATACAAGGAATAAGAATATATACCACGAATGAGCAGCTACCCTAATTCAGGGGTGGATTCTTGGATATAAATTAAATCATAATTGGTCTTCAGTTTTTACTAAGCAAAACAAATTTTGCAACAGTAATTATGTCAATTAGGCAGAATGATCTTTGAAAGTAGAATGAAATAATTCAGTTTATGCCTTGGTGATGCTGTAATTATGCCCTGGGATGACTTTTTTTCTCCTTGTTCTAGGTCTCTTTTGTCAGATTAGTTTTCAGTGGCCACTGTCTTTCAGGCTGAAATGCTGTCCTTTTTTTTAGCTGAATATCCATTTTCTTGTAGTGCAGGAAAGGCACAATCCCCTTTAAGTCCCATGCAAGAAGGTGTGCAGTTTATCTGAAAAATTTGGTATGCTTTAATAGATGACTTTTTTTTTCATTAACACTCTGTGATGACTTCATAGGCATTGAAAATGACAAAGCATGAGAATTGAGTTATCCGTGGTGTTAGCTGTTTAAGTCTTGGGATGATTCCTGAGTGAAATGTCTCTGGTTGCCCTGGCTGAGGGGCTCAGATCCAACACGCCTGGCTGAATGGAACCGAGAACATCACCGGCAAGATGAAGGCAGCTGTGCTAAAGTTTGGGATAACTGCAAAGCAAAGCTTTGTCTGTGTGTTTGCTGATGAATTATTCTCGCTCAGCCTCTTGCGTTGGGATGAATAAGCAGAGGGTGAAGCAGCAGTTTCCAGGGGCATGGGAGGATTTCCATGCTCCATTCAGAAGCTGCTTTTCAGGAGTTGTGAATGATGACTGTAGACAAGGCTGCCCGGCAAGCTTGACCTAAATTTAGAGGAAGGAGGCCTTGGACTCATGGCTGTCCAGTACAGTAGCCTGGAAATCCTGCGCTGTTTTCAGGAGGGGCTTGGAGAGACCTAGTCATGTCTGTTAAGATTAAAACAGGTATTGTGATCAGTGTAATATCCTTTCTCCTACTTGGTTTAACTTATTTTAGGTTATTACAGTATTTTAATAGCCAGTGTGTTGAGGAATCTCATTAAAATAAAGAGATCTTCTGATATTTCCTCATCTTCTTCTTTCTGATGGTTTCTTCAGATTTATTTGGAAGAACACTGAGCTGAGGTTCCTGGTTGTAATAAGTGCATGCATAGATAGATGAACAACCTAAACAGATACATATTTACATATTTCAGAGGGGGAAATAGACTAAGTTCACTTCAGTGAGCATCTGATATTACTTTGGTCAACATTTCTGTGTTTAGGATCTTGAGCTTCTGCCAGAAGCTTCTGTTGTGATTGTATTTTTTGCATCCTTCAAAAGAAAAATTACTAGTGACCAGAATTCCAGAGGAAGATATGTCAACATATGTGCAGACCATATTTTTAAATTGATGCTATTATTCCTAATAATATTCAGTCTTATGGGTTTAGCATATTTTCAATCTGAGCTGTAGTAAACTGTAAGAGAGAAATGAAAAAGGGAAGAGAAAAATATGCTTTGAAGATAATGTGTCATTCACACAGAATAAAATTTATAATCTGCTGAACGTGCTGAATGCAAGAACATACAGACTTCAAGTTCTAATCATTTGGAACAACAACAAAAAAAACAGTTACTAATGAAGTAAGTAAAAAGTTAACAGTATTTTCACTGACATCAAGAGTTGGGCAAAAGTTTTACTGTGTGAAACAAGATACCTGTTTTTCTGTACATCATAAAAATACTCTGAATCTCATTGAGTGTGTCTGCCTAGCACTGCAAGTTACAAAATGGAATTGACAAACCTTGTATTAACACTGTGTACCTTGATTTACCCTTCTGTCCTGCGAGAACATAGTTCTTTCTTAATTTGCCTGTTTCAAATGATAACTATAACCATGGTTGGATGCATGCCTAAGTTTATCAACAGGATGGCAGGCAGGCTAAGTAGTCTGAAGTAGACTCTCTCCGTTTGTCTAACAGGCTTTTGCCATGTATACACTTGAATCACCAATATTTTCAAGTAAACACAATGCAAGAAGTATTTGCAGTCCTTCTGGAACGTGTCTTGTACATTGAAATTTTCCAGTAAAGTGCTTTACATTTTGTGCTACGTCAAGAATGCCTTATCAGATTTTTAGCATGGGAAAGCAGAAGTAGGCATCATGCGTGCAACATGATCTCTTGTAAATCTACCATGCATACTGCTCTGCAGATAACAGCTTTTATAGACTTCAAAATTAGTCTGCATTTAAAATCTAAACCAAAGAGAAAAATTTGGAACTTGCTGCAGAAGAAAATGCTGTAAAACATCAGATACCTGAGTTTGTCAAAACAATATCATTCAAAGCTCTACTTCTGACTCTTTGTCTTACTGTGTTCAATGTAAGCTAAAATCAAAAACAATTGAACAGAAAACTGACTTCAAAACAGAAAAAAAAAATATTTAGCTCTCTAACAGATTATTTAGGTGTTTGTAGATGTTTTTCTTTGGTTTTTATCCTAACCATATTTCCAATTCAGTGTGATTTCACTGAATCTGAAATACTTTGCAAAAATCAGATCCTTGTCCCCTGAAATGTATTTTCTCCTCTTCCTTTTCTGTGCAATTTAGTATGATTCAACATTTCTTTGACTACATAAGAATTACCATATAGTCAAGGCTAGATTTAAACTTCCAGCATACTGAACCAAGAGCTTTGTTAGCTGCTTTGGGCTTCAGGAGGCCTCAGCTGCCCACCTTGACCAACTGTTTGCTCGGTGCAGACTCTACCTCTGTTGTGGAGATGAAAGTGGGACACTGCAGCTGGAGCCCTAGGGATGGTTTCAGCTCAGGTTTTCTCCAGTTTCCAGATTTGGGTGTATCTTGTACTGGTGGTTTAGTGCCCTGGGTAATAGGACAGCTGGATCCCCCATGCACAGTCTTTGAGAAGCTTTTCAGAATTGGGGAGCATGTTTTAAGCATGATGGAAGAAAAGGCATGTGTCTCAAATATTAGATATTTATATATATTTTCTTGCTCCCTTGTCTCACTGTTCTTAATTGGTTTCATCCCTGCTGGATGGTTTCTACTGCAGAGCACAGTGGCCTCTTTTAGGCTACATCCCATGCTCCCTTGCCAAATTTCCTCTCTCCTTGATCCCTCTCATCGGTGCCCTTTCGCTCTGCTTAAAATAGTGAGTCAGAACGATTTTTATAACTTCTCATCTCCTTTGCCAGGATCACCAGACTGTACCAATTGTTTTTGTTAACCTGGTCTCAGCCCAGGGTGAAAGCAGGTTTCCAGCAGCAGGCTGTGACCGTATGGAACTGGGTAGATCACTGCGATCTGCACTCTTTGATGGGTACGGTGAGAGCAGTCATACGGCAATATGAAAACTTCCACGTATCGTATTTCCCAAGTGGTTGTATTAGCTATTCACTGATGGCTAATCCTGGGCAAAGAGATTTAAAGTAGGCATGTGTATGTAGTTATTAATGATAGGCAACTGTGATGCTGTAAAAAAAAAAAAAGCTAGAGGGGATGCAGCACTCCCTGCTCCGCTTTCAGAAAGGGAATTGGCTTTAAATGCACAGTCACCACTGGTAGAGGCACTGGTACTTCATCTCTGCTTTCAAACTTCAGCTTTTGGGAGGAAACGTGGTAGTTCATGCACAGAGTATTTGATCATAATGCAATCCTCATCTAAGAACAACCCGCAGCTCCTTGTCTGAGATACCTGGGAGGGATTACTAGCGTGTATTTCAATTGGTAGCACATATGACGTGCTAATGAGAAATAACAGTTAAACATGAGGTTTAAAGCTTGTGGAAAATTAGGAAAAATACTGTGCTGTGAAAGTTCATTGTCTGTTCTCACTATTAGAGCATCACACAAGTGGTGTGCCTGTGTTAAGAGCCCTAGCTGGGCTCTGTAGACCCTGCAGAGAACAATGCTGTTGAGACTGTGCTTTTATCCACATCCCAGCTGGTATTACAGTGCTTTGTTTGGGTGTAGAAAATGAGCCATAACCTTGGACAGAGGTGTAAAAGTGCCCAGTGAGATAACTAGTTACTGGCTGAGGGGAGGAAGTGATGCATTTGCAAGGAAATGAAAAAAAAAAAACCAAACAGAAGAAAAAGATGTAGAACAGGAGAGGGGTTGGGCCCTGTAGATGGAAGTAGAAGGAAGAAGGCCAGGTTAAAAAACAAATTTTACTGAAGGAAAGAAAAAGATGGTAGGAGGAAGTAGAAAGAAAGGAGAATTAGAAAAGCATAACAGTCTTAGATGAGTTGATCGATTAATGTAAAAGATGAAAGACATCAAAAGATGCCTTGGGATCTGGAACTAGCTGGAGGTGATCAGGGATGAGAAGCAAGCCAGAAATACCCTAAATATGGGAAATATTTTTCCAAACATCAAAACAAATTGTAATGAAGTCTTTAATGGAGGGAAGCCTATAACTTCTTGCTTCAGAGAAAGATTTAGACTATACCTATGCAATAGGTGCTCTCTGTAGTAATTATAATACTAGATGAATATTGTCTTGAGTGCTTGGCAGATAGGACCTTTACGTGCAGCTGGAAATCCCATGGTCAGGATTGGTAGGGCCAGGTGAGTAGGGCTGTGGAGTGGCAGAGGAGATGGATGTAGAAGTGGGACCGCATTTTTCAAACACGTAGACTGATTATCTAAAATACAAACTGAGTGTTTGCTGTATAAAACGAAGAGGCAATATTCACATCTAAGTTTTGCACCTTATCTGTGGCATTTATTAGCTGATTGCACGTTACTCATAAAGCATGATGACCCAACCTTGTTAGTTTACGATGGTTGGGATGTGCTGGTTAATGGGCAGTGCATCCCTGCGCTGCAGACCGGCTGGCACCGAGGCAGTGCCATGGCTGCAGTGGGGAGGGGGCTGCATCTGCTCCAGGCCTGCAGCTCGGGAGCGACGGCCCTGATCTGCTTCCCAGGTTGTTCGAACCAGTTCAAGAGCAGTAAAACAAGGTTATGTAATTGACATGTGATGCAGCCTAAAATAGTGACTGCAAACATAGGCTGCTGTTGCTGGGCAGTTGTCAACTGCTAAAAAAAAAAAAAAAAAAACCCAACCCCTCAACTGTGTAACAAATGGACCTTTTAAATGAGAATGCAGTTCTGATTTCTGTTGACTAGCAAGTGTTTGGCTTTTTTTTTTTAATTGCAAGGAATAGAGGCTCTGTGAAAACTGAGATTTTGAAAGAGATTCATCTTATGTGACTGAACATGCTGATTTTGAGAGCTTGTATGTCAGACTGTGAAATAAAATCCTTAGATATTACATGCAGTTTGTTTCCTGAACGTGCAGTATAACTCCTGTGAAATAGAAAATTCTTTTTTTGCATGTGGGAAACGATTGTTTTAGCAGCAGTTCTATTTATATTCTGGTCTATAAAAATATAGAAATTGTTTATTTGTATTAATTAGAGGAGCGTATGAGGCTTATGATGGTAACATCAGTTTCATAAAATATGTGAGGGTCCTAGAGCTGGGTGAAAGGAGCCTGTTATGTACCTCAGAGAGCACAGAGGGGAGCCTGGGGTGAGCAGAATGTGTTGTAGGAGGCAGCCCCCTTCACTGGGGCTACAGCAGCAAGCAGGAAATCCCAGCCCAGAGTTCTGTGTGCTGTGAACAACTCTGGCTGAGGTGAGAGGCATCTCTTCCTCCTGCTGATCTTCTGCAGTAGGTTTTCCTTGTGTTTCCTGCAGTAGGGGAAAACTGCAGCTCCTGGCAGTGGTTGCAGTGGCCATGCTTGTGCCATCAGGGAGCTGGTGGGTGGAGGGGAGGGACAGAACTGAACAAGAAATAGGTCCTCTGATTCTATAAATGTTGTGGTGTATAGCCATAAAACCCAGATTTTTTTCTCCTCCCCTCCCTTGTGCTAAGGAGGCCAGGTAACAACATCCCTGCGCCTACTCAGCAGGTGCTGGTCAGCACTCTCAGCCCTGTGACTTCCATGTGCATCGCTGTTGTTGCGGAGATGTACTTCCCACGTGGGGAATGTGGGGAGAGGCAGGCCCTGCTGCTCACCCAGGGGCTGTGAAGGGGTCAGAGCACTGGTGTGCAGCTCCAGCCAGTGGGGCTGCAGGTGAATGCTGGCCCCTCCAGCATCTGAGGAGGCTCAGCTGGGCTGACGTCTGTAGGAGCAGGCAGCTCCGCCCACAGTTTGATGAGTTAACGTATTAATTCTCTTTTTGCAGAGAGAAGGAAAGTTTGTGAATTTCACATGCATTTTGATATGCTCCAGTGAGATGCTATTTTAAAAGTTGAGTTTTTTTTACAGCTTGTTCTGCTTTATTTGCTCCTTAGCTGCAGCTCTTGTTTTCTCACTTTCCCCTCCTTTTGCGAGGCTTTCTCAATCACGTCTTTGTTTTGGGCCCCAGAGCTCACCGCTGTCTCAGAGGCTGTGCTGGTGAGACTTGCGGACTTTTCCCTCACCTTGCCCAAGGGGATGCTGCATGGCTGCGTGGCCCCATCCAGGGACGGGGAGTGCCGGCTCCACATGTAGAGGCACACGGCGGGGCTGCAGGAAAGCGCTGGGTGTCAGAGCAGAGCACAAGCATGAGTCAACAATTGCCAGAAGACAGATCGGGCGCAGGATTGTGTTAGCAGAGTGCTGTGTGCGAGGTGCGGGAAGTAACCATTTCATTGTGCTTAGCAGTGGTGGAACTCAGCAAGAAAAATGCATCCGGTTTTGGGTGCTGTGTGTACGAAAGAAACCAGGGAAGAATAAGAGAAATGGTGACAGATTTAGGAAACATGACCTGTGAGGGAAGATTGAGAGAGCTGAATTTGTTTAGTCTAGCAAAGAGATGTGGAACATACATTTTTCGATAAGCATGTGATTGTTGTAAAGAAGGTGGCAGACTATTACGCCGTGTATCTTGTGGGGAGTGCTAAAATCTCTTTCTGTTGCAAAACATTCCTCTTCATGTAAAATGCGAAGGGAAAAAACTTAGAGCCTAAAGGCTAGCCAGGCACTGGCCTGATCAAGTGCTATGTAGAGAAACTGCAGAAAACCTTTACTCAGAAGGTTTGTTGGCAAATTTAGAGGGGTGGGGAAAAATAATCTGCCTGAGCTATGAAGCTGGCCTTATCTTGCTTCCATGACTGGCCTTGAATTAAACAGGCTTTGGATCCTCTTCCAGCACTGTTTTCTTTCATCTCCTCCTCTCCTCTCCTCTCCTCTCCTCTCCTCTCCTCTCCTCTCCTCTCCTCTCCTCTCCTCTCCTCTCCTCTCCTCTCCTCTCCTCTCCTCTCCTCTCCTCTCCTCTCCTCTCCTCTCCTCTCCTCTCCTCTCCTCTCCTCTCCTCTCCTCTCCTCTCCTCTCCTCTCCTCTCCTCTCCTCTCCTCTCCTCTCCTCTCCTCTCCTCTCCTCTCCTCTCCTCTCCTCTCCTTTTTTTACAATGTTTGATACTTGATCAACAAGTGAGCTCCTGACTTAGACTTTACAAAAAAAATTTAAAAATAATATAAAACAGAGAGAGAATGTGGAATATTTCACAAAGTTCTGTTATGTTCTACTTTTGCCTTAGGCAGTAACAGAAATATTACTGGCAAGAAATATCTAGACCCATTCCTGCTGCAGACTTGAGTGTCTTGAAGTATCACGAAGACCTCAGCCCATGGACATGAGCACGACTGGGCACATCGGGCTCTGGGGCTGGTCGGGCAGTCATTGTGCTGGGGTTTTGGAATGGGGAATGGCACAACTGATGCTGCAGATTTCTGCTGCAACCTTATTTGGGCAGTAATTCACTGGCCAGATAAGAAATGCTTTTTTTCCTTCCTGCTTTTCCTGCTGAACTTTGCTTGTTCAAGAAAATAAGAAGAAAGATTTTATGAGTACATAAATTTGTTTTATTTTGTAATCTTATAAAATTAGAGAATTAAAGATTCTTTAACTGCTTTTCAGTTCTCTCCCTTATTAAGTATTTTTGTGCATACTTTAGTATGTGTCATTCTGTGATGCATGAGAAGTGCAAACTCAAATATTCTTTTAGCTCAACCATGGCTATGACAGAGTTTTATAGCCTCTTAGTATGTAGCATTGTAGTATGTATTAATAATTTATTTTGAGCAGAAAACTTTCCTGGCATCCCTTGTTACTCTGTATTATGGAACAGGAATTACCTTGTATAAACACACTTAATAAGGGCACACATAAAAATTACTTTCATCTTAATGCATTAGCATATATGAGATGAGTATCTGATGTCCACTATGTCACTTTCCAGCCCACTTGCAGGTGATTAAACTGGATAAAAAGAGTAACTGGGTTAAGCTAAGCACAGATATGCTTCTTGAAAAGGTTAGAGGTCTGGGCAATGCAAGCCTCCTTGCAGGGTGATCTCCATCACCTCACTGAGATCTGAAGAGCCCCAGAGGTGCTGAGTGAATCACATCAGTCTCAGGTGTATAGGTTTTTGGGTTGATTTTGAAGTTTAGGGGCATGAGTGAGGATGATGCTACACAAATGGAAGAGTCTGATTCATTATGAGAGCCTTTGCATTACTAACATATTTTACAAAATCATTTCTATTTCAGATGTGTCATTTGTCTCATAGTAGATGATACAGCAGATTTGTAACTGAACAATTCTTCTCTAGTATTTGATAGCTACACTATATATAGAAAATCTATCCAAGTGCTGATTTCTTCTGTTGTTTAAGAGTTTCCAAGTTATTTTAATTAATGTAAGTTTTAAGATGGCCATGGTTATTCGATTTATTTTTTTCTTTAAAGAAAGAAAAACTTGACAATCTCTTTGATTTACAGGAGACGTTTGCTAAATGGAAAACTTCTCCCCTGCTTACTAGAAGAACTACTTACAGATTTTGTGCCATATGTCAGTATTTGGAGATGCACGATTGAAAAAATGATGAACCTTTACTAAGTTATGCTTCCCGAAACTATTTGATAGGCTATAAAGTAATAATTTCAAGCTACCTAAACCATTTGAGGGGTGACTTATGGAAGTACTCTGCTGCAGTAGGAGGATTTCTTATGGAGTCACTGTGTGACAGTGACAAAAAAAAGTTTCTACGGTGTTTACAAATGCTGCCCAAGTCATTATCATGGAGTACATAAATGTTAACCTCTTTCTATTAAAGTCATTAGCTTCTGAAAGCGGTACTGAAAAATATTGACCTAACAGGTGTACAATTTCATAGAACAAACTGCCTTCAGGGAAATTCTGCAATGGGGTTCATTTCACAGCATTAAAGCTGACTTGTCATATTAATAGCCTGCACCCGCCTGTGAAAGACTAAAAATGGTATTGCAGTACTCTGTGATGTACAAAGGACATTGTATCAGCACTGAACAATCATACTTGGATTCGTTGCAGAAAATACCAATTCTTCCCTTTTCTCCATAAAAACAGCGTAAAAATCCAGATACCAATGTTTGTAAAGGTGTATAAACCATCCCCAGTCAATATGTCATTATTTTAAACGCTGCTGTTTTCCACTTCAATTTCACATTCACGCTGCTGCTGCTTTAGATGTGTTCAGTACAGAGCAAAAATGCAAATAGGAATTAAGTACATACACAAAGGATGAATCTGGTTTTTGTACAGATCACTCCACACAATTAACTTTATGTGATAAACTGGTTTTCATTCTGTGATTAGCTGAGCATTTCATCTTTTTATTGTTTTTAGAAGGCCTTACTAAAGATCAGCTCGTGGACATTGATGCTGTCACAGTGTTGTTGTTCATCTTGAACTTGGCTGGCATAACTTTACGAACTTCACAAATTCTCTTGCCCAACTTCTGTTCTTACTCTGCAGGGTCACAGTGCTGTGTAAAATCCCTCGATAAAAACTGTGATTTGCCATTCTGCTTAGTGGTTATACCTCCACAGCATTAACTAGATGGCAGTATCTTTGTGGTGTAGCAATGGCATACTGCTTACTCAAACAGGATCGAACGAATCCTGTGACATGCTCAGTGAAGAGATGCAAGAAACAGCCCAAACTTCAGTTCTATGTCTGAATAGATAATGTTGGCTGAGGGTGAAAGAAAGTCAGATATGGAGATATAAAATGACTTATCTGAAGTTTTAAAGCAAACTCCTGAAAGATCCCAAAATAGAAGCCAGATCTCCTGTGTCTCATGAATATTCTCTTTGACTTTCCCTGGGGAGGCATTTGTGCATTGTGGAAAATATCTTGGCAGAATATCTTAGACCTCTTGTTCTGCTGCAGCTCTGTCCCCTTTGTGAGCCTGTACCTTTACTCCCATTGCGCTCTCCAGCCATCTAAGCGTCAAATCATGACTCCGCTTTTGGGCCTTGCCAGGTGTTTCCTCCCCTCCCAGCTTCCATCACTTGCACCAGTTTTTGGTGTCAACGCTAATGTTGCTTGTACAGTTCTTGGTTTTCTTCGTGTCTCATCTCCTTCATTGGCAACCAGCTCAGGAGTCTCTCTGCTTAGGTGCCAGTTGGTGTTACTGTAGTTGCAGTCCTATTTTTTTTTTCCTTTCTCTTTTGTTTTGGACATCTTCGTTACCAACTTGCATTTAGTTTACAGAGTAATGAGCTTCTTGCTTTCTTCTTAAATGCCTCTCCCTGAGGTTTGGTAGTTTTTACAGTGCCATCTATGCAAAGCTGCAGCGCACTGTTGTATTTTACACTGCACTATTTTCTCAAATTTTGGATGCTGGCAAATCCTGCAGCATTGTACTGTGTCCTTTGTGAGCTTGTCCTACTGCAAGCTGTGTCCTTTCCTTTTGTCTTTCCGTCAGAAACTCTTTGTATGGCTTTTTGTCCTATCTCCTACAAACTGACTGTGGCCTCCCTAGTCCTGGCAGCCACCCCTCGGTTCAGGTAGCCCAACAGATCTTCTTTTCCTTTCTCTGTCATGCTGAACTAGCCCCTTGTGGCTTCCTTTCTCCCACATCCACTTCAAGCACCTTATTTGAGAAGTCCACATGGTAGTGCCCTTGCCTGACAAATCGCACTGAATGGCTCTACCTATGTTCATCCCACAGAGCAAAACAGGAATCAAGTCGTTAAATGCCAGCCTGTTTCCCTTCTTATCCATGTATTTCCCATCTTCTAAAAGCTCTGTGTTATGCACCTGCTGTTTCTTTATGAGTGCTTCTGTGGTTCTTTACAGAACTGAAGTATCATGTTCAGATTTAAGCTTGCTTTGATAAACCTTCAGGATTCTGCTGTATAAAAGATATTAAATCAGAAAACAACTACTCATTGAGCTGGTTAAGGAAAATGGAATGTGTTTGGAAACTTTACTTTTCATTCCTGCTTTAGGTTATGAACTTCTTTAGCACTGAGACTAGCTCTTGGTTTTGTACCAAAACGAAGAGTTGTTTGGCTGACTTGTGATACCTGCACATGTAAGGGTATTTGAAAAAATCTCATATCAATCGTGTGTTGCATGGACAAAAGAAGAAGAAAAAAAAAAAGCAAGTGAAGTCTGCTTTCCTAAATTAAAAAGAAGAGAAGCTCCTAGTAAGGCCTGTGGCAAATTACCAAGGTTATTGGGAAGGCTGAAGAATGGGATTGGGAATTTTTGCATTAATAAGAACCCAAAATGACTGCAAAATGAGAGGGAAAAAAATTGGAATTATTTAAATACATAGTCTAATAATGCATTTTGGTTTTGGTTCATTCAGGACAGCATAATTATCTGTGTGCGGGAAGGAACGACTGCATAATTGATAAGATTCGGAGGAAGAACTGCCCAGCCTGTCGATTACAGAAATGTCTGCAAGCTGGAATGAATCTAGGAGGTAAGTAGAATATTAATAGTTTGGTCTCTTAATTTGATTAGGCAAAAATATTGGAAATGTGCAGCCTTTTTATAGTTCTGGCAGCTGCACAATCTCTGAAGTTTAAGGTGGAATTATCCTGAAGAAGTGCTTAATAGCTAATAAACTCTATTGTCATTCTAAATCAGCTTTTGGAGATATGTATTTTATGGCTCAGAAAAAAGAAAAGTGGGTGTTTTATGATGACAGTAATTTTCCTGGAATCTCATATAGGTAAAAGTGTTAAGGCTTCAAAGCTTGCATAATTTTTCTGGTGATAAGCATTCTGTAGAATACTGAAAAACATTTCTATGCCATCATGAAAAGCAAATGTACACACAGTGAAATCTCTTAGCTTTTTTGTTGTTGCATATTTAACATTTATATTGATTTACTTCTGCAACTGTATGTATATGCAATTATTTTGATATTGTTATTCTGTCATTCATATACTCATAATAAAAAGGCAAAAACTTTTCTTAATAATTATCAAAAGTATTTTAAAAACTGTATTTTAACAAAACTTCTAATAGCTTTTTCATTGTTTTAATTCTTCAGTTACAACATCTACATAATTCTGGCTGTGCTTCAGTAGGTAGCATGTTACGAGTCATCTCCCTGAGCAAATTGTATTATAAATCACTTCTTCCCCCCAGCTCTTTCATCTAGTTCCAACCCCCCTGCTGCGAGCAGGATTGCCAAGTGCTAGATCAGGCTGACCAGGAAACTCTCAAGCTCGGCCTGGAACACCTACAGGAATGGGGGCATTGACAGCTTCTCTGGGCAGCCTGTTCCAGTGCTTCACCACCCTCTGAGTGAAGAATTTCTTCCTAACATCGAACCTAAGCTTCCATTCTTTCTGGTTATATCAATTCGCCCTTGTCCTATCACTGTCTGCCTTTATAAGAAGTCGGCCCCCCTCCTGCTTGTAAGCTCCTTTCAAGAATTGGAAGATCGCAGTGAGGTCTCCCTGGAGCCTTCACTTATCCAAGCTAAACAATCCCAACTCCCTCAGCCTTTCATGAATAGGAGAGGTGGGTGCTCCAGCCCTTTGATCATCTTTGTGGCTCTCCTCTGGACCTGTTCCAACAGCTCCATGTCCTTGTTGCACCAGGGCCCCAGGCCTGGATGCAGTACTCCAGATGGGGCCTCACGAGGGCAGAGAAGAGGGGGACAGTCACCTCCTTCTCCCTTCTACCCAAGATACCATTGGCCTTTTGGGCTTCATGAGCACAGTGCTAGCTCGTGTCCAGTTTTTTGCTCATTAGGAACCCCAAGTCCTTCTTGATGAAATTCTTGTTCCTGATTCAATTCCTTTATGCCACATAAAGAAACTAAAAGATATAAAACAGTCCTTCCATCATTGCAGTAGAGTAGATAGTATGGGAACAGCTGTGGATGTAGATGCAGTATAGTGCTTCTGCATGGCCTAGTAGAGAAAGGCCAATTTGGAAACAGTGGGGAGGACTGCCAAAGAGAATTAAGGTGCCTGCAAGCCTGGAGACTGTATTTATCATTTAGAAGATCCCAGTGGCTGCCGAACTATGCTAAGAGAGCTTTCAGTCTTTGAGATGTCCCAAGCCTTGCAGGAAATCTTAGTAGCCTCAGCAGCTAATGGCTTTAAGCTTTCCTTTCCCAGTAGCAAACTTTGCATTGAGCATCTTCAGAAGAGCAACATAGCATCTCAGACTTAATTTTGGGAACTTCTGTGTCCTATTAGAGGGATTTCTACTTTCAGATTGGAGTTCATCATGAAAAAGGCAGTGGAAATGGCAATAAGAGACATTAATCCATGTTTGAAAACAGTGATTTTGTTTTCATAGACATTTCCAAGGTTTGATACTAAGCAACAACTTTTCATAATTAACATGAATGTAAAGAGTATGTTCATATTATGAAGATACTTCATAGTTTGGAGTTTCGCATACAGTTAGCCTAGTTTTGCCAGGAATATACTTTTCGACTTCTACCTTTTTCTAGCTTGGACTTGCAAGCAAAATGCTAAAGTATTTTGCTAGGCATTGTGAGCAGTAAAGAGCTGGAGGAAAATGAATTTATAAATGCAATTTAGTTTAAATCCCACTTGCAGCATAGTACTCTATGGCTGAGTCACACTGCACGGTTTTGTGCTCTTTATGCTGTAGCTGTAATTTAAGCTCTCACCCTCCAAATGGAAGCAAAGGTAAACAAAAACAAATTGCATTAAGATGCTTATGTGTTTAGTTCTTGGGAAATATATCAAGATGATATGCAGAAGGGCTCAGGGCTGAAGATTGGGCAAGTTGCTGAAGGTATGGATGTTTTTTTTCTACTTAATTATAACAACTTATCCACTCACTTGAAAAGAACAACAAAGAAGGCACAACAGTTGACGTGGAAGGAATGTTGCTGTAGATAACAAGATTCTGTCATGGGGCTGGAAAAGAAGTTGACTTTTTTTTTTGGATCTCTCCATTTCTATGAGGAGGCAGCATCTCTGGACCTCACATTTGTAATGTGAATATTTCTGATTGTCTTTGTACTGTTACTGTGAAGATACTGATTTCTGCAGTGGAAATGGGAGATCAGGATTTTTCTATGTTTCCCGCAACACGTTTTTTGCTCAGTCCATGATTAATCTACTGTTCTTTGTGTTTTGGTGGGGTTTTTTTTGTTATATTCTTTCTCATATATTTGTTTTAAATGTTCTTTCTTGTATTGGCTATGTCAAAGTGCTCATTTGTTTTGATCAGTTATCTTTGACTTCCCAGCGTGCTGACAATTTTTTCTTGGGAAAAAGAAAAAAATATTTTGATGTGTGGCAGCGTGCCATGTTTTAAGCACCTTTTACAAAAATGCTTGTAATTCAGAAATACATCTACACCTTTTCATGAATGCTCAACAAAATTAATGTTGCAGCTTTATTGTTTACCTTCTTTTATTTGTTGAAAAATTGTAGAGTTCTCATTGCTCTCATCCTCTAATAGGCTTCAGAGAATTATTCATCAAGCCAGTAACTAATTTACCTAATTATGTTCTTTTCTCCATTTTTATTTTGATTTTACAAGAAGCATCTGCAACCTGTAATTTCTGCAAAGCTGAAGTTGCCAAATATCAAATTAACTCATCCTCCTTGCTTCTAGACAGTGTGCCTGTGCACTGCAGGCAGACATAGCCCTTCAGCAAGCAGGACCCTACAACTTTTTTGGGAATCACAGTTGTTGTGTTTAAAAAAAAAAAAAAAAAAAAGGAAAGAAAGAAAAAGAAAAGGAACAAAATAACTCTGGTACCATATGCTAGACTTAATTATTGGAACAGATTCAGAGTGAGCAACTGCACTACGAAGGTATGCTGGCCCATTTTTGGTTTATGCTCTTTTCAGGATTCTTAATTAATTTTCAGTTAATTATGGACCAGAATGACTTCATGAGTTGTGAAGTTTCTTCCAGCATACGCTGTGATCAGATTTGTCGAGTCTCTCACTTCCGCACTTTAATTTTAATTCTCCTCCCACCTCGTGCTGCTGTTCTTTTGTTGTACCCGTTGCATGGCAGCACCGGGGATGGGTCACACTCAGCACCCTTAGCCACATGCACGTGCTCAGCGTGGCTCCCCATACACCATCAGCTGCACGCAGCTAGGCAGCCAGAGGCTTGCAGCAGTGCCTGGGGTGCTGTGTTTCAACCAGGGTGGCTCAGACCCCCCCACGTCTCACTCTTGCTGCATGCCGTGCTCTGTGCTGAATCCTAGAGAAGGGAAATGTTTGCTTGGGGCGGCTTGAGGGGACTTCTGCCACCACAACGTCTCACTGGCAGTCGTTGCCCCGTGGTGCTACCCAGTGACCAAGCATCTGTCCTGCTGCTGTGTGAACACTGAAGTGCTCTTTTGCTCTATGATGTGTCATATGCTTAGCGGGCAGAAAAAAGGTCCTTAGAGGGCTGCGGGATGTAGGGTTGTGATCCTTTCCTGCTTCATCTCCTGTACAGAGCAGTTCTGAGACTTATCAGCTCTTCTTTCCCACAACAGTAAGCAGCAGCTTGCTGAAGTACCCTTCAGATATTGTAGGGAAATAAAATAGATTTCACCTTGCAAATTGCATAGTTCATCGCTCAGTCTGCAGAAACTGCTTGTGAAATGCGAGTCTTAGTTTTGCATACATTTACATATGTAAGACACTTCATGTACAAGATGCTGTGTGTGCTTGCACATCTCCTTTCTTATACATTAAAGCATTTCAATAATCTGAAAAATAGATTAAGTGAATTGGAACTAAGAGACAGCACTTCACCTTTTTGCCCCAGTTTTCCATTTTCTGTTTAATAACTCATACTAGTAATGATTTATATTCGTGGTACTATTTTCGGTTACTTTAGCTTATGTGTTTATATTGTAATGTTTTATATCTTTTCAAGAAAAAGAAAAAAAACTCAGAAAAAAAAGGAAAAGAGCATAAGTATTAAAAAAAATGCTGGGAACAAAGAAGCTCTTAAATACAGCACCTCTTGGTGATGTAGCAAACAGAGGTTTTCTGTAAAAAAATTGTCCAGCAGTTTACTACTAACCAAGATTCATAAATTTGAAAGGAAAACAGAGCATGCATAAGAAACCGTAAAGCAATTTTGGGTACATATATGGTTTACTTTCATATTTCATTTGAATTATTTTTAAATGCCAGTTAACTTTAATTACATTCTTATTTGTGTTTATTATTTAGCATTTTCTTTTTAGGGAAACACAGCAATTTTTATTTTTACTTGAAAGTTCAGCTGGGTTTGTGTCAGTTCTTCTTTGAGAGCTTTACCAATATACCATATACAGCAGTTTAATGAAGTTGTCTGTGGTTTTTGTAAAGCAAAACCTTCTGTCAGTTTTTCTTTGATTGTATCTGGACAGCCTAACTGTGGTACCTACTGTTGTTTCAGATATCATTAGTATTGTTTCAAAGAACATTTTTTTTAGGTGTTAGAATTTAAGAAAACATTTGTGTTGGATACAAATCCATCAAGTTATGATGTGCCACTTATGCCTACTTTTATTTGCAGTGTATGGTGTATTGAGGCCAAGTCAATAACAGAACGTGAGAGGAACCATACTGCCTTGTACTGTAATTTTGTTAGGTTCTGTAAGTTTTTGCTGTATTTATAAGATGGATCGATGGGGAAACCCATGTTGCTGCATAGGGTCCATGTTAGAGTCTCCTTAGAAGAGACTTCTCCTTCATCCTGACCAAGCGCCAGTTCTGCATAAGGCAGGGCCATTGCTGCATCACCTCTCAACTCTGCACTTGGTGAAGTTATTAAAGAAAAATAAGAGTAAAATAAATCCAGTTGTCTTCTTCGGGTTTCTCTAGGAACTAATTTGTTTGGGGATTAACTTTTCCTACTTCTGTGTCTGTTTTCATCTATGGTACAAAACAGTGCTCTCGCTGTGCTCCTGCTATGACGCACTAATGTTTCATCTGAGCCATCCACAGGAATAGTTTAGATAACTATCTGAACAGTTACTTGCAAAAGCTATTAAGAAACTGTTTGGGAATGATGAAGAAAGTGCAGAATTTTGAAGAGGGCTAGTAATCTCCCAGGTGTTGATTAAAAACTGCTATTGAAATTCTGTCCTTGTACTTCACGTTTTGCTGACAATTTCATTTCATACGTGATGTCAGCTCAAGGAGGTGCACTGCAGCAGTCCAAAAGCACCACAACTCATATGCAGTGATCCTTAATCAGATTCATAATTCAGGTTCTTTGTTTTTTCAAGTTTTGCTAGTTTCAGCTCTGCCTTCTGACTTGCGTCCAGCTGCCAGCTTCGTTTGTCTTTCCTCCAGGAACAGCCTTTCAGGCTTTTGGCAAGGACCTGCTGAACTCCAGACTTTTCCTGTTTCATCTGCTGGATGCTCCATCCTGCCATTCATGGCACAGCAGCTTAGGTTGCCAGCTTTGCAAAGGAGTTGCAACTTTTCAAGTCTCCTGCTGGGATTACGTGCCCCAGCCTGCCTGGCATCATGTGGCGACGCTGTGCATGCAGGCTCTCCAATGTTTTGTCTGGTTTCAGTAGCATGCAGCTCTTGTTGGCTGGGCTCAGAGGGTGCTCTGTCCTTTGCTGACCATACTGTATGCTTGGGATTTGGTTAGAAACAAAAACTTCTGCCAGGCACTGTCTGACTCTTTTATGTGGATCCTGTCTGTAGTGCCCTTGAGCTCTTAAACTTCTCTATCCATTGTTAGGGCTCCATCATTCACTTCTGGGACAGTCACAGGCTAGATGACATTTGTGGCCTCCCAAATCCCCAGGACTGAAGTTGACCTCTGTTTTTATGTCTGTGCCCTGGTGCACCATTTCTTTGCCTTGTGGGGCATGTAAATTTAACAAGCAGTTCTCCTGAGGATCCTGAAATGAGTTGCTGGGTTGTTGGTGATTTTTTTTGCTCATAAAAATGCATAAAAACAAGCAGGCCCGTTACACCTTTGTTCACCGCTTTGTCTCTTTGTGCCATAGCAGGCCAGAATCACTTGGTGTTTCCAAAATTCTTTATGCACAGCTCTTGACGTTTTGTTTTTTCCTGAATCACCCAATTACTGTGTTTCCTTCCACAGTGTTCTGAGTCCATTTCCTTTTCACTCGTCCCCACTGAATCAGTAGTCCAGGCTATGAAATATGCCCATGTCTCCCGTTCCTCTTTCCAGAGCTTCTGGTTATCACCAGAGCCCTTCTGAAACCTCTCTGTGCAGTCTGTGGTGTTGTGTTTCCGTTACTCACTTCCCCTTCAGTGCAGAAAGCTGTAGGAGCAAGAGGAACTTGTCCTTTTAGCTTTGACTTAGCTATTGCTTCAGAGAGTTTCCACCTGAGTAAGAAGATATGAAGGTTTGACTTGCCATTTCTGACACAACTTTGGGCAAATTATAGTCAGCTTCCTGTACTGATCAGCAGTTTTGTTAAAACCCTCACTAGTTGCCTACAGGAGCGTTATGGGCTGGTTTGGAAGAGCCTAGAGTAAAACAAGGAGAGTGATTACCAGTCTTAAAAACCTGACTGGAGGAGGCAGGTTGAATTAGTTGATATTGCTTGGTACTGCTTAGTCCAAAGAAAGATTGGAGGAAGAGCTGAAGACAATTCTGGAGGATAGAGGTGTCTTCAAAAACGTGATACATTTCTGAAGAAGGGGAGGAGATGATTTGCTTTCTGTGTCTGTGAACGGCAGAGCAAGAAGTGGTAAGCAGCAAGAAAGATTGAAGTGAGAAAATGGAAACCTAGAATAGTTGATCTGGGGAAGATGTGAGGTCTATCACTGGGCATCTTAGAGATTAGTTAAGGTTAGCATTTGTCAGAAGTGATGTGGCTGCGGTTCTGGTCTGTGCAAGAAAGTGGATGTACATTTGTCCCATAGTCTGTTTTCTTCCAGACTATACTTAATACTAGGTAAGGGGATATAAGTTAGCTTATGTGTCTACAAATCAAAGAAATATGAAAATGTTGCTTCCACATGACAGAAAGACATTTAGGATTTTTACATCAGTGATCTTAACTGAATGAGCAATCTGCCGTGTGGCAGTACATTTTGAAGAAACTGTGATGCAACTCTGCATATCACGTGCTCTTTTCTTCTGATGTGTTGGTTTTTCTTCGCTCGTCTGCTACTTTGGCACTTTACAGGTTTTAACTTGACTCTAGAATCGTGTTTACTCTGGTAATGTCACAAGGAAAATTTATTCAATTGCAGACTGTGCCTTAGCATGTGAACTTGTTGTTCTTTCTCCTTGTTCTCACATATGTACTTTGCTTCAGAACTACCTTAGTGGCCTGTATTTTGTTTTGAATCTTGTTGCCTTCTTTTTTTCCCAGGCGCATGCCTTTCAGTTTTTAGTGTCTGCGTTTTGCAGAGTAAGTGTGAGAAGTGGCAAGGCTACCTGCCTCAAAAAGAGGACTTTGGAGTTAGATATTAATAGAAAGAACAATGCACAGCAGGTTTTGAAGGAACAATTGAGCAAATTTAAGACTTAGCGGTGCACAAGAGGCAAGAAGGTGGTGTTTAACAAAGGAAAGCCAAATGACAGCATCAGTCAGTGTGTTTGCGAACCACCCAGTATCACCCAGCTTCCTGCACACTGATGTGGGTGATTTGTGTGCTCTTGGTGTAAGCTTGGGTAGCTCTTTGCCATCAGTTCTCTGCCTTCTTCTAATGCCATCATGTTTTAGTAATAGAAAGCTTCCTTGAATAACATCCCAGCAAGAGATGTAAGAAAAGGAAGACATCTTGGAACCCAAGTTCAGAAGAACAGCCCACATCCTCGGTCAGAGGATCTGTCAGTACGAACAGGGAGATGCTGATGTGGGGTGAATCTTGTGCCTTCAAAGTCATGCCTTTGTCATACTGGAAAGAGAGCAATCTGAGGAAAATTCTATTTGATTTCTTTTGATTTCTGGGTCTGCAGGTAGACCAAGCACATTCAGGGAAGTCATTTACATACCTCCTCAGAGGTGCATGTATCAGTTTTAGTTGTTATTGACATTCTATGCATGACTACTTCCGCTTCAGGGGAATTTAAAAATACTGTCAGTTGTGAAGAGATGTTCAGGTCTTGTGATCCAGGTCGTATATATGGTTAATATTACAGAGTTGCATTTTCCCTGACAGGTGGTTTTTATCACAAAGTAGTACATACGGGATGTTTTACTAATGTTTAGGGTGATTTATTAAGCAGGAGATTAGCGTGGTTATTATTACTATTTTTTTTAATGATTAATCATGAACTGGATGATGAAAATTTGCAAAAGATAAACAGCCAGCTTATGTTTCATAGATAGTGTTGCTGTTCTGGTAAGCAGGGCAAATGATTTCTAGGGGATGAAGGACAGACTAGCTGCTGTACAATGTATTAAAAATAAAGTCATTAGAGAGAAACCAGAGTTGATGAAAACAAAGGATACAGAAATTATGCAGATGAGGAGATGTATCTCAAAAGTTTTGTTACTTGGGAAAAATACCAGTGGTGGTGTGGTATGTAGCAAGATAATGAGCGCAAAGGGAAGTGCAGCGTTTACCAAATTGGGTTCCAGTAATGATAGTGTAAGAACAAAAATGAAGAATTTAAAATATGACTTGTTCTTTAGCAAGAAGTGGAAGCATGAGCATGCAAGATACAGGATGAGAGGTACTGTGGAATTGTTTACTTATTGATGGTTTTGAAAAACTGAAGATGTTGAGTGGCTGTGTCTCCAGTGTAGATGCAAAGAGGGTATTTGACACACAGTAAATGTCTGTATGATTTTATCAGAGGCAATCAAGATGGCTCAGTGTTATAATCAGAATGAAGAACACATAAATCACAGAGCAGGCTTAGCATTGAGTATCAACCCAAGTAAAAAGCGGGAGAGAAGACTTGGACAAGGAACGCCTGCAGAAGGTTGGATGAGAATGGGTGTCTTGGGAGAGGGGTTGTCACTTGGCACAAGGCAGAAACCAGTGTTCATAGCCAAGAGCATTCAGTCTGGTACAGTGGAAGGTTTCAAAATCTGTTCTCCAAAGTTTCCCTAACTTAGTTTTTAACCAAATTATTAGGAATGCCAGCAGCACAAGCTGCTACTGTATTGTTGCTGTAGGTGTTTTAGAGTTGGAGATGTCAAGTGCTGGAATTGTAGGTGACCTGCTCTTTGTATTCCTTGTTGGCTTTCTTCTGCTAGTCTGTAAACATATTTGATGAGTAGTCAAAACTAGTGATGCATTTAGTAGACATTGCTTAGTTGAAAAATCATTGAATTTGCCATCCATTTGAGAGTGAATAAATAATAAAATATGAGTTATTGGAGCATCCGAAAAGGACTGTTAAGATTGACTTTAATCAAAATTATAGTTCTCCTTTGTAAGCTTTTTTTAAGGCTTTGTTTATTGGTTAAGTATTTAGTATACACATTTCTTTTGAAATTAATGAAGAAGCACAAAAAGGAGTTTAATATACCAAAATATTAGCTGTGCGACTATATTGTGTCAGTTTGGGATTTTATATAAATATATGTGGGGGAAATTTTCATACTTCAGCCATTTCTCATTAAAAAGCTTTATCAAAACCAGCTTGATTTGATTTTAACAGGAAACCACTAATTGGCATTTGGTAAAAGTTGTTCCCACACGGGGAGGAGTACCCCTATGAAACTGTTATTTTTCAATTAATTATCACTTTGAGGATTGCTGAGAAACAAGCAAATGTGTTAGACATTTTCCCTGACAACCTAAATATTCCTGTAACATGCACTTTGGAACTCAGCTTTCTTTTGTCACTTTCCTCCATTATCTCCTCATGAATGCATACCCTGAAGCTCAGCATGCTTTAAGAAGGGATTAATTCCTCCTATCTCTTCCTAAAGCTCTCCCTGTGCTTTCCCTTCTTGATGGCTGGGGACAACATCACTGTCCTGCTCATCAGACAAGTACATAACCTGAGCTTCATCATTAAGTCAGACCTTGAAACTTGCAAGATTTGATCTGGGCTTTCACTTCATTTTTTCTAAGAGGAACCTATGATAGCTTCTGTGCTGTCTTTGCAAAGCTGCTTTTTTTTTAATCAGTGCTCCAAAGGCCATCCCTGCAAGCACATCTCAGTGGCTGTGGATCCACAATCCTGAATCCTGCGTGCAGAAGCCATTGAGCCACAGAGGAATGTGTGTGTGTTCCACAGGATGCATGGAAATGCTGTCACAAAGTGCCACCTCCTTGTAGATATTTGTATTTCACTGCTCAGTTTCTCTAGCCTGCATTTCTCTTCATTTTCTCTGCATTTCTAGAGGAAATGCAGAATTCTCATTTAAATTTGAGAAGAATTCTCATTTGTAGGTGCATAATTATTCGAAATAGTATTCTCTGAAGGCAGCTGTGAATGGTTTACTGTCATGCTGGAAGTGCGTCTCAAGTAGAGTCCTATTGAGGGTCAATTCTGGCTCTACAGTTTCCCTGTTTACTTGGACATCAAAATACAAAGTAAACATGAAGCTGCAGATTTGGAGTTTCTCCTCTGTGAACAGAGTTAGAAATTGGAAGTATTTTCAGTTCCACTGAAATCAACGTTATGTCATTTTCAGTAAAGTGCAGAGGGTTACACTGAGAATGGAAATCTCAGGTGTGCAGTTATGAAATACCTCGAAGCAGCTGTTTTGGGAACTGCTGAAAAGAAAGAGCTGTGGTTGCATAGCATTAAATATGAGCCAATAAAATTAAATTATTGCAAAAGTTGGCAAATCTAATTTGATACGAAGATATTACTCCATTTTCATCAAAGCTGGGAAGTGCGGGCCTGATAACTTTCAGTACTGCTGGTCAAGGTGTTGTGGCTGGGACAACTTCGTGAATCACCTTTATTCCTGTTCCATTTGATGAGATTAATGGCACTTGTGTTCTTCCTGATGAGCATCTCATCTCTTTTTAAGATTTCCAGTTTGGAAGTCTGCTGTTTCCATTAATAATCTGCTTGAGTTTTTTACAGAGCTTTATATGTAAAAGATTTTCCTTCCATCAAAACTGAATCCTGTTCCTTGAAATTTAGAATCACAGAATCACATAACATCAAGTGATGAAAGCGACTTACAAGTATCATTGAGTCCAACTCCTGGCTCTACACAGAGTCACTCAATATTCAAACCCGTATTTCTAAGATTGTCCAAATGCTCCTTGAACTCGGACAGCTTGGGACTGGGGAGCCCATTCCATGCCCACCACCCTCAGTTGAAGAACCTTCTCCTAACCTTAACCAGACCCTCCCCTGACACAGGTCTGTGCCGTTCCCTCCAGCTGCGTCACTGTCACCAGAGCAGAGCTCAGCACTGGCTCTCTGCTTCATCTGAGGAGCTTTAGGCCGCCTCCCCTCAGTCTCTTCTTTGGGCTCAACAAACCAAGGGACCTCAGTTGCTCCTCATACTGTGTGCTCTCTAGACCCTTCACCTTATCTTCCTTTGGATACTCTCTAATAGCTTTATGTCCTTAATTTTCGATGCCCAGAACTGCACAGTACTTGAGGTGAGGCTGCACAGAGCAGAATGGCTGGCAGTGCTGGGCCTGGTGCACCCCAGAGTGTGGTTGACTTTTCTGGCGGCCAGGGCACTCTGTTGACTCATGTTCAGCTTGCTGTCAACCAGATCTTCCAGGTACCTTTCCATGTGTCTGCTCTCCGGGCTGTCATTCCCCAGTCTGTACATATATCCAGTGTTGCCCCATCCCAAATGCAACAGGCAACGCTTTCTTAATTTCTTGTGCTTGGTGATTGCCCAGCTGTCTTGTCTGTCAAGATATTTCCACAGGGCCTCTGCATCCTCAGGGGAGTGAACTGCTTCTCCTAGTCCAAGGAAGAACAAGGATGATAGTAAGCTTAGAAAAAAATGTAGATCTGTAAGGAAGAGTTGAAAAAACTTATTGTAGTGTACAAGACAGAAACATTAGAAATGATGTGATACCACTTTTGCAGTTCAAAAAAATGGTACGAAAGAGGAGACAGGAGAGATAAGTTGCTCTTTACGGCCACTGCAGGAATGATGAAGAGAAATCAACTTTACTGCAGAAAAAGAATGATCCAAGAGTTTTTGGGGAAAAACAGAGTAATTAAATATTGGAGAAAAATGGAGGATACTGTGGAATTCCCACTGTTGGAGATTAATAGCACAGTACATCAGCAAAGTGTAGTTGATGCTGCTCAAAGCAAGTAGCAAGTGGATAAACTGCTTCACATACTTTGTCTCTGTGCTCTGCAATGCTGTGTTGGAGCAGCATTGCACTGCTCTGTATATTGGAATCTGCTCCATGCAAAGAAAATGTAAACATTTCTGAAATTGTCTTATAAGAGGGCAAGGTAAAAAGCAGTAAATACAAGAGCTTGTCCAAAAGTCATGTCTCCTATTTTATTACATGGGCCTACAGCAACAGAGTGGATGGTGGTGGCATGGCAGTAGAAGTTGAATCTTCCAACCAGTATTCCATTACATTTTATTGCTGTGGCAGATGTCAGCAGTGGGGCAATCTGCTTCATATGCTCTTCAGATACCATTTTGTCAAAGATGCATCAGTGAATTCCTTCATGTAGAAAAAAATTGCACTCGTCGGCAGTTGTTAATGCTTGCTGAACATGTATAGAGATGAAACAGTGGATGTGAGCATAGTGAGGTGGTGAGTGGTGTATTTCAGCAGTGGCTAGAGCAATGGGAAAGACAAGCCACGTTCTGGATGGCCATGCACAACTGCAAAATGAAGAGTGTCTTGACTGGCTCGTCAGCAGATTATGAGCAGAGAACCCTGTAAGGAGCTGAATATTGGATTCAATGCATTGGAAACTATGGTGGCAACACTGGAATATCACAGAGTTTGCAGGTCCCACAAATGCTCGCGCAGGAGCAGAAAGAATACTACATGCAAATTTGTCAGGGTCGGATTGAATAAGAGGTGTGACAGTTTCCTGAATTACATTGTTATCAGTAACAAGACACAGTGTCACCACTATGAGGTGATGTCAAAAGGGCAGTCCCTGGAGTGGCAACGTGTGAATTTCCCATCAAAGAAAAAGTTCAAGATGCAGCCCTCCGCGAGTAAAGTGGTGTGCGCTGTCATTTGGGATAGGAAAGGAGTTACCCTTCTAGATTTCCTGGAACCCAGACTCAAACCTCAACTCTGACGGCCACATCACAACACGGACTAAACTGAAGGCTCCAACTTCCAGACTCGGATCAAACAAGACAACCTTCCTCTTGAAACATGAGTACACCAAATCCCATACCAGTTTGAAGACCAAGCATTTTGCCAGTCTTGGCTGGGTTGCCACACCCAATATATAGTCCAGATTTTGAACCATCTGATTTCCATCTGTTCAGGACAATGAAAAATGGACTGCATGGACAATATTTACCTAGCAGTGATACGTAGGAAGCATTACTTTTGGAGTAGCATACATTTTTATTAAGCTACAGTTGGTTTTATTTGTAGTTTAGATCAAACTCGAATAAGGACTCAGAATATGTTTAAATGAACACAGTTATAAAAGTGTGCAATTTTGTAGATGAAAATGTACTTTAGGAACTTTTTCTTTCTCCTCTACTATGCCTCCCTTTGGGTGTATGAGAGCAAGACTGGCATTTGTGGATGTGCTTGGATGTTTGCAGGGTCTGGCCAAAAGAAAAGAAAATGTGACATGTCCATAGATCAGACTTCATGCATGTTTATTCCTTGTCTTTAAGCTGTCCAATCCTGACAGATTAAAGTGTTACTTATTAATTAGTAAGCAGTTGCTAATGATGTTGGCAGTGCCAAACTATGTCATTATTTCCATTATGCCTACCATTTCATCCCGCTGAATTTAGTCATCAGCTGTGATCTTATTCTCTGCTAAAAGCTTGCTTTACTGATAGAGAGTAAAAAAGTAAAAATTAAAAATTAAAAAGAATTAAAGGGAAATTTTCATTGTTTTTTTAATTAAATTAAAATTTCTACCTGTATACTGATACCTCAGGCTCACATCAAGTGATGAAGTTTTCTATCACTTTCTGTCTCCTTGGGGACAGAGCTGACAGTAGTAGTTTTAAAAGGTAAAAGGTGGGATGATCATTTTCTTTCTCTCCAGCTGTGGTCTTTCTTTGTGTATTTAGATAAACTGCGTCGTTTATTTAGATAAACATACAGTGCATCCCAACTGCCATTGCAGAAACCACCCTTGAACGGCCACTGCTTTGTAAGTGTAATGTTCTTGTGGCACTGCCACACACGATAAATTCAAGTAATTTTGTGTTAAGTCCCTGTAAAACTTGTCCCTTGCCAGTGTTGCTGTTTTCCATTTACCTTCTCTTCTTGATCTGTCCAGTTGAACTGGTGAGTCTGCTCGGGCATATGCATCTCGAAGATTTGTACCCAGGCCTTCTGCTTATGTTTAGTACAACGTCCAGATTCATGTTTGGAGGTTCTTCATCTAACACAGGTTTAATTGGAAAGTTGTAGTACGCTTTCCAAAGTTGCTAACCAGTTTAAGGGAGCATTAAGATCCTGTCTATGCTGTCTCCTTCTGCATGTCCTGAAGAGTAAAAGGTGCGTGCCTGAATGCACTTTGTAGGACTAATGTTGTAAGATCTCACTTGCTTTATTGCTTTTCTCTTTATTCTGTGTGTGTATATATTTGTGAAATATCTATATTATTATCTAGAAATTTCTCAGCAAAATCTTTTACCCACTGTGCTAGACACTTAAGTGAAAGAAGTGTCTGTACCAAGATAGCTCAAAATTTTCGTGTATGTCAAGATGCAACAGACTGGGGGAAGGGATGCACTGTTTGTGGTAGCAGTAAAATAGCTAATGAGAACAGATGTCAGCTCACTGAAGCAAGTGAGACGGAGACACCAGGCAAACATGATGGAAAGATTTGAAGGAGAAAAAAGTGCTATTATGTTGGTGCCTTTATCTATGCAAAATTGGACACAAGTGAGAAAACATGTCTGGTTGGTGAGGGCTTAGGAAGGTCTACCTAAAGGCTATTGTGGCTGCATCAAGGGGAGACTCAGCAGCTCGATCCTCCAGTGGCTGGTACAGTGAGGTGCCCCAGGTCACATCTGCAGACAGCAGGGGAGGGATGTGCAGGAAAGCTCTGAGGCTCTTTGTGAAGGATCTGAGGGACAAAGCTGACAGGTTTTGAGGCTAGGAAGGAGGCAGTGGTTGTAGCTCAGGTGCAGAGCTTGAGCAAGTGAGAATGGGACCTGGGTGGAGGAGCTCAAGTGTTTGAAATGCAGGTACTGCTGGCAAGGCATGCTGCTTAGGCTCAAAAGCAGTCACAGATGATGGGCTTGAGTGTGGAGGAGGTTTTTGATGATATTCAAAATGTGTTTCTATTGCCACATCTCTTACATTGTTTGAAGTGCATGTGACATCTTTCTTTTCCAGTTGTCTTTTGAATCTATTTACTGAAATGGTCTCTTTTTTCTTCCTCTCCTTTAGCTACTGCCCCTTTTTGTTGTTGTTGTTCTTTCTTTCTTTTTTTTAAAAAAAAACCTTTACCTTTTCCTGTGCTATGTCCTTTCATGTCCTTTTGGTTTCTCATTTTCTTTTGCTGGTATTCTCCCAGCTTTCTACCCGAGGTAGCATATGTTTGTATAAAGTGCACTTGATATCACTTACTCAAATATATTCTGCAACATGGATGAAATTAAGATCTGTTGAATCAGGATCAGTTTGGTCCTGGCTCTGATTGATCTATGTGAATATTAATTGTTGATTTTGATAGTCAACAGGCAAGCTCTGAATAGCACATTTTAAAGAAAAATTCTTATTTCTGGAGATTATCAATTGCAAGCATTGCAATTCACATATACGTACATAAAAGTTTAGATGATTTTATGAACTTCTGATTTTCTTTAGAGCACTGAATGCCAGTTTGAATTAACTGCAGGATCATTTTAGATTGTTTGTTTGCTGAAGTTAAACACAAATACAATTCTGCAAATTAGATATTACTGTGTTATGAAATCGCTGAACTGAATCATAATATTTATGTGCTCTTTTGTCTACTATAGATAGCATTTTGTTCTTTGGCATTTTGGACCCCATTTCTTTAACAATAATGCTGATGAAAATTACTGATTTTGAGACTATGAAAAATAGTTCCCAGTTTTGAGGCTGTGTTCAGTTCATATTTACTCCTTGGGAATGGATGGAATATAGATCAGTCCCCTCTAGATCCAGCTTGTGTAGCACATCACATGAAAACTTGAAATCATAAAACCAGAGGGCTCCCAGTTTTGACTTTCTGACAGCAGTCTAACAGATGAAGCATCAGTTCGAAGGAGCCCATTGTCCAAATGTGAGTCCACCCTAGTCTCTGGTCGGTAGCTACTCTCAAACAGTTAAGTCCAGTCTTCTTACTGAGGGCTATGAGTAACTGTGCCTGTTTGTGAAGGTTGCTCTTACTGAGATCTTCAAGCACGTGGAACAATATGTAGTTCCATAGAGTTTGAAGGCTGCCCTTTGAACTTGTCGGGCAAAGGTCTGCCCAACTTTTGCCTGTCTCTTCCAGGGTAACAGACTGCTATATTTAGTCAGATGTGTTGTTTATTTATTTCTCTGTTGTATGATTTATTGCTGGAGCTATGGGGCAGGTCTGTTGGATATGCCCATTCACAGTGCAACTTTACAAATTCTCAACTACTGCACCTTATTTCAATATTTGTGTTTATTGCAGTGTGCAAGACCTCCTAAAGTACTTTTAAAAAAAAAAATCATGTTAGATATTTTATGTGTTAACCTCAGGTATACCTGCAGTGCATCTTTCACTATTTGTTTTTCTTCAGCTCTTACTCAATCTTCAGTTATTTAAAAATACAAGGATTATAATGTGATATCTTGGCTGCAATAGCACAGAGCAGGAGGGGCAAGAAACTCTTGGCAGTGCTGCCATCTTGGTGATGTCCCATCCTAACCCTTAGTACGTGTCAGGCTTCATCTGAGGCCTGAAAGCCTCATACGTGCCCTGTCCCCTGATCTGCATGGTGACTGTATGGCTTTTCCAACATTTCCACATGGATATCCTGATAAGCTTGGCTTGTTCTCACAGATTCAGAGGTGGTTTTGTGGTTGGTATTCCAATTAGAGAGCAAACGTGCAAAAACACTTATAAAGGACAGGCTCGAAGTATGTACTTCTGTGCGCTTGTATTTAATCGTTAGTTGTTGGTTTCTGTGGGAGTTACCAAACCAGTTGAGCTAGAGTGCTGGCATGAAGCCAAATGAAAAATACAGTTTTCTTCACTGTAAACATGACTGTCAAGCAGTAATGTTTTTTCTCAGCTTCATTTTAAAGGCATTATAACGGAACAAAATGAAAGTAAAACACGTTTTTATGCCAGTATTATACGTGGAAGAATGCTATTTCTTTATTCTCTTAATGAAGATTTCAGGGAATACAACATGTAGAATTATGTTGTAACAAATATGTAATCGTGTCTCTCTATCTCTAGGTACTTGGTAGAGTTGTTAAACCGATAGATTTCTTATTCTGGTAGTGTTATGGTGACACTGCATTTTTGGCCTCGGCAAATATGAAAGATATGTGAAGTTCTTTATTTTTAGTTTTATTTTGATAACAGAGAAAACCAATGCCTGATAAAATTTAATGAGTAACACCAGCAAGCATTAATCTGTATCCATTCCTTCAGGCTTATTTTCAAACTCTCTTTTTGGTGACTGATAGCTCTGGCAACTCATCATCCAATGTTCTGCTGAACTTGGCCGTGCTTGCTTTGCTTTGGGGATTTTTGTTCATTTTTTTTCCTTTTTTTTTTTTTTTTTTTTTTTGGAAAATGCGGAAGTTCAGCTTTGCCTTTCTAAGATAAATGTGAACTATATTTAATGCTCGCAGTGATCTCACCAGCACGTCATCCTGTAGGTGCAACTGCTCCAAATGGGGAAAAACAGCATTTTCACTTACTTTTCAGAATTAAATTTAACAGTTGTCTGCACCGCCTGTCCATAACGCCCTCCGTTTTATTTTGCAGAGTAAGGAAAAAGCTTTTTTAACAAAATGTCTGATCAGCTGCAGCTTTGTAAAATGGCTTTTTGGATACTGAGAACAGAAATTGCATCTTGAAGAACGCGTGCCAGCATCCATGTAACTGGGGGCACCAGAGGATGAAAAATCCTTCAGTTGTGCTTCATTGTTTGAATGAGTGTTTTTGCTTAGTAATAGAAAAGTAAGAAATAGGATTGGAAGGGAGGTTGAAGGGTCAGCTTATTTGTCTGTCTCTTGAAACAGAATCCGCTGCAGTGAAACCTCTCCTGACTAACATTTGTCTCACATCTTCCGTATCACCTCCAACTATGGCAACTCCAGTGTTTCTCTATGTAATCCATGCTAATACTTCAGGTAATTAGGAAGTTTTTGTAAAGCATCTGTGGATAGTTGAACAACGTCATTTTAAATTACGTTTCATTAGAGCCAGCACGTTTTTTATTTGCCTATCTAATCCTTTTATTAAAAAATTCAACCTGCATCAGTTGGTCTGGATATTTGCAGGCGCAGAGAAATGAGGAGATGATTGAAAACAGAAATTCGTGCTATAAATGAGTTAATGAAATGGTGTTTGACTCTCCAAAGAGGAAGTTACAAATGCTGCACAAAGATCTCTGATGTTCTCTGCAGATCTCCTGGCTATGTTGGTGCAGAAATCAGTCAGGAGAGGCTTTCTTTTGTGCCTGGCACCAAGCTGATACTCAGATTTTGCACTTCCTGCTAGGTTCAATATGTACAGTGATAGCAATGAATTACGAGGTTTTAAGATGATAGTCCAAGAGTGCCTATTTGACCTTTGAGATCTTGCATGTGCGTGGTACCACTGCTATTTTATGTCACAATCTCCTGGGATTTCCCTAACAAACAAGTTTGCTCCTGGAGCTGGCTTATCCCAAGATCCTCAGGGGTCAAGGTACTGTGTCGCAAGGAAGTGCTGTCAGCAGCAGGCTGTTATTGCATTGGGACGCATGTTGTTCTGAGCACTGGCAGCTGTATCCTGCCTTGCAGTGCGACCGCAGCCTGTGGGTCTGGGCAGGCAGCCCCAGTTTCAAGGAAACAGGCAAGCACTAATGGCCCCATCGCCAGCAGTAGTCTCAGGACAACGGTAGCACATCTGTTTAGGAGATTTTTCTGAAGTTCTAGATTTTTAAGAGGTTTTAAAAGAGCACTGAGGCAGTTCTGTGGATCTCTAGTATACTTACAGATGAACTTATTAATGCCAGGAAAGGGTGTTATAACTAGAAGGAGATATGAGTCAAGACAAGAGTTCTAGATGTGTACAGACATAAAAGAATAGCTTTGAGAGAAGCTGCTCTGAAAGAGCTGTGAACATTTACATTTAATTTATTGTCTCTAAAGATTATTTTACTTTTTCCAATTGTTGCCTCACATTCAGTCCATCTGTATGTGTAGCAGCGTACAGGGGAAACTTTCAGCTAACTGGTGCCTTACGTAGGGTTTTAAATTTGAGGCTGCTACTTTGCCTCTACTTTGCACTGTGTTTAGCATGGAAATGGTATATCTGACCCATGCTGGTTTTAAGGCACGTCACACAATCACAGGACCCTGGGCTGTGCTGCCACACTGGGCACCATCTCTCTTTTCTCCTAGTTGACATGGGAGCAGAGGTAAAAGAATAAAAGACTCCTGTTCCTCAATGTGTAACTCCACTACCAGCTTTAGTTTCTCCACAGGTGAAGTCTGGGCATGCAAAACTACCGTAAGTCAAAAAGGGACTTTGTTCCAGTGTAATGCAATGCCACTGAGGTGAGCTTAGACCCTGCAATTGACATTGATTGCAGATAGAAGGAGTAACTGGAACAGGGTAGATGACAGGAAGCAAGCCTGCACTGCCTCCTGGATATACTGTACACTGAACAGGAGAGAGGAACATTGTGCTGAAATACAGCTTTACTTAGAGAGATGTTTAACCTTAAAATTTGGGTTTGGAACACAAAATGAATAAATAATTTATTTCTCCATGTTCAGGTATCAGTGGCAAACACTGCTTAGAGCTCAAAATGTAAGAACAGTAATGAGCTACTGGAAGAAGAGAGGGACGGGCTTTTTTGTGTGCTCCTTAGTGTTCTGTATATTTGTTTACTTAATCTTCTTGCTTTCTATTTCCCATTCTTTCTGCACACTGTAGACTAATTTTGCTGGTGTGTGAGCAGGGCTTACTACCTTAAATATCCATCCTTCACATGGCAATGTTGGGAAGGAATCCCACAGAGTATGGCTGGCTTCTCTTCAAGGAGTGAAAGCACGCTAGTATTCTTGTCTTCCAAGAACATTTAGTAAAAGAAAGTAAGGAGCTTAGCATTAAAGCAAAAATTAAATAGAATAGAGGAAAGCTGATCACCAAGAGCTGATAGACGTGAGAGAGAAGTGTTACGTGAGGCTCAGTGTTTTTTGCCTAACTGGGTACCTATTCATAGCATTTTTTCAGAACTCACTGAGAGAGAAGGAGGCTCTTAAGGAAGGATCAAAGCAGCAAACCCAAGGGGATTTGACTAGATTAGGCTGTTCAGAGTGGATTGATTGCCTTTCGAGTTGAGGCACAGCCAGGGTGTGTACAAGGTCTCAAAAGCTTAGGAGGGCTCCAGGTCTGCTAATTTTAGGCATTGCCAGGGAGGCTTCTTTTGATTACAAAATGCAGTGCAGAACATGAATAACAAACCTGTAGGTGATAAGTGATCCATCTACACTATAGTACAAATAAACTTCTGAAATGCTTACGGCACCTGCTGCTGTAACTGGGATGTTTTATTCAGGTCTGTATAGAGACATGGAAACGCAAATTACTGGACACTGATGCTTGTAGATGCACACTAAAGCAACAAAATTTGAACTTAAATGTTTCTTTTGTTCCTTTTCCCATTCTAACAATGCTGCAAGCAAAGTATTTCTTGGAGTCCTAGTGATTTCAGTGTTTGTTTCACTTGCAAACTTTTGCGATGGTACTTCTTTAATTTTCTGTAAAGCCAGGCTTATGCCAGCTTTTCACACTTTTCTCTACTTACTTGGTTTTTGTGCTGTTTGTCTTCACAGCCCGGAAGTCCAAAAAACTGGGCAAATTGAAAGGGATGCACGAGGAACAGCCACAGCAGCGGCAGCAGCCGCCACCCCAAAGCCCGGAGGAAGGGACGACATACATCGCTCCAGTAACTGAGCCCCCTGTAAACACAGCACTTGTCCCCCACATGTCTGCCATCTCACCAGCACTTACTCCCTCTCCTGTTAAGATCCTTGAAAGCATTGAACCGGAGATCGTGTACGCAGGATATGACAGCTCAAAACCAGACACAGCCGAGTACCTGCTTTCCACCTTAAACCGCCTGGCTGGCAAGCAGATGATTCAGGTGGTAAAGTGGGCAAAGATACTTCCAGGTAGGATCATGAGGTGCTTGGTGAAATTTCTGTTCAGTCTTCTAGATTTATCAACTATTTGCCTGATAAATTGCATCTTTAGACTATGGGCTGGGTTGAAAACCCTCAGAAGGGGAGCAGGATGAATGCCTGATAGAAGATTGTTGATTTTTGTTTTGTGTGTGTGTCATGTTTGTTTCATATGTTTGTGATCGATATTTAAAAAGCTTTCATTTTGAATAATAGCCTCTGTGGAAGGAAACATGTTTTGTCACTAGAATGAAAAATTACGGTTTTGCTTCTTCAGAAATGTACTTTGTGGGAGTGTTGCTCTTGTTCTTGCCTGTAGTACTAGAAAAATAATGAGTGATGTATTTGCCGACCCTTGAAGGACACAACATAGTTCATGTGTATTTTCTGTTTTGTTCTCTAGGATTTAGAAACTTGCCTCTCGAGGACCAAATTACTTTAATTCAGTATTCGTGGATGTGTCTGTCATCGTTTGCCTTGAGTTGGAGATCATACAAACATACAAACAGCCAGTTCCTCTACTTTGCTCCAGACCTGATTTTTGATGAGTAAGTATCCCTTAATGGTCCTTTTCAGTTCAAGCTGGAAGGATTACTCTGTCTTTATTTGGTTTTCGGTCTAAGAAAATTTCAGCTAATCCCAGTTCGAGAAGTAGCTAGAAACATTTTTCTGTGCCTCAGTTTTCAATTAGTGAAGCTCTGCTACTGCCATCCACTTCTCCTTGCATATGTGGATGTGTTCACAAACTGGGAACGAGCTGCTGGCTTGAAATATAACTGATGCACAACTGAGATTTATAAAGAAGCATTTTTTGGTATCTACTGGAGCTTGGAGAAGTATCTGACTTCTAGGAAATGTGAACATTTAAATTGCCAGGTTTTTTTTGTTGTTGTTGTTGTTTTTTTTCAGAGCAGTCATATAATAGTGCTTTTGTTAAGAATATACAGCTGTTCAATGACTTTTCTTGACAGTCTTTAATTACCCTTCTTTGCAATCGTGAAAGAAGCCATAATGTTTTTTCAGTAATGAAACATAACTTTTTTTATGATGCATTTAGAGAAAAAAAAGATCAACCAAGGAACTATTCCTTCTGCATATGTATATTCCTTAGTGTTTTAAATTTCTGTTTTAGTTCTTTGCCTTTGAGGAGCATAATTTGATTTCTGTTCCATTCGCCTGGTGTTTATTCCAAGTCAGTAAAGTCAAAATTTGAATACACAAGCAGTCAAACTGTGCTCACGTCATGTACTTATCTCAGAAATGAGATGTAATCAGTAGGATATGGATGCTACTGAAAGTGGAATAAAAACAGAGGAAAAAAAAAAAGAACGGAAGAAGACTTAACAAAAAATAACTTAGCATCCAATCTCCTGAAATCTTCTGAAATGCCTTTTTTCTTGGAAAAGATGCTTTGTCACTGTCATCTTAGTATTTTTAATTTGATTTAAGAATTCCTAAATAATGCATATGAGATCTGATCCCAAAGCAGTGAGCAATATCAAAGGAGGATCATTTGTGGGTAGATTTTTTTTCCCCGAGAGAAAAATCTGGTGATTCACTGCATGTGATTGAAAGTGAACTGTTGGCCATTTTCCTTACTGAGAGCACCTCCACTATGACTTCGGACATTAAAGAATTATCACTGAAAAAGCATCTGTTGCTAAAGCTAACTGAAAACATGAACTTGAACGAATATTATTCTCCTGCAGAAAATGCAGACCTAAAAGTTTGAACACAGAAGTAACTTTCCCTCATCTGAAGTAAGTTGGTCAGGGGGGTCAAAATTTATTGGACAGGGAAATCAATCTTACTAGCAAGTATAAGCATATATGCATTACTAGCAGTCTTGATACTGCACATAGAAGCAGCTTCCATAATTCAAGGCTACTTGTGAATTTTGTGGTGCAAGTCTTGAAGCCAGTGCATGCAGAAATTATTCTGAGGCTAAGATGTGGATCTAGTTGGGAAAAGGACAGAAGGAAAGAAATTTCATAATGGAATGTTGAGATAGCAGAGTAGGTTTTCACAGATTCTGGAATCTCCAGTTTTGGAGATGTCCAGACCTTGACTGGGCCCTGTGCAGCAAGCTCTTGCTTTGGTGTTAGCCCTACTGTGACCTTTCATGGAGACCTCCAAAGGTCTCAACATCAAGTATTTTGTGATTCTTGGTTCAATATAAGCAACTCTTTCCCAGTTTGCACATAAGATCTCAGAGGTGAATTACTCAAATTGTACAAGTCAACCAATACAATACAGTATAAAAAACATCTGGGTAAGAACAAAAAAGCCATAATAAGCAGTTCTGAGAGACTGAAGATTCAGAACAAAAGCCTGATGTAGTATTAAACTACATATACATGTGTATGTTTGTGTATGGAAATCAAGGTCATTTTGTCTAATTAATATCTCAGGTGAAAAAAATGAGAATGAATCAAGCAAACTGTAAAACATGATCATATCTAAGAACTGTTACTCAAACAAGCAGGACCAAAAGCATAAGCAGTTAAGGATGTAGTTCCAGTACAAGAGATTTTTCAGTGCCCATACTTCATTTAGTTTTGTTGCATCTTCAGTATCACTACCTCAGGAAGCAGATTGCCTCATTTTTCTCACAGTATTTACCTTGTGTGTTGGTAGTAGAGTGTAACATTACTGCTTCATTTTGCATCTAGTCCTGTTTATGAAACTACTGGTTTGAAACTTTGCTCCAGAATTGCTGAATCCTGATTCTGCCTTTACTTTTTGAGTACTACAAACTTGGAAATGTTGTATGTACTTAAAAACACAGGCTTTCATTTCTGTGGCATAAGGTTTATCGAACTTCACATAGATTCTTTCAATGTAACTTCTAAAAATATTTTATTCCCTTTGGCACTATAAGAGATAGATCAGTTCATATAGAATGAAAAGGAGATGCTTGAAAATGACTTTCCCTTTTGCTGGCTTGAGAAAGTCATGTTCTATTAACACCAGGCCAAGATTTTCTTGTTATTTCTTCATATTTTGTCTAGAGAGATCATTTCCTGTCCTTGGGCAAGAGGTAATTAGTAGGGGCTCTTGCCAGTATGCTGCCCAGAGGGTTCAACATTTTTCTTCAATGAACAGTTAAGAAAGAGTGAAAGTAGAGGTTGACTTCAGCAGAATTATGTTGCTTTGTTTTGCATCAAATTAATTTTCCGTTTACTCTCAACTACTGTGAATAAGAGGAAGTCGTAATGTTTCTGGAAGGCCATGATATATGATAATATTGTTTTATTTCTTATTCTGAAGGCCTGTAAACAAGACGAATAGTAAGTGAAAACCTATGCTGCTCATAGGCATTAAAGCTCCTCTGATTGTGTAAATACAGAGCAAAATGCCCCCTAGGAAATACATAGTTTGACTTTCTGCTAGGAGGATGCAAGGCTGGGAATACTTGGCCACCCACATTTAGTTATGTTATATGTCTAATTAAGTGTACTGTTGGTCTTCATGGATCAAGCATGCGTTCTATTGCTTTAACTGGGCCTAAGTATATGCCAAGATGTGAACTACAGATAAGAAAATGGCCATGCAACCACTCAGTCACTCAGCATGTTGTAGAAATGACAAAGTGTGTGTATGTTGTGTGTGCGGAGAAGGACCTGGGTGTTCTTGTGGACAACAGGGTGGCCATGAGCCAGCGGTGTGCCTTTGTGGCCAAGAAAGCCAATGGTATCGTGGGGTACATTAAAAGGAGCGTGGCTGGTAGGTTGAGGGAGGTGATCCTCTACCTCTACTCTGCCCCAGTGAGGCCACATTTAAAATACTGTGTCCAGTTCTAGGCTCCCCAGTTCAAAAAAGACAGGGATCTCCTAGAAGGAGTCCAGTGGAGGGCCACATAGATGATAACGGGCCTGGAGCATCTCCCCTATGAGGAAAGGCTGAGTAACCTGGGTCTTTTCAGCTTGGGGAAAAGAAGACTGAGGGGAGATCTGACCAGTGTTTATATATATGTAAAGGGAGATGGAAGGCAAATGGATGAGGCCAGGTTCTCCTCAGTGGTATGTAGGAATAGGACAAGGGAAATGGCCCAAAACTGGAACACAGGATAATCCATATGAACATGTGGAAGAACTTCTTTGCAGTAAGGGTGATGGAGCACTGGAACAGGTTGCCCAGAAAGGTTGTGGAGCCTCCTATGGAAATATTCAAGACCTGTCTGGACACCTACCTGTGCAACCTATTGTAGGGTACCTGCTTTAAGCAGGGGGGTTGGACTCAATGACCTCTTGAGGTCCCTTCCAACGCCTGCGATTCTGTGATTCTGTGTATGTGAGTTACAGTATGTAGGCTTTTAATCCACTTCCTTCGTAGCACAGTGGTTGTTATCAAAAGAGTACAGTAATACTGAAACACCATGATGAAACGTTTTAGTATGTTGAAGCGCAACATCAATATTTCTACGGTATTTTGCAAATGCACTGAATGAGTAATGCTGTGTGTTTTTGTACTCCTTTGATTTTTCTTGGTTTGTCATTTGCAGCCCAGGAATAACTCATAGGTGCATAAGTGTGCAGGTTCTGAATTTCTAGCCATTTTCCTTAGTTGTAACCATCATAAGATCTTTACAGGGATTTTCACATTTCTCAAGGGCTTCAATCCTTGCCTAATTAAAAATAGTGGCAGGTACTGCATGAAGTACCCAAAATTATTAAAGTGAACTTGAAAAAATCATATCTAAAAATTGGAGGCAGTTTTCATGAGCAGTTAGATCTGCTCTGTCTTTCCCCCCAGTTCCTCTCTGAAATGTCATTGAGACGTGTCTCAATCCTTTACAATTAAAAAAAAACAATAGTAGAGTCAGCAGCCTATTGAATAATAATTAAAAATATTAAGAGCGAAGTACGCTGGTTGATATATTGGCTGGTGCTTGTAAATGATAAGGAAAAATTTCATGTTATGGATTTTGAGCTGATAAATGACTGTCATTTCTTTTATTATTGCCATTTGGGGCAATTGTGTCACTAATGGCTACTTTAATTGTGAAATTAAAACATCATCTCCAGATATTTTAAATAACCCAATTTATGTAACGGAGCGCTGTATATGGAACGCACTTTAGCAAACTAACAAAGCCTGTTGCAAAATAATGTAAGTCCTTCTTTTAAAGCAGGAAATGTAACTTTCAATAAAATAAAAATGTGGTATCGGAGGGATCTTTCATACCATGCCTTTGGTAATTCCCCCAACTGTGAAGTTTAAAAATTTAAAAGCAGAGAGAGGTTGATGGTAGCAGCAGAGGAAAAAATAGAGAATATATATTTCAAATGAGAGCATTGATGTATAGCAAATGAGGGAGAGAGGGGCAGAAAAACAGCTTTAGGATGTGGGGATTCTGTGAAGATTTGGCACTGCTGTTGTCTTGGGATGTGGACGGACAGAGGATTTTTTAAGGTTGAGGGAAGTAGTAGAATTAAATTGGAAATTAAGATGTAGCTTGGCTGAATAGCTATTTCATTAGCAAATAGCATGTTCATTGTCTTCTCATTAGATTCCTCTTATAATATACTCTTGGAAGCTGACCGCTAGGATTTGGTGTTGCGTAATGCAGAGCAAGGATACAGCTGTCTCTCTGTGACCTTTCGGTGCCAAAGCCCTTAAATCTTTCAGGTGTTCCGATTTCTGTAGTCACACCAGGAAGAAAAATCTAGTAAAATAAGCTGAATGTTTAAGAGCTACAGAGGTTTTTAACCCTCCAGGGGGATGATTCTTCTGATCATCTGTGTATGGTGAGAGAGCCAGTAACTTTTATTATTATGTAAAAGATATGTTTTCCCATTTTGCAGGATGATGGCTGTTAACTCTAATGGTACTGATTTGGGTCTTTTTTGCACTCCTGTTAATCCTGTCTAAATTTAGGTCGATTTTTGTAATCTTTTTGATCTAGCAGTCTCCAAATCCCTCATTTTTAATTAGTATTGCTGCAGTGATTGTTGGTATGAGTTGTCCGTGTTCGTTCTTTGCTGGTAAAGTATGTGTGTGATTGCAGATCTTGTTAAAAGGTGATGTTACTCGGTGTACGCTTTTTGCGTACGTATATTATTTAGAACAAAAATGCTTCACTCATACAATCTAATCTATCAGGTGCTTTTAAGGAGATCCGTGGGAATGAAAAACGGTCAGAAGGAAGCTCCTTCTAGCACAGTTTCTCATGCTCTTAACAGGCCAGTTGCAAAGAAGGTGTGGGATCAGGACAGGAATAAAGTATTTTTTCATTTGCCCGTTCCAGCAGTTAGTGGCTTAGGTAATTTCTGAATGAGAGACTCCATTCAGTTGTGCTTCATAAGCCTCCTGTATCTCCTGTGAATTTGTCTAATGCCTTTGTGAATACATTTATAACTCCAGCACATGAAGTGTTCTGTGGCAATCACTTCAGCAATTTACTTACGCATATTTATTTGTTAGGGATGCTTCTAAAGCAGATACCTGATAATTTAATGGAGTACCACTTCATTCTTGTGTTTGTGGAAATACTGGATATATTCCCTTTCATCCTGTGTGTGCCATTTATCATTTATAGATCTGTCAGGTCCTGTTGTTTATTCTACAAGCAGAAGAATCAGCTAGTCAGTTTCATCTCCCTTTGTGTATCAGTTGCTTGCTACTCCTGGCCATGCTCGTCTTCCCCCGCGGTGCTTTTGCTTAGCCCCTGTGTTAATTTTGGGAACAAACCAGAATGACGCACCGTATTCAGAATGCATTGGATTTATGTGGTGGCAAAATTATGATTTCTGTCTTGCTTTCGGTTCTTCTTCTCTCACCCTTTGCTTTCCTTTTGACCGCTAATAAACACCAAGCAAGCATTTTCAAAGGACAGAAACCGAAAAAACCTGCTCCAAATTACACCTAGATCTCTTTATTGTTTGATGCTTGTTAATTAGAGCCAATTACTATACGTATAGTGAGAAATTATTATACTGTCTGCATTGTCTTGCAATTAATGATTTTCACCTTCAATTTTGTCAGCCAGCCTCACAGTTTTACAAGATTTTTCTGCAGTCCTTCACGGGCAGTTCCCGATTTCATTGTCTGGAGTCATCAGCAAACTCTGTCACTTGCACAGGTCTGATTTTTTTTTTTCAGATGATGTATGAGTACAGTTCTCAGCACAAGCTTCAGTGCAGAGCTCTGCAATACTTGCCTGGTAGCCTCCAGTACTTTTGAGAAACATCCATTTGTTATTATCCTCTGACTTCTATTTTTAAGCTGCCAATAATCCATGAAGAGCCGTCCTCCTTACCCCTAAGCCCTCTTTAAGAGCTTTCAGGAGATCTCTTTAATAGCTTTAAAATCCAGCTCTGCCCTGTCTGCATCCCAGTTACCTCCTACTGCAGAGCACAGTGTGCAGGAGGTCCTAGACTGGTCATTCCTTGTGCCAGCACGCTGGCAGACAGTAGGTACCGCAGCTTGTGCCCAAGCTGCATGCCCCAGTTTCCTTTCTGTGGAAACCAGGGCAAAGGAGAGAAGGAGGAGAGGGCTGGTTCATGCTTTGTTCTTATCCCATATGGACGTGGGATGCAGCTAGACCTGGCGTGTGCAAAGCATTCCCATCAAGCAGGCGTTGCCTGCACCAAGCAGGGCACCCTTGTGCTGTTGTCAGAGCTCACACAGATGAGTAAGACATGACCTCTCCTTACCAAAACTGCACTGACTTGCTTCCATTATAGTGCATTTATTTCCTTACTAATGCCCCTCCTTTGATCATTTTGCTAGATACAGGAATGGCACTTCATAGCCTTCTCATTTCCAGCAGGGACAGGGAGGTGATTGTCCCTCTCTACTCTGCCCTCCTGAGGCCCCATCTGGAGTACTGTGTCCAGGTCTGGGGCTTCGAAAACAAGAAAGACAGCTGTTGGAGAGGGTCCAGAGGAGGGCCACAAAGATGATCAGGGGCTGGAGCACTTCCCCTACGAAGACAGGCTGAAGGAGCTGGGCTCTTTCAGCCTGGAGAAGAGAAGGCTGCGGGGTGGCCTCATTGCAGTACCTAAAGGGAGCCTACAAACAGGAGGGGAGCCAACTCTTCACAAGGGTAGATAATGGCAGGACAAGGGGAAATGGCTTTAAGTTGAGGGAGGGAAGATTTAGGTTGGATGTCAGGGGGAAGTTCTTTACTATGAGAGTGGTGAGGTGCTGGAACGGGCTGCCCAGACAGGTTGTGGATGCCCCGTCCCTGGAGGTGTTCAAGGCCAGGTTGGATGGGGCCCTGGGCAGCCTGGTCTAGTATTAAATGGGGAGGTTGGTGGCCCTGCCTACGGCAGGGGGGTTGGAACTTGATGATTCCTTCCAGCCCAAACAATTCTGTGATTCTCTGATACTATGATTCTAGCCTCTGCTCCCTTGAGTGCTTTCTCCCTACTCCAAGGCCCATTTTAAGAAGTCAGTCACATTTGTCACCTTGCATGCTTTTTATAAGGGCAATTTAAGCAATAAGCTGTGCATCACAGTTAGTAGTACAGCAGTTCTCTATTAAAGTTACTTTACAACTTATGGATGGATGCCATCTGGTCTTGATGATTTATTACTATTCATTTTACTGTATTTTTTTCCTAACCTTTGTTCTATGCACGCTTCAGTCTGAAACTAATTCTCTCACTTGCTGAAAAGGGAGGCAAGTGCAGAGCCTCCCTGGACTCCTTTATGGAGAGCACTGATGCAAAGGTTTTATTTAACTTTTCTGCTATGGCCTGATCTTTCTCAAACACTTCATTTTCATCTGATCATCTCATGGCCCAGTGGATGTTCTGGCAGCTTTCCAGCTTGTGATGCATTTGAAAGGGTTTGATTAGTAGTTCTTATGACTTTAGCACAAAGATTTGCCCAAAGATTTTACATTTAACTTGGCATAAGTATGCTCTCTCTCAGTCTTGTCTCTGCATGACTCCAGGACATCCAGAGGGCTTTTGGGAGGATGTCTTCCCACTTCCCTCGAGGTCCTTGGCACGAAGGGTTAGGATAGAGAGGAGGTTTGTCCCTTTCAAATTTATGTTTGAACGTGATGCTGCTTTAATCTTTCCGTGAGTTGGTGAGTTGTTCTGTGGTATCTCTAAATGCCTTTCATATTCATAGTACTTCCCTTCATCGCTTTCCCAGTAGAGTTAAATATTTATCTTCCAGATGAAAGGGAAACTTCGGAAGTAGATTGTATAAACTGGTATGAGAGGAAGACACGTCTTGGCTGACTTCTTCTGAGCGCTAGGCTTTGCATGACAGCTTGAGCAAAGTCTTGATTTCTGAGGCATTTTTGGTACAAGAAGAGAACTGCTGCAGCGTGTGGAGTATAGTAGCATTTTTGCTAATGAACCACTGCAAGTGACAATGATCCCTTGCATAATGGGTATAAAATGATACCCAATTAGTACCATTTCTGCCTAACGATAACTTTCTCTGATGAACTTTAAAAGAATATTTATTGTTGTGTACATTATCATCGTTTATTATTGAATGAAGTATTTAAAAAGAATTTTGGTAGAGGCGTAATTATGTATTTGCTCGTTTAAATTGTGATTTGCATCTTTCAGAATGCAAATGCAAACCAAAAGAGAGCATTTGGTATCAGCGTTCTATTAACTACATAATTAACTGTTAATTGCAGCAGATACTTGGGGCTTCTTTTGCTGTTAATGTACTTGGAATTGTACGGTGATTATTAGGCTAGATTTTAACACAAGTTTTCTGTTACTGTCTGGGGGTTGAAGCTCTTCCATTGCAATCACTGTTGCAGATGGAGCTGTTGCCAGTTCCTTTGCAACATAGGCACATAGCAGGGGAAGGCTTAGCTGGAAACTTTATAGCATCCCTAAACTCCTTAGTGTCAGTTAGATGGGGTCATATTCTCCAGGAACGTCAGGAGGACTTTCTTGACAGAAAACTTCACTTTTCAGAACCAGCTCCTTTAAGTTGTTTAAAAAATGGCAAGGTTATGTGCCTGGCTAGCCATGTCTTTAGGGCTCTTTCATCTTAAAGTAAGCTTCCATGTCCACCAGTGTTCAGCATAGTGGTTCTCCTCAGATACACATGGCAGGAAGGATGAGGGGGTATCTGCCTGCCTCTGTGTGAAGGAGTATGTATGTGGGCAAGAGCTGCACAAGGCACTTCAGTCAGTTGAAGTACCTGGGAAGGTGGAGGAGCGTGCCGAAAACACAGGCTATTGTCACTAGGGGCTGAGGTAATGGCACTTTTCTGTTTTCCATTTTTTCCCACGGACCTGGCAGGAGGTAGTGGTTTCCAGCAGCAAAACAGAGCCATCAGCCAGGGGCTGTGATGTTGTAACCTGGCCAGGATGCACCGCAGCTTGTGTAAGGCAGTAGGACAGCTGGCTGAGTAAGTCACCTCTGTGCTGCCTGTAGGCTAGCACTTCCCTGGTTGAACCACCCAGTTCCCAGCCTGCATTTATCCATGGCCAGCTTAGCCACCTGCAGGGGAATAGTTGAATTTCCCATCCCTTGTTGCTTAGGGAGAGCAATGCCTGCCTCTTGGCAGGAGAATCACTGGTGGTGCCGAAGTTGGGGTGTTCGGTGTTTGTGGGTTTTTTTGGCTCACTGCCAAAGTTAGAGGGAAAATAAGCACATCCCAAATTTCTCCATAGTTAAAACTGATAACAAAAATACCATTACTTTTGAGAGGATTGGGTGCCTGCATTTGCCATTGATGCAGGATAACATACTTCTTGCTTCCAGAAAGGAAGGCTCTAAAGCTTTAAGGGTTGAAGGCGGTATGTTAAAGGAAATATGTTTTCCTCTCTTTCTGCTGGGGCTTGCAGAGTGAGCAGAGGCTGGAAAATGCTGAATAAGTTCCGAATGAAAATTCATGATTGAATTTTGTCTGAATTCTGCATGTGTTTTGTCTTGGATTTCGATCAGTGCAATAACTTAATGATGCTGCTCCAGTAGTGCTGACTTTGGTTGCATTTATAATGGCCTCAAGATGGGAAACAGGTGTCTGGGCACAGTCCATCGAGCAGAATGATGCACAGTGTGTTTCCCAGTGTTGCCACACACAAAGCAGTGCAGTGATATCGCCTTTACATTGAAGAACAGGTTCAATTTTTGCTATGTAGTGTCATGTTTTTCCACTGTATCTCGTGATGGAGTTGAAGTAAAACTGTCCATCAAGAAAGAGTAAGTTGATGTTACAATAATAAGCTTCTTTTCATCTTAACCCAAGGATCTCTAAACTTTTCCAGAGAAGTGAACCCCTTCTAGAGCAGGTAAGATGATTCAGGATATTCTAATATTCAGGATACAGGCATTTCTAATCAGATGTCTTGAGCAGCTGAACGAGGGACTCTGTGATATTGTGTCCCTGGTCTTTTTCCCACTTATCTGCAGTTTGCCTGCATTGCCAGAAGGGTGCCTGATGATGTTTCACTCCTCTCTGCCAAAACCCTTCTGGCATAGTGGAAAGCATACCTTGCTTTCTGATGTTTCTAAACTCGTTTTGACTTCTTAAGCTTTTGGCAGGTTTTCTTGTTGGATTTCTTTTGTTTGTTTGTTTGCTTGCTTTTGTTACAGTGTGAAACCGTTTTGGGTGATGTACGACTTTGAAATGAGTAGATTTTAGGCTAGCAAGAAAAGGCTGTTGATTATAAAATTGGAAACAGTTGTTACAGGGAATGAAAGTAAAATCAGGAAGCACAAAGTGTGTCTTTGACACAAAAGTGTATCTTTGTTACAAGCATTACTGGGTCTTTTCCTAAGTCTTTTCTGAGCTGCAAAGGCCAAGGGACTAGCTCAGCTGCCTATGTGTTCTTTGAGGTGCTGTGAAAGAGGATGTCTTCGCCCAGTTTTTCCTCAGCTTTATCAGCATGCCACTTGAGTACTGATGAATCTTCAAAACACCCACCACAGGTTCTCCTTTCTTCCTTTCCCTGACTGGGAAGACATGCAGTGGCTTTGAGTAGTATCGGTGAGAAAGTCTATAAGACATGGTTTGGTTTGGGGCTGAGTTTTGCCTTTGAGTGAATATTTTTTGATGTGCAAGTTTCTTTGTTTAGTTACAGAGTTACAGTCTCCATACCTAATGGGCTTTACAGTACTCAACTTGATGATTTCATAAATTACAATGAATTTATTCATAACAAGTTCTGTCTGTACAGCATGCCAGTAGTTGCACAAGTCTTGCTGTGGCTGTTGGGTTTCTGTGAAGATCACATGAAGATATTTATGAGACATGTGACTAGTTTGGTTTTTAGGATGCCTTGAGTAAACCTGTGTGAGTTCCTCCTTTTCAGTGTGACTGCTCAAAGGCTGTGTCTCTGCTGAAGCTGGGTGGCTCATCCTGTGGTGATTTGGGGCACCTGTCCTGTTTGTGTGCCAGCTGCTCGAGTCATTTACCTGGTCACTTACCTCTATGCAAAAGTGCAGCTGCTTGCATGGAATAGGAGTACAGAAGGAGTGATGGGTTGGTTTGCCATGTTTTCCTTTAGGTGTTCAGCCTTCTCTGAGTAGATGTTGAGGATGAAACAGGCTTATGTGTTGGGCTGTGGTACTGTGATGGCCTGAGCTTAGGACAGGATAGAGTGGACAAATATTCAGGCAGGTACCTGGGACTTTCTTGATTAGGTACAGATGTATTTGCTGTGGTTCACTGAGAGAAACACAAACACAGCAGCACCCCCCTTTTCTGCCAAGGCAGTTGCCATGCCATGGGGATTTCAGCAGCTGGGGCATCTGCCCTGTCTTCCTCCAGTGGAAAGGAAGGGAAGGATGCTGCCTTTTGGTTCCAGCAAGGATGTGGTAAGTCATTTAGTGACCAGTTAGTGAAGGAGATTGGTGGTGAAAGAAGCTCTACACAGGCAGATTGAAATTGCAGTAGATGAGGGGAATTGCTGTGGCTGTGTGTGTGGTCACTCTCGCTGCCCCCACTGCTGAGGTCTCAGGAGGGGTCAGGCAGGATGTGATCCCAGCATTACATTAAGCCTGTAAGGAGACACTCTGTGAACTTAAGATGGATTAACTTAAGGTGTAAAGTTTAAATCATATTATTATGAAGGAGGATTAAGCTAAACTGAGCTAATGACACCACTTTTGAATGAGTAAGCCACACAGCAGGTTCAGAGCTTTGGTTCCATGCCTTTTATTGCTTAAATGTACTTACCTTCTTAAATACCCCCATAAAGATATATGCCCTTATATTCCAGATCTTCACACTCTCCATTTTCTGTGTCAAGGAGTGAATATTCTGTATAAGACATAGATCTGTTTGGTTTTTTTTCTTAAATAAGTAAACATACATATATGTATACATATGTATACATAAAAATTGGGCAGCATAGAACTCTACCTCACTTTCTCCCCAGGGCTGTAATGACATTTGTGATGATGTGGTGGTCTTTAGTCTTAGATAAGGCATTCAGTAAGGAAGAAATAGCTTAGCTCATGTTATATCAGCAAGCCCCGAATTGAGCGTTCCCTACCAATCTCAATAGATGAGCTGTTTCTATGGCTTTTGTTGTTATTCTCACTGTATTAGGGCACTTGATGTTAGCATCTGAATTTTCCAACAGCTCTGCACTCTCTTAGTTTACACTGTGTGGATTAAAATCTAATGCAAAGATGAATGCTGTAAACCCCCACAAAGTGCTTATCTTACATTAAACAGCCATAAAATGGCATAATTTGTAGTTAGCAATAACTTCGAAATAAATAATAAATCAACTGATTTTCAGGAAGGAAACTAATTTAAAATTACTGTTGTGGTGTACACTAAATCAACCTTCTTTGTAACCAGCACTGTATATCATTTTACCTGTCTGATAAAATATCGTCAGGTATTTCAAGTACATGAAGGAACAAATAGTTAAAAGACAAACAAAAAACTGACTGTTGCTAAAATTCTTCTATTTAAGCCATCATCATCCATGAAAGCAAAACGATCACACAGGAAAGCTTCAGTGATGAAATGTAAAATGTCACGAAATGTACGGAGCAGGAGAAAAGAAGGTCTTGAGTCAGGAGACTTCTAGGTTAGCTGCCACTGGGAGTGTTTTGCCACACTGTTTAGTGAAAGCATACGAAACCTGAGACAAAACCTCAAAATGTTTCATTTTATTTGCTGTGTGGCTTGTGGTATCAGATGAAAGCTCTGGCACTTCCCGTGTCTGTGGAGGTCAAACGCAGGCAGCGGTGCTGAAAGCTGCGTGATGTTCTCAGGCTGAGGAGACTGTCTTCTGTGCCCCAGGGAGGTAATAATGAGCATATTGCACTGGTCTTGCTTTGAGTCCTGCTATTCAATAGAGTTCTAAGGTGTAAATTTTTATGTATTTATAAAATACAGTCCCTCTGGCTTTTGCCTTTCAACCTCAGCATCGGTCAGGAGGCGCAGCATCTCCATCCTAGAGCAGGATTTGGTTATTTCGAGCGGAGAGAGGGGAGCAGGAGGAGAGAAATTGTGCTCTGGGGGTCTCTCAGAGTCACACCATGTGTTCAGAGCCAGCAGTGGCATTAAGAGTGCGTCCTCTGCAGCAACCCCTCGTGCCTGCAGTGCTCTGTGGAAGCAGCAGCAGTCACTGCTCTGCTAAAAGGCCCAACCGAGTGGTATTTCAGTCGACATTCAAAGGTTATTTTCTTCTGTTTGTTTACTTCCCTGCAGTCCGTGATGCATAATAAAAATAAATAAACAAGGCGTTTACTACTACTAGTGAAGAAAAAAAAAATCTGGAAGTTCTTAGTCCCAAGGCAAGGGTGGAGCAGGGGAAAAGAGTAGAGCCCATATAACAATGGGGAGTCCGTTTTATTGGTATGGAGGAGGAAAATAAAATCTGCTCTGGCAGTGGTGAAATAGAACACCAGGAAGATTACGTAAGTCTTTGTTTGCACACAGTATGATTCTTCTCATTCACCAGCCAATTTGTATATTTGAAAAGCCTGTTGCTTGGTTAAAATAATTAGCTGAACTTCATCCAGTTCCTCAATTATGTGAAAAAGTGTTTGAAGAAATACAGACAATTGTTGTTGAGCATTTAAAATAATACAAAAAAAGTAGTGGTCTCTGAGCAATTATAGCACCTCATCTAAATACCCACATACATATCTTACTTTCAGAATGAGACGGGCAATTCTCAATGACTCTTTGCTTTAACTTCTGTGGTTTGGGATAGCATGTTTAAAAGAACAGCAAAAAAAAAAACCTACAAATTCTGTCTGCAACTTGTGCTGGATAGGTTAGCATGGGACTGCCTATGAGACGAGCGTTCATGAAGCTAGATGTATTAAAGCATATAGGAAGAAAGAAACGTAAACTGAGAACAACTCATGCACTTCTAGTATTTTACAAGTGACGTTCAAAAATCTGTATTAACAAACAACCTTATTATGCATCCTTCATTGTGGGCTATCTCAGATGGCTATTTTGGAAAAATCGTACACAATTTTTAATACACTTTAGAGTTTGAATATGAGACCACTGCAGCAATTTTGTCTAATAGTTCCCACTAGGAGGTCCAGTGTAGCACATTAACAAGATCTTCAGTGGCTTGAAAATCATTTCCACTTGTTCTTCCTACGTGTCCTTGAAGCTGGACCTTGTGTATTTTCAGGAAAAGATTCAGAGATTTGGAAATGGAGATGACTTGGGAAAGATCATGCGAGTGCTGCTGGCTGATGCACTGGCTGCCCCCGTGGATTTTTGACTTCAAACTCCTCAGTGCACGTGAAGGCAGTAACATGAAGTCAAACAACGTGCTATGCTTTTTGTTAGAGCACTTTCCCACTCTCCAGACCTGCCGGCTGTGTCTTCGCAGGGCTGCATTATTTGGGATGATGAGAGTCATGATGTTAGCTGCCATGGTAGAGCTGAGCAAACATAGATGATTCAGACACCTTTTAACCACACGTGGTGGCTTTTCTGCCAGTGGAGAGCAGGGAGGCAAGGCATCTCCCTGGGGCTGGTAGGATCCCGGCCACATCCCCAGCTCCCTCACCCGACCTGAGCTTGGCAGCTGCAGTTTGTCTCACTGACCTCCATGCTTGGTTTCCAGGTTGTGTCTCACTTTCCTGCCGCTCAGACTGCCTTGTACCCTTTGTGTCCTCATGTCATTATCCTCTGGATTTCTTTTTTTTTCTCGCTCCAGGGAACGGATGCGCCAGTCTGCAATGTTTGAACTGTGCCAGGGGATGCATCAGATCAGTCTGCAATTCGTTCGCTTGCAGCTCAGCTTTGAGGAGTACACCATCATGAAAGTTTTGCTGCTGCTGAGTACAGGTAAGTTAAATTCATGGTTACGTGGAAGTATCTGAAAATATTCTGAATCACAGAGAGGTGCAGTGATTTTAACTGGTAAAACAAAAGAGCCCAACTATTTCCAGTGGACCTGCAGGAAAAGCCTGTTTATATGTCATAGGATTTATCAGTAGGTCTCGCTTTCCATTACCATGGGAGTTGTCTCGATACTTCACATTAAGTGGTAGGGCATGGGGCTTTGGTCCCTCTCTCGGTGTAGTAACAGCTGGAGTCAGCCAGGCATGCCAGGAAAATGCAACTGCTGCATTGTCTTGCACTCTGGGGATTTGGGATAAACCCTGACTCAGTGCTCAAAGCCACCGGTTTGGGTAACTAAACGGCACCTCCAAGATCAAAAGATGTATTGAACTGAGCATGGTAAGCCCTTTTGCAGTACTCTGAAAGTTTAATAAATGACAGTGCAAGCTTTATTTTTCTCTCAAGTGTCATGCTTTGTGGTTTTTTAGGATAGGAAATCTCAGTGTTCATTATAGCACTATGTACTAATTAGCAGATCAGTTGATATTCTCTTGCTAAAACTACTGAAAATTTTCCAGTCCCAGTAACAATTGTATAAATACAGAGGCAGTTTGTACTTTCCCATCAGTCTTGATGAAAAAGCCGAATACCTGTAAACAAACTTTTCTGTGTATGTTCATGCTCTTTTTTGTGAGATTCACTCGGTGACCTCTCAATGAGATAATGAATCAGTCTGATTCATGAGCACTCGTGATGTCACTTCAGTGAACTCACCAGGCAAGAATTCCCCTGGCAGAAAGGGGTTGGATGTGGCCCTGACTGAGGAGAGGAGGAGCAGGAGATCCAAGGGGCTGCTCCTTGCTTTCATTTGCAAGCAGCAGGAGGCCAGCCCCAGGGGGTGCTGTCAGCAGCTGGTTAGGACTCCCAGGAGTTTGCTGAATCCCCAGCAGTGGCACCGGCACGGTTGCTGCAGGCAAAGTAAGGTGCTTACAAAGGGATTTGCAGCATCCAGTCAAGGCCAATGGCAGCCCCTCCAGGTGCAGTGGTGGGACAGACACTTTCACCCTGTCTGCGGTGCCTTTCCTTCTGACCTCACCCACCCCGCCCAGCCGGTAGCACATTAGAGTGCTTGCCTATGAAAGAGGACATGAAGCTGCAGTTCCTGTCCCTGCTGGAGGGGATTTGGATCTGCTAACAGAAACTTCCCAGGGCTGTAAGTTTTTGGGCTTGGCTGTCTCGCTTCCTCCTTCCCTCCTGCTGAAGCCATCCAGCTCCCAGGAGTGGAGCACTGCCTGCAGGGGAGAGGCAGGGTCTGGCCTCCAGCTCCTCTGAGGAGTTGAGGGGATGCTCTGATGGGGAAAATGGGACCATGAGGGCCTGACAGTCTTTCAGGAAGCAGCTCGCAGCATTTGTGCGCTTGGGGGATGTAGCTCTCAAACTGTTCCTGAGAGCGTGTCTAGATTGGCAAGGTGGTCCTCCTACATTTTAACCAGCCCTAGAAAGGGAGAATATTTAGAAAAAGAGCCTAAAGACATTCTAAAAATGTAGCATCCTTTCTTTACGATAGGTATTTTTAATATTATGTGGGTATTATATCTCTGCTAGGTGAGATCAGCCTCACCAGTTAACTCCAGCTAGCCAGGTCCCTTTGAAGTGCACACCATGGTCACTAGAACACCTACTAACAATAATTTGTTTTGGGAGAATCGAGACATTTATGTTGAGGGAAAGAGAGAAGAAGAAAAAGGAAATGAAGATGGTGATAAAACCCAGAAAGTATCATTTGAAGAGCAGCAAACCTAGTTTCCAATGATGGCACCTTGATACAACATTATGACAGAAAACACCAGGTTCATTTCATTTAAGTTCTTTATTGAACCCTGTAATGAGCAGAGTACAAGTTATTTTGAAACTTTCGTGATGACCACATCAAGGAAGTTTCACTCCATTTACATGTGGAAGAAACCACACATTACAACTCAATTGTTTTTTGCTTTCCACAGACCGTAGATTTTGGGAACTTGCCAAAAGCATTGCTGCATGTAATAAGTAGAATCAGAAACACTGGGCAAACCTCCAGAATTTCATGTTTTGCTTCAGTTCTCTTTATTTGTGGTCTCTCTTTCTGTCTTAATAATCTGGCCGGAGTGACGGTATAATAATTTTCAGACAGAACACTGAAATACATAGTAGTAGACCAAGAAAGAGTGGCTTAAGCAGCGCTTAGGAAGACAGAACTGTGCTAAAGGAACTGTAAAGCCTGTGCGTGTTACGTAGGGGCCACAGTGTGCTCTAATGGCTTTACTCATCTCGACTGATGTCTCTATATTCATTTGGCTTTAACTGAATTGGCACGTCTGTTTCAGACAGTTTATTTTTTCTGTCAGCTGAGTGATGGAAATATTTAGCATCTACAATTTAAAATTTAAGTAGAAACGAGCAGTATTTACCAAGTGGTAGGCAGGTCGGAGCTGTTACCTCCTAGGCTGCTTCCAGAGATTCCTCCTCGTGCCCCCGTGGAGCGCTTGGTGGTGGTCCCAAGTCCTTGCTGCTCACATGGTGGCAGAACTCCTCCTTGTTTTCCATTACTAAATTGCTCTGGTTGATACTGGTGATAGAAGATAACAAGTGCTTTTTCTTAAGGCCTCTGCTTGAGCACTTTGGGTAGTTGTTATGTGCTTATTATGTGATTACAGTGAGATAGAAGGCAGTTTACAGGATTTCAAAGAGAAGGGGATGGATGAACAAAGACAATTTCTGTCAAGATGTTAAATCAGTGTAAGCTAAATTGGAAGATCACCCCTTTTTTAATAAGTAACTTCACATTCAGCTTACTCTGACATAGCTTTCCAACTCGCTTAGAAAATAACCTCACTCCTGTACAGTGTAGTATTTTGCTTTTCTTCTGTAGACTAATGTTTAGAGTGTAGAAATGTCCGACGGTTAAGGGATAATCAATCAATCCAGGTATTAAAACATGAAAACATTTTGTGTCATGTTGTTAATAACCTCTTCAGGAGTTTCACAGAGACCTGATCAATAAGTAATTCCTGTTTCTTTGCAGAGCCCACTAGAGTGCAGAAGTACTTATAGCCTGTAAAGAAACTTTGTATTTGCTTTTGTAATTAGCATTGCTGAAGCCAGCTGCAGTATGGAGTGTCAGAACTCCACTTTTAGCCCATTTGTGAAATGATTCCTTTGGCAGGCGACAACTTTGATAGGACAGTAGAAGCGCTTTCATTAAAGGCGGCAACTGTATTTTGGTCAGACCCTGGGTCAGGATGCCTGTTTGGGAAAGGGTCTTGTTACACATGGAATAAAGACCCTCTGTTCTAGGTGTTATGCAGATGCTCACAGTCCTTCAAAGAAATGTTAGATGTTACTTGATGTCACTTGTTCTAGCATTTCTGCACAGAACAGCTGTAATTGGGTATCTCTTCTCCTCTCTGAAGTGTGGGAAATCATTCAAGACTGATAAATCACATCTTCATATTTGGTGTGTGTGTGTGTGTGTGTGGTTGGGTTTGTATTAAAAACAGTTTCAGCACGAGAGTAGTATGGGTTGTATTTCTGAGATGTTATCTTGTCCTCTGCCTCAGCCATACGGTCTGCACTCACAGATCTGGAGAGGAAGAGAGAGTGCTTGAATCACTTGAAAATCTGTATGTTGGTTGATTCTATAGCAGTGTCGGTAAAATTATGGATGTTTCTTAAAAGGTTTAATTCTTTCATCCATTGACTAGTGTAACTTTTTAAGTATGCACAGCAGAAGAATTAAAGCAATGCAGTTAATATTAATGTAAGACTGTCTTTTTAATGACAGTTCCCAAGGATGGTCTCAAAAGCCAAGCTGCATTTGAAGAAATGAGGGCAAATTACATTAAAGAACTAAAGAAGATGGTAACTAAATGTCCAAGTAACTCTGGGCAAAGCTGGCAGAGATTCTACCAACTGACTAAACTTCTTGACTCCATGCATGATGTAAGTATAACTCCTCAAGGAGTGCAGATGAGTTGAGTAAAATTCTCTCTGTTAAGGTAAACTTATATAAATAAACTTGTAGTTTTTAATTGTGCTAACTCACAGGGAGAAAAAAATATAGAAAAGAAATCACAGCACATTTTTAAAGAAATGCCTGGGAAAAGTTGTTAACAGACAAATTCAAGGTCAATTGCCAAGTAAAATAAGAGAACACAAGTCATTAAGGGCTGAGTCCTGCTGCCTTCTCTTCTTTTAAACGGTAGTGTGTTCTCCAGTGATTCCTTTAAGATCAGAGGCTCTTCAGCTGCAAAAATGATGTTAGCTGTGGTCCTCAGTTAGCCGCAGTGCACGCACACCATGCAGGGTATCTGCTGATAAATGTTGAATTAATTTGCTGATCTTTTACAGGTGGGCTTTTTTATAATGATGACTTTAAAAGATATTTTAAGACTTTTGAGCCATTTTGGTTATTTGAAGCTTTAATTGGGTTCTTTGAAGTATAAAATGTGCTGTGTTGTTAGGTTGTTCCCTCTGTCCTGTCTCATTCCAGTGGTAGGTGTTTGTTTTGCATGCATCAGGTGTGAGATGTCATGAATGCCAGTAGGAAACTAAAAGTTCAGTCCCAGAACACCCAGGCTGTGGGTGCCTCAACTCCAAACAACTCAGAAGGGTTGTGGTGAGTGCCTGGTGCACAGGAGCAGCTCCTGATTTCAGAGCAGGTGTCTGTAACATTGGGCTGGGAATAAATAAGCTGGTTCTGTGTGATGGAGTGGTGAGTAGAGCACTTTGGCTCTCCTGGCCCTCTGAGCAGCAGAGGGTTGTAGCACTGCACTCTTCATAGCAGAACCTGCAGTCCCCCAAGTCAGGGATACACCTCTGTGAGTGCAGTCATACCCCCTCACTGCTGATTGTAGCTCTCACATCCCATGCTCTACCTCAGGTGGACCTCCTGTGAGGATACAAGTGAACTGGTCATGATGCTGCCTCCAGCCTGGGGGTTTTCAGTGCCCCACAAGCGCTCAGGGCTCTGGGGCTTGCCAGGCTGGCACCCCTTCTCTCCGAAGCTGTCACGGTCAGCAAGTGACTGGGGGCTCCTGAGGTCAAAGAGTGAGTTTAGCCAGGTTTGGGTGCCATAGAGGTGTCATCCCGCAGGCAGGGGCTGGAACCCAGTAGCACTTGGGGATGACCTCCCAGTAACAACTGGTAAACTGCAGCAAAGATTAAAAAAAACCTGTCTTATTCCACCCTAGGCAAGCAGGAAAGTAAATGTGCTGCACGAAGAATCTACAACTCCTGCTTTCAGAGCCTGAATTTAAATGTACTTCTTTTTACTTGACTTAAATTTCAATTTTGTAGAGACAGTACAGTACAGTGCACTTCAGGTCAAATCTGTATAAGAGCCCGAGGTCTGTTTACAGAATGTACATATGGAATTATTTTTCAAATATTGTTCTGTTGTTGGTTAAAACATTGAAAATCTTAGTGGGAGGCAGGGAGAGTATTATTAGTACTGCAGTAACAGCTCATTCTTTGGAGATCAGGTTTCGCTTGCTCCGTGCCAGCAAAGGAAGCTGTAGTGTTTTAGTGGAAAGAAAGGGGGTGGGCGATAAAATCATTCGCAAGATGTTCACTTTTGAACCTCGGGGCAGCTCACAAACCCCTGTGTTTAGATGGTTTCCTGCTTTGGTGAATTGGTACGATCCCAGGTTTGGTTTTTAGGTGGATGTGTTTGTGTGGTTCGGGTGACCGGGTGGCAGGATCACACTTGCTGGGAATGCCACAGTATCCTACAAACATTTTCCAAAACACAGCAGTAACCGCTGGAAGCTGAGCTAACCAAAGGAGGAGCTCCCTCCGACTGCTCTTATGTTTTATTTCATTTTTAATTAAGCTATTTTTATGTCACTTTTCATTTAATAGAGCCGTTTTTTACAAGAGAACTTTATAAAGAGAGTCCTATTGTCAGCATTCCCCTCCACAAAGACCAGTTGTACAGCGCTTCCTTTCAGAGGTGTTATCTGAGACGTTCAGCAAAGACACTTGTTTGTTTTTCCCCTTTAAAATGGATTTTTTGGTTTTCAGTTTTTGAAACCCATCGGAACAAATGCAGAGCGCTGATAATATTAATGAGACGCGAGAGCTGCTCCTCTGCCCCCCTCCCAGGTAGTGCAGGATTTCTCCGCTCCATCCACAGAAATGCAGATTTTCTGCTCAGTTCTTTCCTTGGGAGGAGCATTTTTTCAGCTGTCACCTGTGTATTTTTAACATACTCCATTATAATTTTAGAGGATCAGAATATATTTGGTGCTGAGCTGTCTAACTGGAGCTGAAGTCCCCTGTTTGTATGCTGCCGTAGCTACAGCAATGGCATTTACAGCACAAGCCCAAAGGGATTTGTGTACAGTTGATGCTTATTCAGTCCCCCTGCTGCCTCCAGCTTTTGCAGCAGAGCAGAGCAGCTTCTCGCCATTGTGGAGTTCACCTTACCTGAGCGTGGCAGCCAGGAATAAAGGAATACTGCCGCTTTGCACCTTCACGCTTCCTTTTATCGACCTGATTTTTAAATAGTCTTTCTGAGGGCTACATGAAATAAACCTTGTGGGAATATCAGGTTACAGTCTGCTTGGCTTATATAACGTGAGGAAGGAAAAAAAAACCAACAAAAAACAATATGGTTTTACATCGCTCTGCATTCTAAATCATTCAGCCACAGAGTGAACATATGTGCAGGTAAGAAAGTGCCGAGGTGGGGAAAAAGGAGAATTTTCAAGAAGGCCAGGTAGGCACTGAAGTATTTGGAAAAATCAGCAGCTTTACTTAACAATCCATAAAGCCTCTGAGCACTGAAGCAAAACCCCGAAAGCTAAGAGATGGAAATCCATCCCTAGCAGACAAGGCAAACGCGGGTCTGTGCCCATGCGTCACCGTGCGCTGCAGCAGTGCTCTGTTATCTGCGTGGTGCTGCATGGAAGTGGTGGCTGCAGCAGCAGCAGCAAGTGCTTGGAGACTGCATCAGCACAGTCGCACGGTGTGCCCCTCCTCTGCCTCGGCGAGACAGTGGAGGTGAGCTGGTCGCCATGTCTTTGTATGGCAGCAGGGGTAGCTTCTAGGAGCACTGTGGGAAGCAATACAATCCACGGATTCCCTTGATGTAGGAGCTGTACTTTTTCTCTCAGGTCTGGTCTGCTTTCCTCGTCTCACAACAGCATTACATGCTGAGAGCCACCACATCGCAGGGACAGCCCACGTGTGCCTAGGAGGGAAACGGTTCGGCCTCGTGCCCAGGGATGGGCCTGGGCATGTCAGCGAGAGGTACACGTGGTGCCTGGTCATAGGTGAACTGCGCCGTGTGATCAGGCAAACGGCACGCAGGAACATTAGAAACAGATGTACTGCACATGGTATCAAAAACTTCATTTGGAGCCTCCTCAGCATCTCCTGTTGGCTTTGGCAGGAAGCGCTGTATCTCGTATGGCAAGCCTCATTTCATATACAGAGCTTAGAGTATGGTTAGGCGGTTTGCAGAACAAAAGCTGAGTTTGGTTTCAATCTGGCTGATACTAAACAGACTTCGAGTTAAGAGAGCTTTTGTTTCGATGCCATGACATTAAACCCTAATGTGAACCTTCCCCTTGTCTTGGCAAGACTGCGCGCTGCTCTGTCATTCGCTTGTTGATATTTTCTGCCAAACAAAAATAAATTCTTTAAGGCTCATGCTGCTGAATAATTAATTTTTTATGGTTCCTGAAGGGAATACTTTATAGCTGAGGTGGATCTTTCCGTAGGCTGAGAGAGCCAGGATTACATTCGCTGAAAAAGCTGACAGCGGGAAGAAGGCACAACTCCTCCAGGGGCAGATCTGCAAGGCACGCTGCAGTGGATGCAAATGTGCTTCTGCATGTACTCAGTCTTGCAAATGCAGAGCTGCAGATGGGCCCCTCAGCTGTTGCCAGCATCTCTGGGTGCACTCACTGCTGCCCTTGATGCGCCAAGACCTTGTCCCACTGCTGGTGAGCTGTGTAGTCCCAGTGCCTGAATTCTGTGGGGAGACGTTTCTGTGTGCACAGAGAGGCAATATTAACCCCTCATCCCTCTGCAGCCACTGCAGAAACTACAGCCATGTAGGCCTGTGCGTGTTGTAGTAGTTAATAGGTGTCTGTGAAGCGAGAAATCAGATCCCAGCTCCCTAACGCAGACAGCGGGCTGCTTTAAAGCTCATCTTGCTTCCTTCACTGTGGTTGGGTATCCTCTGTTATGGTACGAGGTGTTTGTTGGAGGACAGCAGAGCTCCCCATTCCCAACAGAATAAGGCAGCCTGGCCCAAGGCTTACCCTGGCTGAGAATACTTCATTGGTGTGTGCCTCTGAGTTTGCATGCATCCTCTGAGTACACAAACTGAGTTCAGCTCAGGTTCCTCCGTGGCATGTCCAGCTGTCAAGAACTAGGCTACCTGCAGTGCTGTGGTTTCTGTGTGCATATGTTTATGGAATGGGGGGTGGAATAAGTGCAGTTCCTGAGATAAATGCACCTGTCCAGGCAGAACTGGGTTCCCTCTTTGCTCTGATTAGATACTTTTTGTGCCTAATCCATATGCTTCTTATCTGTCTTTCACTCCATGCTGCCATGAGGTAAATGTACATGCACAAATCTAGCATGGCTAGATTCAGAAGCTTCCTTCCTTGGACTTACCTCTTTTCCCCTGTGTTCTGTGGGAAACTTCACTCTGTGCATTTACAGTCTCAGATTTCATAGGGAAGGAATGGAGCATCCAGGAGGTAGCCAGTGAGGCCACACGTACCTCTGAGGAACTGCCTGAGCCATCCTGGAGTGCTGTGTTCAACTTGCTGAAGCCCTCAGGGGAATCACTGAGTTGCATCCTGGGAATTCTGTAGGAAAGGGAGCAAAAGGGGCTATGCTTGTAATGGAATAGCTGAGACTTGGCTGGCGATGGTTTTCCTTGGTAGTTCTGAAGCAGAGTATGCACTGCATGCAAGGGAGCTGCCTCCTGCCAATGCACACCACTCCAGCTCCATAGGAAATAGACTTGAAAGGTGAGCCCGGGTGAACCTAATGAGGTTCAACACAACAAAGTGCAAGGTTTTGCACTTGGGCTGGAGGAATCCTAGGCATTTATACAGACTGGAAGGAGCAATCCTTGAGAGCAGCCCTGCAGAGAAGGACCTAGGGGTCCTGATGGATGACGAACTTAACATGAGCCAGCAGTGTGCTCTTGCAGCTTGGAAAGCAAATGGTACCCAGGGCTCCATCACGAGAGGGGTGGCCAGCAGGGACAGGGAGGTGATTGTCCCTCTCTACTCTGCTTTTGTGAGGCCCCATCTGGAGTACTGTGTCCAGGTCTGGAGCCCCCAGTACAAGAAAGACAGAGAGCTGTTGGAGAGGGTCCAGAGGAGGGCCACGAAGATGATCAGAGGGCTGGAGCAGCTCCCCTACAAAGACAGGCTGAGGGAGCTGGGCTTATTCAGCCTGGAGAAGAGAAGGCTGCGGGGTGACCTCATTGCAGCCTTTCAGTACCTGAAGGGAGCCTACAAACAGGAGGGGAGTCGACTCTTTGAAAGGGTAGATAACAGCAGGACAAGGGGAAATGGTTTTAAGTTGAGGGAGGGAAGATTTAGGTTGGATGTCAGGAGGAAGTTCCTTACAGTGGGAGTGGTGAGGTGCTGGAACGGGCTGCCCAGACAGGTTTTGGATGCGCCATCCCTGGAGGTGTTCAAGGCTAGGCTGGATGGGGCTCTCTGGGCAGCCTGGTCTAGTATTAAATGGGGAGGTTGGTGGCCCTGCTTATGGCAGGGGGGTTGGAGCTTCATGATCCTTGAGGTCCCTTCCAACCCAGGCCATTCTATGATTCTGTGAAACAGGAACAGACTCATTCCATTAAGTTAAAAAAGAAAGTTTTTGGACTGTCATTGTGGTGTGAGAATGCTGAGGTTTTGTCAGCAATAGCTGCAGCTAATAGTAGCAAAATGTTACTTGGCGTTGCATCGTTACCCTACTGCTGCCTTAATTGCCGATCAGGAGGCTTCATTACAGACATGCTCCTGACAGAGCAGTGCCCATGGACTTCCACACCACACGCACAAATCATGGGAGATTCCCACTTGAAAGAACCAGCTTAGCACAGGAGTGTGCACCCCTGCACGAGAGAGATCGCTCGAAGTGCTTCTGGCAGCACCAGGTGTGCTGTGAGTGCCAAACTGAAAGCGATGATTTTTGCTGTCAAAAAAATGTATCAGTGCTCAGAGGTCATGGTAACTGTATTAACTTCAGGGACTTCATTAAGAGATTCATTTTTCTAATTATGAAGAGCAGAATGGGTGGAAAAAGTCCATTTAATGGAAAACCCCACCCTAATAACAGAAGATGAAGTTTGATTATTCATCCTGTTTCCCACAGGCGTTTAATACAGCTTACAGATGTAAAGATTGATTAAGACTAAATCTGAGGACTACTGGGAGGGCTGTATCCTTGACAGTGTTTAAATGCAGTTCTGCAGGCAGCAATGAGAGAAGGGCGAGCAATTATGGACCGACATGGTGAAGGGTTCCAGCCCACGGGTCATCCCTGCCTGCGGAAGTATATCCAGCAGTCTGTTTGGTGGAGAAAAATCATGAGGCAAACATGGAGGTGTTAGCTTGTGTTATCTTTCTCATTTAGAGATCACCTGTTGCCTGTGGCATATCAGTCACTGTCAGCACAAGGACAGAGCTCCTATCTTCAAAAAGAAAGCAAGCTTTTAATTTCCTTACTGGAGAGGGAGCTTCTCTTCTAATGCAAAGGTCTAGCTAAATTACTTACCACTTATAAATCAAGTGAACTGGTGTGCGGTAATATCAGATGAATGCTGCTTGGGTTGCAGAAGCAGGACTCAGATTTCAAAACTAACAGTGCCTATGGAACCTGAATTTCTCATTCCTTTGTGCCAGGGCCGCTGGGCAGCATTTGAGCACGTGTGAACCGTGTGCGGAGAAGAGCACTGCTCTCTGCTTAGTTCTCAGCCTTGCTTCTCCCGCCCGTCAGTTATTTCTGCAGCCTTTGCTAGCCGGCCTTACCATACTGTTCACATTTTAGTGCTTCTGATTATCCTATGTCGATTCCTTTGTTAAAATAGATACATACATAAAATGCTAGTAGTAGGCCCCCAAACAAAGCAGCTTTTAAAGCTTTGTTATTTAGTGATAGCGCAGCAGTCCTTGTTACACATGTGGTATGTGTGCTTTAAAATGCGATTGCTATATTACAGTGACTGATTGTTGTTGAATATGTTGAAGTTGACAACTTAAGAAAGGAATGAGAGGGCCAAACATTTGAGAGGACTGACTTGGTACAGAACATTAATCTTAAGGCTCCAAAACCAAGTAGTTCTAGAATTCTAGATGATATTTTTTTACTTGCTGGGTAAATTTAACCCTTCTTCTCCCCTGTGGTGGCACTCGTGATGTGCTGTGTTATGACAGCAGCCATGATCACCTCCTGTTTCCCCTACTGGACTGTTACATCATTTATTGTATAGAACAGATCACGCTCTCTTCACAAATGCAGATATTTCTCAGTTCCCCTTTATTCTACATGTCCACATACTCATGTATACTTAATATGACTAAAAGCTAGCTATGAAGGCAGAATTAATAGTTTCTGAGTATATTTTTCAGTGATACCTAGCTCACTGCATTTGAAGTCATTACTTTTAAAAAAAATAGCAAAACAACAGAACTGTAAGATTGGCATAATGAGGCGGGAATTAGCTTAAATTTTGCAACAGGTGAGCCACTAGTATGACATGGCTGGTTGAGTGGCAAGGGCTGCCAGACATGTCCCAACCCCATCTTCTGTTAGTGATGTGCGAGTACTTGTGTTCAGCGTACAGGCAGGGCTCGGTCTGTAAGGGTTGGTTTGCTGAGGTGCTGCTGTTTGATGACACAGGCAATAGGATGGCAGCTGTATGCCAAGAGCCAGCGTAATAGTACATTTTCTGCATATGGTGTGGGCAGGAACAGTCTCCTCATAATGGCTGAAGTTAAACTTTTGAACATCAGCATTTTTTCCTTGAAAACCAAATTCTGTCCGTGCTACTTCTTTAGCGCATATCTGTTTTAATTAATTAGCATTACCTCATGACATGCCAGATGATCAGGAATGAACTAAGCAATGGCAAACTGACTCTTGTCGTGCTCAACGGCAGCAAGTTATGTGTCTCAGTGATCCCAGCGCTTCCTCAGTGTTCACAAATTGCTTATATGTTTGCAAGAACAGCCGTGAAGGTCCTGAAAATGACTGGTACTGTATGGTGCTGCAGGAGGGCAGACCAACATTGCCTGTATAAGGTTATTTTTCAGCCTTGCTGGAGCACACTTTTATTTCCTGCCTCTTTAACTGAGCCTTTACTGCAGAGTACAACTCTCTGTGTTGAGAAATGAAACAAGAAACTTGTATTTGATAATGGCATGAGCAGAAATGTGTAGATCTTTTGTAAGGACAGAAGGCACCATAGTTGAATGTGCATAATTTTTGACTTTTTAGCCATCAGTCTGCAATTTTGTGTGGAGACAGATAAAAAATAACTGCATTTCGTGTAGCGTGGTCCATATCCTATAAGGTACGGAGCAAAACAAAGCTCTGTGGCTCACAGATTACAAGAACAAAACTTGAGACAAGGTAGAATCCAGACTAAATTTATTGATGTTTTTAAGACATGCAGTATTTTCTTCTCCACAAACCAGAAAGATGATGGTATCTGTATGCTATTTAGGATTTTAACTTGCAGCCCTCTCCCAAATGGGAGAACTGTGGTAGGGTTTCACTGGTGAAAACTTCTGCCAGCTAAAGGATTGCTGCTGCTGAGCATAAGGTGCACACTGGATCTGTGCTGGTCCTACATTGAGCAACTCAGTACTTGAGGTATCATAGAAGTTTCCTTCTCTGTCATTGAGGGACTCCTTAGAAATCTTTATCTCATCTTTCAAGTTCTACACATCATGTTTAGTGGGCTGTTACCAAAAATAGAGAACTTTATTTTTGAAAAGAACTAATACTTCCCTAAATAGTGCCTCTGGAAGTTTAATGAGAAGAAAACAAGAAGTGTGGCTGGTGTGCGTGTCTTACAAAGGTATCTGCATATGAATACAAATGTTTTATCAGCTCAACACTTCTGTGTTCAGCTGGGATGTAAAGATACCATAGGTTATGGCTGATCTTTTCCCTGAGGGCAGAAGGCTTTACTTTCATAGATGTGCGGAGCACCAGCAGTATTCATAGTGGCCAGTTAGTGAAATGAGAAGTGTAATAATGTTGAAAAATGAGCTCAGTGGTAGTAATGCGGGTTCCCTTCATTAGCTGATTTTTGAACAGTGAAGCAGCACTTCAAGATTTGAGGAGTTTTGTTTGCCTTTCGCTTCATTGCTTGCAAATGGACTATCCAAGTCAGAGTTAAGACACCATTTTCTTGGTAATAATCTCTCATTGTCAACAAGCTCTTGTTTGGACGCAAAATTCTCTGCATTTTTCCTAAAAGTTGTTTCTTTCTGTATTTCAGCTTGTTAGTGACTTATTGGAATTCTGTTTCTACACCTTCCGAGAGTCTCAGGCACTGAAAGTAGAGTTTCCAGCCATGCTGGTGGAAATCATCAGTGACCAGCTACCAAAGGTGGAATCCGGGAATGCCAAGCCCCTGTACTTTCACAGGAAGTGATAGAAAATGTCTTAAACGCAAGAACTTTGCCTTAAGTTTCCCTGTGTTATTCCACACCCATGAAGGACCCAAGAAACCATATTTTAAACATGCTATTTACACTTGTTCTGCAGTCTCTGAATAGTCTAAAATCATATGAAGGGTTTGGGGAATGGAAAACAGTTGACTTGGATTTGGCAAGACCTAGATGTTTGGAAATTACCCCATAACCCTAAAACACTTAGAAAATGTTCCTGTTCCTCTGGATGAAAAGCCATATCTAGTCAATAACTCTTTGATTTTGATATTTTAACGGATGGAGTTTTAAATATGCCATGTAGTTTCTGGTATCGTTTGCTTGTTTTAAAAGGGTTCAAGAACTAATGAGAACTTTTTAAAGCTTACCCTTGGTTTGCACATAAAACGTAAAGTCAATATGGGGCATTAATATTCTTTTCTTGTAAAAAAATAATAAAAACAAACAAAAACTCTATATATACACATATATACACACACACAAAAAAAAAAACCCTACTGTGTAAAGTAATAACAGAACATTTGGTGTGGAATACTCTGTTATCCCCACCTGTGGCATTTGTTATCCCATGTTATCCCACCCTAGATGATATACACTGTGTTAAGTGTCCATTTACTATTTAATTAAGACGGATAAGATGTGAAAACAAATGCCCTGGTATCAATTTATAGTATCTATTGTGCTGGCTTTACAAATAATTTTTTGCAGTCTTTTGCTGTACTGTACATTGCTGTATGTATAAATTGTGAAGGACCTGAAATAAGGTGTAAGGAACTTTTGTAAATGAGACAAAAAAATCTTTAATGGTTAATAGGATGAATGGGAAAGTATTTTTGAAAGAACTCTATTTTGCTGGAGACTATTTAAGTACTATCTTTGTCTAAACAAACAAGGTAATTTTTTTGTAAAGTGAAATGTTCTGCATGCATAATGAACCGTTTACAGTGTATTTAAGAAAGGGAAAGCTGTGCCTTTTTTAGCATCATATCTAATTTACCATCCTATAGTATCTGTTGTAAATAACCACACTTAACCTTTTCGGTTGTATTTAAGCCTTTCTATTTTCCTCCATATTTTTCTCTCTTTTGTCTCGCTTGCAAGTGTACGTGATGAGCACATCTTGGAAATCCTGCTTCATATTTCTGTAGGAAACGACACTTTGTTCCGTTTGCCACTTACGAAGGTTTCATTTAACAAGACAAATTACAGTCTCTCCAAAGCTTTTGCCAGCGTAATGATAGCGTGAGTTCCTGCCCTCTGCTCCCTTTGTCTCCCAGGGGAGGAGAGGCAGATAAGACGTTGAATGATTGTGCTATTTTTAATTAATGTTTCCCAAATTGTGTTGGTTTTTTGTGTTTTTTTTTTTCCTTCGAATACTTGGATACATGAAACGTCTTTGAAGGTCAGATTATTATTTCAGATTGAGGAGAACAATTTCTGATTACGATGAAGGGAACATGCAGATCATGACAGTAAGTACCAGCAAGAGCGATGGCAAGGTACCGATAAGGGCAGATCAGCAGAGTAGAATTTTTAGCGGTAAACTCAAAGCGCATTTAATTTTGTATGACTTTTTGTAATAATCAGAACACACGGAAAAGAAAACCGTTGACGCTCCACGTTCAGCTCGGTCTGATTTTGTCTCACAACGTTTTCTCTAGGACGAGACTGTGAACAAAACCTTTTTGAGGTGATTTACACTATTTCACAATTTATAAATGAATACAAAATTTTGGTGTAGAATAGAGGACAGATGAACTTTTCTGAGGCTCAACTGTTGCTACCGTATGCTAATTTAAATAGAGTAGTTTTTTCTGAGTCCTAATCTGTAGTGTTCTCTCTGGGTGACACTGATGTTTTTGAGCTATGATTTGTCCCTTGACCAGTCAGAATGTAGCATTTCTTTGAAACAGTGGTCCAATAGGAGTTACGTACCCTTTCTGATTCCAAATTTTGAGGTGTGCTTTGGTGCACTGAAGACAGTCAGTGCTACTTGTCTTTTTAAATGACACCTGCCTTATGCAATGGGTAACCTGTAAAGACTGTATTCAGAGAGGTTTTTTATATATAAATATATACATACATATATTATTTGCATTTTGGAAGTCTAATTCATAGGCAGATCTTTAAATACTGACCTGCACAGCAATATGAAAGCCAAACTTCCAGCGTGAGATACACAGCATGCAGACCGGTTGTTTACAGTAAAGAAACAGTCATACATCCATCTTTTCACTTTTTTTTTTTTTATTATTATTTTTGAGTCTAAAATAGAAAATTTCAAAGCCAGGTTCTGGGTGAATACAGTCTGCAGCAGCTTTTTATATTAACAAAGTTACTGCCTCCTTTTCTGTCTCAGAGTAACTTTGCTTGATTAAAATAGCAAAGCCATATTCTACACTTCACTGTTAAATGCCTGTCCCAGTCCAAATTGTTGTCTGTTTGCTCCTATTTTTGTACCTTATTACTTTTAATCTTGGTTTGGTACAATTCATAATTCACAGAAACTTCATATAATTAAACACACTAAATTAGTTTTAAAAAGCAATTTATATCTTTATGCAAAAACGTATGTCTGTCTTTGCAAACAACTGTAAGCAGATTATAATAAATCCTTTACTTTAATCACCTGTTGTTTATGAAACCATTCATTGATTATTATTTTTTGCTAGAGCTCATTGAAGTAATAGATACAATTGGATATAGATGTTGTAAGAGGCAGTATTCTCTTATCAAGGACACAAGCAGAATAGCCATCACATTTTTTTCTTATCTAAACCTGCGTACAGCAGAAAACAAAACCTTTGGTTTTCAGCTACCACGAAGTTACGTTATTTTGAATTTGTTTAGAATGAAATAGGCATTTGTCTCCTGCAAAATACAAGACAAACGAAAACATCCTTTAAAAGTGGGCTTCTGTTCATTGAGCTAAATTATTTTGTTGTAAGAAAGGACGGGGATATACAGCAAGAGCATTGTATACGCAGTTGAAAATGTAAAATAGTGTCAATGTACTGCAGTGGGTATTTCAGGAATACTACACGCTGTGCAACCGACCGGTTGCACGAAATAAAATAGAAAGACTAAAGTTTGCAGTAGCAAAATCTTATTAAAACGATACTTTACAATCAATAATGCAAAAAGCTAATTCACAGGGTGGTGTTTTTCACTGACTTGTTTAAGCATTTATGAAATTAAAACAATTCTACAGTTAATGCACTTTTAATTGTTTATTAAAGATTTGACTTTCTTTTTTTAGAGCAATGTTTTCAGCTGGAGGTCAATGACTTGATAAGATAGACAGCAAGCAGTTCTGAGGCCAGGAAGCTCAGAGGAATGTTTAAGCACTCTTGGAGTTTAACTAGATTCCTGGATGGAAAAATACAAGCAGCCAGCAGTATGGTGTAAACAGTAACATCTATGCATAATGATGCATTTATAATTAGGGGTTTGCTTCTGTATGTTTAAAGCTTTTTAAATAAATAGAAAATATTGTTTGGTCTTTATGTTAATGTCTGCAAGTACCTATTTTTCTTTTTTTTTTTTTATACAAATTGTACAAATATACATGAATTAAACTGGTTTGATTGCAAGTACTTCTTGCATTTTAATCTCAGCTGCTGGTGCAGCGATAAGCTTAGAAAGAAGCTTCTGCGCATTTGGAAACAATATCAAACAACACAGTAACTAACAGTGCAATCTAACATCTGCCTTCGTATACCGAGCGATTTGCGTTTACGCAGCTCTGTCCATTTCAGCCCAGACAGTGGCTGTGCTCAGGGTGTAATACGAAATACCCAACTTTGAGGAGTTTGGTTCCCTTAATTAACCGGGGTCTTTGTGTTTCCCAGGGAAGAAGTGGTGACACTGACACCAACCACATCCCGCTCAACAAAGCAACCCCCACAACCTTCAGCAGCTGGGCAAGCCTGGCGTCCAGCATGAGCTATCCTAGGGCTGCTGTCCCCACTGACTGGTTGTTTTTTTTCCTTCGTAGAAATAGGGAGTCACTGTTCTACATGCACAAGCTTTTTCAAGTTAATAAACTGCCTTCTCAAGAGTTGGGCCTCCTCCAATTACGTTAAGAAAGTCAGATGGGGAAACACAACTCTTGCTATGCTGGTTTGTTCTGTGCTCCCCTAAATATTTATCATGGAGTTCAGCATGAAGCTCGGGCTGTGATGCAAGACCACCATTTAACTGCACTTTGCTTTTTGTTTCTTTTAATAGTAACAAGTCGCACAAACTTCCTATTGCCAAAAATCCTTGCACCTGCCTTCTGTTTGCTGAATTGTCAGAAAAACTGCCCATCTGCTTGGAAGCAGATGTATCTGTCATCGACTGTTCTAGAAATAAGAAAATGCTATCGCTACTTAAAAACAAAACGAAACTTCTCTGACCTCAAGCTGGGACACTGCTGTCTCTCAGGTATCTACAGAGAACAGAACTTTATGTTAAGTACAGTAGTATTGCTAAGATAGAAAGTAGTGAGAAATACCCTTTCATTTCAGAGGTGTTTGATAGGTAAAACATATCACCCGGCAAAGGGTTAGAACAACATTTTAACTGCAGATATCACTAGAATTAAATTTATTACTTGTTGCTTACCTGTGGTTACTGCAAGTGCAGATGAAGGCATGTGGATGAATTCTGCTGGAGAGAACTCTGCCTGAGGGCATATTGAGCCAACAAGGTGTGACTCCAAGGAGGGCTTCCCAATAACCCTTTGTACAGCTCTGGTGCTGCACAAGGCTGCACTAACCCTCTGTCGGCAGTGGATGGAATTTGCTCATTAAATTGAAAACCAGGTAAGAATTGTGAAATGGTTTAAAAGAAAGAAATGAAGGAACAGAACAATGAAATCGCAAATTTCTCCCCAAGACTTTTCTATGATGTAATTAATTACAAAGGCTCAGCTAGCAAAAGTTATAAGCAAATGCATCAGAACCACGTGTTTTCATTACAGGGCAGACAAATGAGTCATGAGATTTTTCTCTCAACGCAGTGAAGGAGTGGGCACCAGCAGGAAACCTGCCATGACCGTCAGGGAGGACAATGGTTAACAACACTCAGCAGCCTGAAAGCCTCATGGAGAACAGCAAAGTGAAAGTGCTGCCCAGCCAAGGAGTAGAGCCGAGTGCCGGCCAGTGAGTAATACATACTGCACATTCCTACTTAGCCCAAGTGGGCTGGAGGCTCAGCTTTTCCATCAGTTATTCTGCAAGCACATGTTAGACTTCAGTCCCCTGTGGAGGGGTTCAATCTCTGTTCCCACAGCGAGGGCAAAGAAGACGTCACTCTGCATAAAAAAGCACAGAACAGCTGATTCCTAAATCGCCCTCCCCCATTTGCAGCCTGCGTCAGGCGTTTGCTTCAGGGAGTCTCAGATTTTCAAAACAGAGTCCTACATGCCACTGCGCGCAGTCATCGGCACATTGCAAGGGCGGGGAAACCCTGCCTGCGGATTAAGCCCAAACCGTACCCACAGCTGGGATGTGAGAACAGCTCCCTGGGAGAGGACTGAGCCCAGAAGTGCTGAGCAGCGCTGCTCCTGCTGCCAGGCTAGAGCCAGCCAGCCCTTCAGCTGGCTTTCCCCATAGCTGATTTCCTGTCTCACATCTTGCTTCAAGTTAACGCTACGCTTCCCAAACCACGGAAAAGAAAGATGGGAGACATACTCTGAGACCTGTCTTTAGGAAAGAAAACCAGAATCTCAGAGGCTGGAAAAGGAGCCTGACTTTCTTGGTAAGATTTTTATTCTTCAGCATCCTTCAATCTCTACTTTCAGACAGTGTGAGGACATGGCTTATAGAGCAATTCAGCAGTGAGGGTGTAGCATGAGGGGTGTCACGGCTACTTAGCTGCACAGATCCATACCCAGCATTGGTATGACCAGGCTGATGCGGAAAACCATATGCTGGGGGGCAGCTACCACAGCTAAATTCCTAAGAAGCAGCGTGGTTAACCTGAAAGCCAGATCAGATCTGGCTTTACTCACTCCACTGCTTTTGGACAAGGTCTGGGACGTGAGAAAGTTTGAATTAGCATTGCTTCTGCTCAGTGCACCACTCCCCAGAAGGGAAGATTTCATCTTTGGGTTCTGCATGGCTCCAGCAGTAGCAGGAATCTCAAAATGCCTCACCTAAAGGCAAATGGGGTCACAGGACTGGACTGAAGGGACACCATACTGTCTTTTACTTCTACTCTATGCATCCACCTTTTTTAACCATCTCAGTTAAAAGGAAAAAGAAATGCAGAAAGAGCAGAGCTAGAGCTGAGAATTTTGGAAGAAAGCAAGCAGAACAAGATCTAACATGCACTACACGTTTTAAACAGCAACAAAACAACTGGAAGTGACTAACAAAGCTTGTAAGCTTCAAGTTATCACTGCCTGGCTGACTGAGGAGGCAGCGTACCTTTCAGCCACACCTCCTAGGTGAATAACGAGGATTTACGTGCTCCCAGTTCTGTCCAACGTTCCCAGCTGGTAGCAGTGGAATCTGAACTTGGCCACACAGACAACATCCTGCCTTCAGAATGACTCTTGAAGGTCACAAATGAGTTCCTACAGCTATGGTCCCAGGCAACACGACATCCAGCCAGAACAGCACTTTCCCACATGAACAGATCTGAGCAAGGAAACCTACCATCTCTTGCTATATTTATTGGTGTGACTGTTTCCTTAAAAGTGTATCAAGGAGCAAATCTGAGAACTGGATTTTCTGTACAGAAGTCCAGAAGTCATTTTCTGTGCTTGGGTCACTCAGCCACTGTGCCAAGATAAGAACTGCCTATGGCAGAGTCACTGCTCACATATGAGGAGAATTCACCAAATGAAACTCCTCCAAGCTGTGAGGTTTAGCGCTGGAGAGCCGTAGTGACTTGGCCCACCACTGCTCCATCTGGAAATGATTTGGGCATGCTCCAATGGAGCCTCCACAGTCCAGGCAAAGGAACAAAAAAGCAGTATGGACTTAAATCTTAAGGGGATAAGAAACACCTCAACCTTAAGGCAGCATTAACCATTAACTGGTTTACTAATCACACTGGCTAGAAAAACCTGCAAGCAAAGTATATCTGTAGTAAATGACTCTAAATCCATGGAGTCCGATTTAACAAATAAATGAGCCTGTGCTAATACGCCATCCTGTCAGATTTTCCTGCGTCCTCTCCACTGCCTCCCAAAGGGTCTTACTTGAAGGAGAAAAGAAATACAAAGATTAACGATAGACTGCATATCACATTTTTATCACGAGGCACAGATTTATACACCACGGGATTTCTAGAGGCTTTTTCTGTGATCACAGATAATTCACTTTCTACGCAAATAGTTCTACAAATTCTGAGGCAGCTACTTGAGGACTGTGATACTATGGAGTATCATTAAGACCTTACAATCTACAATTACGGGAGAGGAAGAAAGGGAAGCTCAAGAGCCAGCCAGCAGATAAAATGAACGATGTTTCCAGGATATACAAGAATCACAGAGATTCTCTTTTCCTTTGGCTTGGGCTTGCCAAGTTGCCTGTTTTGAGTTCCCCATCCGTTTTAGAGCCTCTTTGTGACTGACTGAATAAAGCTGCCAATAATTATTTAATGTCATAACTTACACAACCAGACCAAATATTCTCCAGCTAAGGAATGACTAAGGTCAAATACCAAGCATCATTTTATTTCATTTACAGTGATATTTTTGAGTAACAAAGGAACCATGGCAGATAGGAGCTTGTGATAAAAGTTCATGTGTCTTACCTTAATAAAATAAATGAAGTCACAAACACAAAACATAAATGAACGTATTCTTTGAAGACATTTGAAAAATGTCATGTCTTGATACCTATAATTTTACTTACCAATATATTTGTTCCACATCATCTATTCCACTTTGAAATATAATTCAGGTGTCAGCACGATAGCTTTTTTATCCAACAGTACTTTCCACACTCGAATAACAATCTGTTAAAAGTGGTTGATATCGATGTGTAATCTTCTGGACACTAATTTTTAAAAATCAACTTCAACTGAGAGCTGAGCCACAGCTCAACCAAAGATTTGACTCCAAATGCTAGTTACCTTGCAAACAACCATATTGTTACAATTGAAAAAACTATTAAAAAATTAAACCTTCTTGCCATTCAACTGTTCTGTCTCCATCGATTCCAAACCTTAAAGAATCTTTCATTTCTAGCTCGTATTTGGCAACATTTAATGTCTTTAAACACACTGGGATCTTCAACCCATAATCAGGCTCTTCGTTGATTAAAAATGGTCACGAAAGTGGAGAGAAGTGACTATAACAAAAATCCATGGATACCATGTACACCTTCTTGGCGTTCAATGCATAAAGCTATAAAAACTGAACATAATTTTGTGGAATCAGTCCTCTCTTGCCATTTAGTGTGCCTTCTAGCCATCCTGGTTCCCTGGAAAATTGCACTGCAAAAGAAAAGAAAAAATATGACATTGTCTTTTTATGCTCAAATTAGTCCTTTTAGGTTTAGCTCCATGACACCGTGCGAAGTATCCATGAAAATATGCAAGTCTCGTGCAACCACCAGGTTGACCTGACAATCTCACTAGGGAGAATGACGAGGATAGCTAATTAAATAGTTGCATGATATAAGTGCTTGAACTATCTTCTGCTTTTGAGTGCAGGAGATTACATGAAGGGAACAATTAGCTAATGGGACTTAGAAAGGATAGGTTCTTAAAACAGAAAATTCAGAAGCTTTCCGGTGAGAAGTCAAAATTCCTGTCAAATAGTAGGAAACAATTTCAGTAGCTGAGTGCAAAGTATAACCAAACTCCTGTCTTGGGCAGAGGCAATAAACCTGGAAGCTCAGATCCACAGAAAACAGTCAGATCTCATTCCAATTATCATCTGTTCATGGAGTAGAGCTTCTACTACAAGAGACCAATGGACAATATCTAAATCATGCCCCTAGTTCACATGTCTCAGAAATGCAAACGCATCATGCTATTCACAAAACACAAAGGAACAGCTTGGAAAGTAGGCCTTATTCCTTATCACCATCCTAAGTATTTGCTACTACTGATACTAAAGTTAATGCAAGAGTATCTATGGATCTAAAATAAGAAAAAGTTCTGCTCAGACTCTGAATGCCCCCAAGTAATTCTGTGATCAACAGAATAAATGAACTCCGGATTCCTATGTATTTTTTAACCACATTTGACATAAGTTAATAAAAGAATCATAAGCCTCATTCATTTGGAAAACAGTAAAAAATGCCCAAATTCCCCTATCAAATTTCTTAGAAGAAGAAAGTACACATATCTACTTACCTATTTAATTGTAAATCCCACACTTCAAGTGGCCTACAATGTTCTCTACCATGTTAATTTATCTTCACAGTGCTTTTAAGATGGACATTATTTAAAGAAATCATCAGACAAATGCTGAAATGTGCTACTGGCCGTAACAATGCTTCATTTAAAACACATTAACACATTGAGGAATGTGATACTGGTAGCTTTCTTGAAATCAAGGAAATAAAAGTTAAGCCTCATTTTAAAAAGCACTGTAAGGTTCTCAGAATGAGCACTTAAATATTTCCCCTACCCTTTTCCTCTTTGTCCTAATGCTGACAGGCTAGAAGCTGTGCTCAGAAACCATGGCTTAAATAACAGCTCTTTCTCCAAGAGACTTCAGCATTTAGAAAACCAAACTGCTTCCAAATGATGCTGATAGTCCATATTCAGAACCAATATGGGCACATAATTAAAATGAATGTGTGCAATAGAAAGATTCCAAAGGAAAAAAACACAGAAAATTCTCTTTTAGAATCTCCGCGCACATGGAAACTCACAGTAACTTACATTACTATTAGTAATTAACAGGCCCTCCTCTTTCTTTGTCATTTTTAAACCATGATTACAGTGTACACACGCATTTAAAACTGTGATGCTGAAACCAGCACAAGCCCACCTCCAGAAGCTCTGCTGCAACAGCTGCCATTGCACCCAGTGAGCCAACACACCAGCTCTAGGGGCAGCCCAGCGTCTGCCTGAAGTACCCCATGTCTGTGGGGCACAGCTGTGTTATGGGAATGAAACTCCCTCAGAATGGCAGATAAGAAAGAAAAGCAACCAGAAGAGCTGCGAGTAAGAAATTTCTGCTTGTCCTCTGGAGCTCAACCCAAAATACGTTTGGGTCAATTTATGTGACATAGAAGACAGTGATTACTGGCATGTCAGTGTCTATAAACCAAAAGCCTGTTAAAAACAAGGGCAGTCCTTGTCTGAGGTGATCACACTGGACAGGACTCTTAAAATTTACCCAGAGGAGGAAATGGTCAAACAGTATGGAATCCCTTGGCTTGACACAGCAGCAAATTTCACAAGAAATGTTCTCTGAACAAGTTTGATAATATAATAGTGAACTCTGAGCACTGCAGAATGTTCAGATACAACACATCAGGCTGAACAGCAGGGCTGGAACTATATGATCTTTAAGATCCCTTCCAACCCAAGCCATTCTGTGATTCTATGATTCTATCCCATTGGTACCTAGAAGGCTGAGCTCTGCGCCTGGGGAACTGAATACCACACTTTACTCACAGCTCAGAGCCTCGCTGTTTCCTTGGTATAATTTTCTTACAAACTCTGTGAGCACTGAAGAAAGGACCACCACTCAGACTACACCTAAACTCACCATTTCTAATGAGAAACCTTTGAAAAAAACCCAACACATCAAGAATTCTTAGTATTCAACAGCGATGGCAACTGTCATCTTGAGTAAGATTATGCTCAACAGCCTGTTGAAGAGATGCTCTTTATTGTCTCCTTTCTGCCATTTCTTCTCAACCAACAGACATCACAATTCTTAGCACTTTCTCAGGCCCGCCTCATTTAAAAATAATGCTGCAAAAACTACACATTTGGCCATAAAACTGTAACTCATTATTGGACCTATAGGACTAAGTCTTATGCTGGCTGGGGAAAACACCTGTAGTGTGAAAGACAGGGAGCACAGAACTGACAATTACATATGGCACAGCAAGATTTGATGAGGGTATAGCAGCTGTGCAATCAAAGCTAGCCATCAAAAGCCCTCCCACTCTGAGGACAGTGGAAATAACAGCAATCTTCAGAGTCCAGAGGGGATGGCAGCCTCCCCAACACCTCCTGCAGGGCCATTTGAGCGGTCTCACTCTAGTGAAGGCAAACTGTACACAAGGAGGATTTCTGACCATCAATATGGCTGTGAATGCTACACAGCAATTACCCCCAAACTCAGGTGAACAAAATCAACAGATTTGCTATCTGTAATGAGATCTCCAAGTAACAGCTTTTCCAATTTCATTGAATCAAGAAACATAGTAAGGTTAGCTTGGCAGTTGCAGCATTCTTTCTTAGTTTTCTCTGTTCTCCATAGGAAATACCTTTAATATTGCCCATGTTATGACTATCTAACTATAAATACATAAAAATTAGAATGCATCCCTTCCCAGACACCAAATGGTGACATACTCCCCTAGAGCAGACATCATTCTTCTTTAAGGAAATCAACAGTTTCAGAGGTCTGCACTATGAGACCAAGATTCATTACCACAGTGGTATTATTTCACTGCCTAGGTGCCACTCGCTGCAGCAGGATTGAATCAGGCAAAACCCTTGTGGAAACCAGCTGTTTTGGGAGGAAATCTGACATGTCTGGTGTCTGACAAGAGGGCCTCCCTTCTGATGGACTACTCTACCAAGCATAAGTGATGGACCAAAAGCTACATTTTGTGGGCAACAAAAAGCTCACTGCAACACCAAAACACACTTCCACAGAAATCAGTCCTGTTGACCAATTCTTCATCAGGAAATTAAATTAAAGCACGAAGATGTGCTTCTAAGCCCTATGTCCTATGTGCAGACGTTGAGACTTGGGGTCTTAGTCCTGAGCTGAACCCATCCCACCTGTCAGCTGAGCATCCATGACAGTCCTGCACGCACACCAAGGGGTAATACACACCTGTTCAAACACATCTATTTAAACATCTTCCACTTCTTAGCTTCCCATTAACACTTTTTTCTGGAGCTCACTGTTTCCACAGCACCGTTGGCAAGATAAAGTCTTCCCTATTCTGTATGCAGCAAAGTCATGCCAGTTAAGGTCAAGCTACCTTCTGTGGCTTTTTAAGACTTCTAGCAAAGTCAGCAGAAATTATGAGTGCATATCTGGTACTTCTTGCTGGTGAAGCTGTGATTGCAACTTTCAGCAGCAGTTTGAGGTAACTTATCCCTAATGGTATGGAGGGATCTGAAAAGGAGAACATCTGCCCACCGCCTGTACACTCAGTTTCTCTGGGTGTAAAACTGACATAGTTAATGTACATGAATGCTTTGAAAGCCACAGATGAAAGGAGTACAAAGAAGTCACTTTATTCTCATTTTTATCTCAACAAAATAATTACTTGCACATACAATGCAATATAGCATTTTGCTAGTACTTTTCTTTGATGTAAATCCTTTATTTGTCAATACCAGAAAGAAAGACAGACCAGAAACCTCAGCATGAATAACAGGGAAGAGAGTGCCCTGGAGGCGAAACGAGGCAGATTAACTGAGAGTGGCACTCAGTTATACTGGGAAAAGTAGAGGGGGATGAGGATGGCTGTTTGAATGGCTTTTTGTGTTCCTGCTGTGCTTGGTAGGGACAATGGGTACCACACTTTTGCTAAGGAAAATTCCTGTGATAAAGAACTTCCTCAGTTCTCCCCTAAATCATTATAAAAATTGTAAAAAGCTTTGATGAGAGCTACCTTGACAAATTTTTGGGAAACTTCACTGTAGACCTGCTAGCAATACTGACAAGGAATTTTGTTGTGAAAACACCATTTACCTTACCCAAACACTTCCTTCTAGTGAAATTCCCATTTACTCACTTCTAAGCAGTCTCTTCTAAGAAGCAGAAATTAAAGACAAGGCTGCAAGACTGGCAAGATTTCAGTGCCAGGCAGTCTGATTATTCCTTTCATGATTACTGGGAATGACTGCTGTGACCAAAAATACCCATATACAGCCAGCGTATGTCTCTCACCATCTCTGCTTCTTCCCATACGTGCCCTTATCCAACTGCAAAATCTTCGTGCTTTGCCTCTAACCACCTGAATTATAGTGGTATGTGCTGTCAATAATACAGCCTGTAGCAACTGGGAAATAAAAACATTGGCACAGCCTAAGGTAAATTGAATTGAAGATTGAAAAAATATATATATATATAAAAAAAAAAGCAGTGGATATTGTTCAGATTATATTATTCATTTTCTTGCACAATTCAATTAAATAAAAAAGTCTCCTTTTTCTTTTCTAACTTACCAGATGGTGCCTTAACATTTATATTCTGTGGCACTTTATTAAGAAAGACTGTAGGATTTGGGAGAGCATGCAATAATGAAAACTGAATATGCAAATGCTCGGATTCTATACATACTCTTATCAGGTGATGTAAAGCTTAATTTAAAATATTAGTAAATCTAACTTTGTCAGCCTGAGAAACCTGTCCTTTTCCCCATTTAGATAAAGGAAATGGAGAGAGCAGTAAAGGTTAAATTTTTTACCTGCTTGCACCAATATTACATTTAGCAGCTATGACAGGTGCAAGACTGTACCTCACTAAATGCCATTATTCTGTCTCAGGATAGAGCAGCCAGAAAGATTCATCCAGGATAATAACAGACAAGAGAGAACTACTGCAATCAGCATCTACAGACCAAGAGAGACAAAGCAGAATAAGAACAGGAAAGGGAAGGGAAGTGAAAAAGTGAAGGAAACAAGGCAGAAGAACAGACCAAAGACAAAGGAGAAAACTCAGCATGCAAACAGTGAGAGATGAGAGAGACAGGATTAGAAACTGAGACAGGCAGGGTGGGGAAAGGAGAGACGGATAAAACCCTCACTAATGGAAGCAGCACTTTTTAGTAGACATTAATTTAACAGTTACTTTAATGGTTGATACTAGCTGTATGTCAACTTGATTGATGCGTTGTCACTTTGATAGTTAAGGTTATTGGTAGAGCTGCAGAAATGATGTATTATTACTTTAATTCTTCATTTGGGGGCTTTATTAGGGCATATGGGAATTTAAATTGAGTAACTGAAGAACCTGAATTGATTCACTGGAATTTGACTCTAGCATAGGCACAAGGGTGCCTAAAGCAGAAAGAAAAGGCCTGTGAGAAGACACTTCATTGATTTCAAACATGAGGACTGGTCTGCACTGTGAGTGAGAATAGCCTTCCGCACTGCCAGAGCCTACCTCTGACATAACCTACTACAAATTGTTATGGAACGGCCATTAAGTTGTTAAATATATCCAGTTACTGTCTTATTACTTGCATGCTCTTCTCCTTTTTGGGGCTAGTCCACAACCTTCCCTAGGCTGAAAGTACTATGAGGTGAAGAACAACATCTACCAAATAAGCAAGATACTGTGGAATAAATCAAAACAAATGTACTTAAGGAAATGTGCTCTCTCCATTGAAGATCTACAATTAGGTTTTCAAAATGCAAAGATTTTCAAAAACTTTTTCCAAGCTTCCAACCTTCCAAACTTATTTGAAAGGATGATATGGAAAAAATATTCCTATAGTTGAAACAACTCTCCATGTGCCGCCAAAGAATCAAATTCATACTTGTTCTTCTTGGACAATCCAACTGTCTAGCTGAAAAACTACTGAGGCTGTAATGCCCCAGAAGCATGGTAGCTTTGCCATAGCATCTAGTCACCTCCTTACAAAGGAAAAGAATCTCAACACTGCTGTCACACAAACACATTATACAGAAGAAACTAATTTTTGCAAGGCTGACTTCCCCAGTGGCAACACGACAGGTGTGCAAGCCGTGGTACTCTGTGTTAGAAATGCCTGTCTCTTATCCACCAGATCTTTTCTTCCATGCATCAGATTTTTTCCCATACACAAATTTTACATCTGTGGAAGATCCCTATCAGTCATGTTTTAAAAAAACTAAATTAAAATAACTGCTGTAAGAGACTTTAAGAAGAGCAATCATTTAGCTAATCCATCTTTAAAAGATTTCCCATCTAAATTGATTCAGACATGAATTGCCTGCAAGGCACTTATCTAATAGGAAACACCAAGTATGATTTTGTAAAGTGGGTGCTAGGAGAGAAGAACCTTGTGGGACCCCAAACCACCTTACACTGAAAAAAAACAAACCAAAAAAACAACAAAAATATAACTGAATTTTGGACTAGGCCTACTCTTTATTTATTTGGGAGGAGACAGAGTACAGCAATTTCCTTACAATCTGCTGCTTTAAATTAGGCTTCACAAAGAAGGGGAAGTAGATGTCTGTGTCTGTGCTGTTTTGTTGTTGTTATGACTGCTGAGAAAAAGAAAAGGAGAAAGGAGAAAAAAGATTCTGCTGAGCTCCCCCCATTTGTTTCAGCTTTATGTGAACAACTTTCCCACACGTACTTTTGATCCAGTACTAACAGAGTTAACAGGGTACATTTTGGGAAATGTAAGGCACACTTAGAGAGCCTTTTAACACTTGCAGGTTGTTATTTTTTCCAGCGGTTTCAGACTGTACTTTTTCTTGTTGGATGTAAACAGGTAATTTGGAATACTTCTCCTTTGTTGGATATCCAAACAAAGATTCTCGCATGTAGCATCTGTATGACTGGGCAGTGTAAATCCAAAGTGTATTTAGTCATTCAGAATTAAATACTACTTTACCTCTGGAAAGTACTTATCAGTCTTCTGGCCTAGTAGCAAGATAGCAGTGGATAAGAAAAAACAGGCATCACTGCAGTTTCCAGTTTCTTTAGGAGCCAGTGTGCCCCTTACTACTCACCTGCCACTAGACAGACTGAAAGGATAAAGTACTGGTCTCAATTTCACCAAGGATCTTGAGAACCTGATTCACAAGTCATTTTGAATCCCTCAGTCTGCACAAAACTTGGATGAGGATTTGGCTGAAAGTCTTTTGTTTTTCAAAATGAATCCAACTTATCAAGGCCTTGTAACAAACAACAGTCTTATACTGTTCCTGCTATGAATTAATTTGTACTTAGGTATTGTTATTAAATTGCATTCAAGTAACAAGATTTGCTGAATTTGTCCAGGCCCATTGCATACCATCCCTTTCTGCAACAGTATGAAAAAACTGAGCTCTGATACCTTCTTCTGTATTTTCAGAATTTGTGTTACAATTGCTACTGACGTAAGGTTTTAGAACTAAAGCCGTTCTTGTCAATTCAAAGCCCCTGTACAGATGCTGAAGAGTAGAGCCATAGAAGCGTACTGAGGAGCTTCAGCACAGTCTTGAGCACAGAATCGCTTTCTGGATGTTCATATGCAATACTACATTTAGATCCATAGAAATTTATAAACACAGGCCTTCATCCTGTGAATATGCCTCTTTCTACGTGTACAAATACACATTAAGCCTGATCAGAAGACTAAACACTCTCCTTTCTCTACAATGATAATCTGATTTACCTAGAACTTAAACACTGCTGAAATGTTAAAACCAACAAGAATCTGCTCACCTGAAGCAAAGGCATTACTTCATCTTGCTTTCATTTATGCTAACGCAGTTTCTAGAACCAGAAACTTCTACGTCACTGACTGCCACAAGCAACGTTGACAGAATAGCAGTTATGCTTGTATTTTTATCCAAAGCCATTTGAACAGTTTTGTCAGTTTGTTTTTCATTGCTTTACATTCACTCAATAAGTACTTACCATCTTCAAAAATTGCTCCTGTCTGAAATGATAATTCAGAGCTATGTTCTGCTTCGCATGGATAAACTGCTCTTGCTTTTCGGTGGGCAACGCTGAAAAATGAAATTCTGAGATGCAGTTACTTTTGACTACTAAAGAAAACACTCTTTTCTCAACCATTCTCTCTCCATTCTCATTGGGAGATGGCTAAAACTTTCAATGCAGTCTCATATGCATCATTACAGGCTTCTAACTCATACACACAAATGCCAAAGCTGAAACTTCACAGCTTACTGTTGGCATTTCTGAATATCATACTCCTGGTTTTGTGCACACTTATTTCTATGACAGTTAAACACAGCTTTCAACTACTGCTAAAATACTGCCAAGTGATAATCAGCAGTGAAATCAATAGTAAGCAAAGCGTACCTTATCTTGTTTATAGACTAGTCATTACATCTTCCAAAATGTTCCCTTCTGAACATCGTAATACAGCTTTTCACTAACACTGCAGAGAATACTTTTCTGAATTCATTTTATTTTTTTTACAATACAACATTGGTAGACCAATGAAAGTGCTATTTTGTCCTGTATGCAGTAAGGTTTATAAAACTTCAGGCAGTCTTTTAGAGGTGCTCTCAGGACGTTCATAACAATCCTGGCTCAGTCTAGGTGCCTTCTACGGGGAAGGTGTTTAAAGGGAAAATAATACAAAGTGTCTGACATTTTGTTCTGTAAAAATTGCAAAGGTTCCATTTCTTGATACGAGATAACCACTTATTTACAGCAGAAGACATGAATTAGTCATTAAAAAAGATACAGACTAAAGGGAGCAATTAAATAACCAACAAAAGTCAAAGAGTACATCATACCTCTCCACTGCTCTGTCACTTCCAGTGGAAGGATTAGGGAAGGAGAAAGCAGACGGTGCAGTGTTGGTAGCTACTGGGTTACTGCATGGGGTGTTCAACCACGAAACCATCGACGAGCGGCTTTGACCAGAACTAAGGGAAATATTTTCAAGGCAGAATTAACAAGATGAATACCAAAAATGTTTGAATCTTCAAAGCTAGACTAACTAGTTAGATCCTCAAAACTGAAAACCAGTAAGTGTCAAACTGATTTTCCAGATTTCCTGTTTCTGCCATTTCCTCATTGAAAGCTTTTCTCCTACAGGCCCTACATCCTAAGCCAGGACGAATTACCTAAGATATATGACATAGCCAATAACAAGAAAAAATTCCACATTCCTTATCTAATAAAGACAGATACAATGAAACTGCATATAGCAGGTTATTATTTGAGCTGCCACTTCTCCTTTGCAAGTTTTGATGAATCTATTTAAAAATCTTCTCAGCACTGTACTAAGGCATGATGTATGACGGGAAGATTTCAAAAGGCTACAGCTATTACAACACTGGGATCACGATGCTGCCTCTGGATTGAGATCTCATTCGCATAACTGTGCAGATACTGCTTCAGCGGCTGCCTTCATAGCACACTGTTCAAGAGTGTATAAAATGGTGGATGGCCCATTCTTTATTCAACAAGACAATAATTTTTAATTTGGATCTGTGTCAGACTGCATTTGGATGAAAACTGGAATTTTAAGTGTACAAAACCAGTATTTTGTAGTTAATTCCACTAATAAAAATGAAACTTAAATGTGCTGGCGTCATAATGAGAAGAGTTTATCAAAACATGTTCTCCTTTTAAAACTATCAGATTTACCAAATAAAGGTAGAAATTGCATGTAGTAAACTGAATAAAAGCTGGACTGTGCTGATCAGAAACGTATCACTCCATGCTCTGGGAATAGGACATCTAGTCTGCTTAGCCACTTCTGAATCTACCACTACATGGTAATTTACATTTCCAGTAATTACATGCTTTTGAAGACCAGCACCTAATAATGTTGTGGTTTACTTCCACTTGAACTTGTTCTCTTCTTACCATTCTTATGTGTTGTTTTAAAAGTTCCCCTAATTTTTGGCCGTGACTCCATGTGAAGATAAAAAACCAAAAACTGAATATTGGCATTTGCATTATTTGTTTCAAATAGCGAGGATAAAAAAATTGTTTAACAGTAGGTTATCATACTTGAATAACTGAACTATGAGACTTAAAGCAATCCTGGTATTCAAAGATAAATCATTTCCCTTTGGCTTTTAATTATTGACCTCAATCAACTCCAAAATTAAGACCGGGTAAGGCTCATTTCTTAAGCCTGTAAATTACAGAAAAGAGAAAAGTAACATTCCAAGTATACAGCCAGAAGAATATGAAAGAGTTGCTTGTTCAAACTAATCCCAAGTGAAGAATATCTTTCTGCCATGTAGTCTTTTCTACTGCATATCTCAAGATTTGGCATTGTTTGACTCCCAACAAGTGAGTGCCAAAAGCTAACTTTCATTAGATATTTCTTTGAAATATGCATCTTATTTATCTGTGCAACTTGCACAATCAGCTCTGGGACAACACACACTGCTTGTATTTAAGACACAAGATTAATGATTTCAAAATGATACTCAGAACAAACCCTCTGACTCAGGAAAGGAGCAGTCATTCATTAGAATACTCAGAATATTGTAGCTGGTTTCTCTTTGAGACTTGACAGGAGTTTAATAAATAAATAAGCTGACAATATCAACAACAGAGTAGGTGTGCAAAGAAGGATGAAGTCATGCGTTCAGTCCCTCTCACGGCACATTTATTTCTCATGTAATACAGATTCAACAAGAACAGTAACCTATCAACTAGTAAGACTACACTGTCCTTTATCAGGTAGCATTAGATAAAATGTAAAGATGAACAGATTTTCTACAAATTCTGAGCAACTCCAACAGAGGAAAAGCCCTCCAGAAGTGCAGGTATGTGGAGCCCTGTTCTGTTCCCTCCTCCCTTTTTGATGAATTCACTTAATACATTTCAGCTGTACCTAAAGCACTGCAGTACTACTCCTCAATTTGCCTGTCACTTTCAGCTCACGGTTACAGATCAACAGATCGTTGTCTAGGATCCAGCATGCAAAAAGAAAAAAAAAGAAAAGAAAAAAAAAGAAAAGAATTTTTTAATTATTATTTACTATACTTGGCTATCTCAGGAATCCCTTAATTTTACTATTAAAGCACAAGATCAACAGGAAAAATCTCTTCCTATGTTGTGCTGTGCAAGCAACACACAGAACAACTTCTTTTTTCCTTCAAAAGATTCTTGAGATAGCAAAGCTACCTTGCCATGAAGGTTTGCGAGCCTTGTTTATCAAGATAATGCTAAATTAGAAAGTACTTATCATACAGCATCTCAACTTTGAGAAGGTACGTTGAAGAAATCTACTCTTCCAAGGGCTAAAATGAAAGCAATGCATTTCTTGTGGGGAAAGAAAAAAAGCCCTGACATAACCATCTCACTCTGAGAAAAAAGGTGGGAGAAGGAAGGAGCGAGAAAATGGTCTTACTGAAAACAAGCTAGAGATTTTGTACTGATATTCAGAAACAAACTCCTGAAAACAAGATTTTATTGGATGTTTATCTGGCTGGTTCCTAAGGTAACACCGCTAAAGAGCAGCCTCTTATCTTGAGAGCGAGGAAGATACTCTGTGAAAAGAATCTGCACTGCAACTCTTAAGAAAAAGGGGGTTGTTTCATAGAAAGGCTTGGCAGCCCCACAGCTGTGATATCACAGTGTCTGGCTGACATAAACTCAATGGAAGTGTTCTTAAAAGGTTTCATTATAAGATGACACAGTATATCAAAAGGTATCAGCTGTTTCTGATTCAATATGCAATTCAATACTCTCCATCATCAGACAACAATCTTACTGCATGTTAAAACTCTATGCCTTGGTGAGAGCCAGGAGCAGAAAAATATATGGATGGAATTCTAGAAATTGTGTATCGTGGCAGCAAAGCTGGAGACAAAACAAAAGGACAGAATTTCCTGATCCGTGTCCGCTCTGAAAACTCCACCCCCAAATATAAAGTATGTAATTCACACTCAACATTCCAGATCCCTCATTTATACAGAGCACATCAGCCAACACTGAAATAGATGCTTTGTTAAAGTTGGATTGTGAAGTCTCAGTGAAGCAGCCAATGTATTAGTGAAATGGTATCTCACGCCAGTCTGGTAAATCAGAAGTTTATGTCTCTGTAGCAGCTGTCCCAGGCTGCAGCAATTTTAAATGATAATTCAGACCAAGCAAAACTTAAGTATGTACATATGTACACTTATAGCAGACTGCTATTCCTTTTAGGAAATAAATGTGGGGGCTGTGTTTCCTGGAATCACGCAAATAAAAGAAAAAAAGAAGGGGGAAAAACAAAAGAGACTTCAGCTCATAATGGTTGCCTCCATGTCCCTCCCTGCTCCGAGCACATGTACTGCTCACCTGGCACTCACCCAGCAGAGCTGCTGTCCAACTGAGCTGTCACTGGGAGACAGGGAGATGGCAAAACCTATTTTGTAAGACCCACATGATGAAGTTATATTTTGACTGTTTCAATGGAGCTGCAAAACGAGGGCTACTGCTCTGCTTGCATAACAAAGGAATACAAAAAGAAGTGCCTGCTTCACTTAAATCTGCCCTCAAACTGCTGAGTCACTGAAGAGGTGGCAGCTGAACCAAGACCAAACTGCAAAATAAGCACAAAGAGTGAGAAGCACTGCTGCATACCTGGATTGTGGCTTCTACAGCTGTTTAAGCATCTTTCCTTACTAAAAAGAGATGATTACATCAGACATTGAAAGTTTTCAAGACACCAAAACTGAAGTCACCCATCATCCATCTAAACTGCAGAGGTACACCACTGCCAGAAAATATGAAAATAAACTATTTCAATCTGAAGGAGACCGGAGATGCAGTCTACAGGTGTAGATATAACAAGGCTGATGGGAATTCATTCAGCAGTGAAACAAAATGAGTAACTATCTCCAATGCTACTGTTATGTTCAGAACACCACTTTTTCTGCCCTCTCCTTCTATCCAATGGTTCTTGCAACATCAGTTTCTCACTGGGAATTTGAGGAAGCCTGAGATTTCACAAGGAATGAACAGATCAGCTTCTTTCTTGGTCACATAGGCCCTGAAAGCACTGAAGATGCTGCAGAGCACAGCTCTCATCACCATTCTGAAAGCCTCCGTGGACATTATAGACTTCAATGATGTCCATAGCACACCACTGAGCTTCGTAACAATATTAAAATATCAAGATAATAATGTCAGGGTTATAACACAATAAATAAATAAGGAAAAAGACTGGATTACTTCTTCTGCCACTGGAATTACTGTAGTTACACTGAGTTTCTGAATTAAGGCAAGTCAATATTCTGAAGACCAATATTAGTCACAATCTTCCCTCCTTCTAAGCTATTAGGAAGTAGCTGCTTTATGAGCTCCACTCCTAGGATTAGAGGATGCAGGCTCTCCAGTTGTAGGGAAGGAAACTTGTGTCAAAGCAGCACCTCAGAAAATGAATCGGCATCGATATGAGCACACAAACTTGTACAGGTCCAGACTGTCAGAAGAGTCAGAAGAATCACAGGAGATGTAGAAAGCGGAAGGAATAGATGAAAGCAGGGCATGCCCAAGCCTTACACAAATTCGGAAGACCAAAAAGCTATTTTGCATGTTAGCTCACTTTATTTCCTGGATTTCCATCACAGTGTTTTTCTGTATTCAGCGCTCCTCCTTAACAGTCTATGTCTTCTCCTCACCCATTGTCAGTAGATCTCTGGTGCCTCTTGTGACATCTATATACGAATATCTTTCCCTACCAACACTGTCAACTGACTTCCTGATCACCGCCTGCTGCAGCAGTCTGCAGGGAGCGGCAATCTGCAGCAGCCACCAGAAAAAGAAAACAGAAAAAACACTACTAGGAAGGAAGGAAAAGGAAGAAAACAAACTCGCCAAGAGAAATGAGCTGTAACTCATCCTCTGATCAGCCAGGAATTGAGGCAACTCTGAAAGAAGGAGTGAAAGGTGGATTTTCAGGTTTAAACTCCCCCAGATAATTAGCATTTGTAGAGTAGACAACAATGTGGGGAAAACTGATGGCTATGGATAAAAGGTGTTTGGTGGTTTGCTTTGTTAGAGTTTTTTTGTTTATATCCAGGTCAGAATAATACCATGCATAACTCACAAAATGTATCTATTCTGCATTGAGGAAATAAAAGGTTACAATACATCACCTAATTGTTAAACTTAAGGCACAACATAGCACCTATCACTGTATTTACACAAAAGCCAAGAGGTGGAGGATGTATTCACTTTCATTTGCTGCTGCTTTCACCATGCCAGAAGCTGTAGCTGCTTTCATTTTTAAAGATGGGACAAGAAAAGTGCATGCATTAAAAAAAAAAAAAAAAACATTCAGTGGAACAAAAAAAATCTCTTTCCTTGAAAAGAAATACCACAAATCATGTGTTACTATTTAGAATAAGTTACTGATATACACGAACCTTTGAATATCTGACATGTCTTGACCCACAGTTCAACATTCCTCCCCCAGGAAACAGAGCACCCAACTTTTCTACTGCAAAGTCACCATCACCTTGTTGACTACATAACTCCACAGCGACTGATCTCTTACAAGTAACACCCATGTGTTATAAACATCACTAGAAACTTCAGAAAACAGGTCTTCTTATATTTCCATCTTCCTTAGGTTCAGTAATGGTATTTACTGTAACTCAATGAAGATCTGTAATACCATTTTAGAGGACACTGAGACTTTGAGAATTGCTTTTGTTCCAATTTGGCACAAAATGCTAAACATTTTGAAATCCTGCTAAAACAGAAAGAGATGGACTGTTCTCCACCTAATTCTGGAATAGTACAATTTATGAGAATATCCTAAGTATAACCACAGCATTCAGCAGCCAACGAACAGCCTCCTTTTGTGGACCTGTGAGAGCTACCACAGCTATACCATGCCAACTCAACCACTGCCTTTGCCTGTCCACAGGACCCTACGATACAAACTGACTGTCAAAGTCCACGAAGAATATTTACCATTCTGATATCTATCTCTGCCATTAAAACAGTGGAGTTGTTTTGGTTTTATTTGGTTCTTTTGTTAAGGCAAGGCCCTCTGTGTCATAGGAACTAAAAGGGGAAGATAAGCCCAACTCAGTGTGAGAAAGCAAAAGAATGAAAGAATGTACCGCACACTGTCTACTCTGTCACGGTCCAGGCTTGTCACTGAAGTAGGTTTTAAGCAAATTTCTCTTACAGGTTAGTGGAAGAAACTCCTTTTGACAAATCATCTAGATGCATGTAACAAGTTACTTTTCCTTCCTTCCAAACAGAACTGTTTCCAAAAAAAAAAAAAAAAACCTTCAAGCTGTGAAACAAAGTTTCCAAAACAGAAGTACAGTATAATTTTCCATGAAAATAAATGGGCAAAAAACACTAAGTTCCATCAACATCTCAAGAACCTGAATCCTTGTATTGAGCCAACGCTTCCTTCTTTTATTCTGTGATATTATCAGTGCTCTCATAAGCATATGTTCCCTGTTCAGCTATGCCTGCTTTCGTATCCATACCAGTTATATGTCACCCACAGCACTCATTTTCCACATATGCATCGCATTTCATCAAATACAGCTTACTGTCAATCTTACATGTTACTACTGGACTGTACAAGAGGAGAAGGAAATGTGTGTTTCAGTACTCTGAATAAACAATGCATATGCAAAGTATCTATAAGTACCTGAACATCTTTCAATTTGTATGAGAAAAGAATGTTATAACTAATAAGTACCCTAATAAGGAGTTAATTATTTGTTTCTACATGTGGAAATATAAACCCAATGTATGGCTGTCCACGTATTCTCATGTGTTATGTACATCTACACATATATTTTACACTCTTGCTTCATCTGCAGAACAGGCTACACAGAATGCCATTATGGAAAATATCTGTAACAAATCTTTTCTCCAGACTTGTTTCTTCCATCTTCTCGGCTCTAAGGCTAGAAAACTGTATTGATATGTTAAACTCTGTATAAATAGCCAAACGGAATTCAAGTTCAACTTCTAATTTAAAAAAAGGCATGTTTAGCTCTGTGTATCACCTGAGTATGTATTACAGAGATAGTACTAAAACCGTAATATCCATTTTTGCTGAACCAAAGACACACTCAAAACTGTACATGTACAGAGTCCACTGAAAGAGATATACTGCACTTTAGATGTAAAGCAGGCAGTTAACTTGTTAGCAACATGGGATTAACAACGATAATATTCATAGACAACAACACTCATTAAAGTGCATTTAAGTGCCTTTATCCAAAACCAAAATTTGGTCTTAAATCTTAATAGCCTTGCATTTAAGTGTAGCTTAACACTGTCCTGACATAAAACTAGGGTAATACATCATATAAAGAATAGCTTACATTTTTATTGCCTAAATAAAAATCATTTAAAATTTTATAATGGGTTATAGTGAAATGCACTAGATTTCAGAAAGAAAAAAACTGCCACAGTCAGGCAGCCTTTAAGCTGCACCACAATGTGCAAGCATATACCGTTTTATAATAGAAGAAAACCAAAACTACATGCAATTTAAAAAGTGATTTACTTTCTACCAAACCAAAGAGAAATGTGTTTCATATGCATGATTGTACTAGTGGAAAACCATTATCCAGTATTCAGTATACTTACAGATTTGTTGTCCAGTCTGCAAGATCTCCGCTGTCCATAATAAGGTGATTTCTATCCAGTAGCCCAGGAGGGCTACTGGACAACACAGGAGTGGGAGACTGGGAAGAAAGAGAATCCATGCTACCACTTGGAGTGTCTTCTTTTGGAGAGCTGTGACTGTCAGCTAGAAAATAAAAAATAAAAAAATACCATGAATCAGAATGATACTAAAAAGAGCCAAAGAAACTGCCTTGGTCACCGCATCCTGAAATACATACAAGGAAAAATCTTAGCATCCTCTTTTCACAGAATATTTTGGAGGACATGCAATTCACCAGCATCTCCCCCAAGTTACTGTAGCACAATTTCCCCCATCATTATCACAACACTATCTTCTCAAAACAAGGTATTCCCAGTCTCCTTTATACCATGTATTTTCTGTGGATGAAATTATAGATCTGGGGGGGGAAGGAGAGGTCCGGTTGCTTTTTAGACAAACGTATCACATTAAATAAAATAATTTTATTTTATAATCTACATATCTGTAGATCTCTCTAAAAAACATAGTCTCTAAATATAATTTAATATACATTTGAGTAAATGATTGCTCTCAAGTACAACAAGCACAACCTTATAAAATATGGAACAACGAAATTTAGAAAGAACAGCGTAAGCAGAAGATCTCTAACAGCAGGCCATTAACTAACACATGATACCTAAGAATGTTACTTTCATTATTCCTTTTTAGGGGGGTCACTTTTAAGAGAGCTCATATTTTGGGCTACTATTTGTTTATACAAGTTATTTTTACAACATCACTCAAGAGGCAACATTCAGAAATGACTGCTTAGGAAAAGGTTAAAAGAACATCACTCCTATCTCACCAGCAGTAAGGAAAAGCTGCAATACTCACTGAAGACCATGCTGATACATCCAGCCACGCTTTTCACTGAAAAGCTAACATTCACCAACACCTTTCCTTTTTACTCTTGCATTTAAACATCTACTGAACATTTTATAAGTTCTAGAGGAGTGTTAGGAAATTAGGACAATTGCAAACATTACACTGTCCAGCACAGCTGAGCCCACAGTCTCAAACAGGGCCTGAAGCTGTTTTCAGAATATTAATACTTAACAGTAATAAGGGTCGTTTCCAGCCATCCTTTACATGGCTCCCTGCATCCTTTCCTTCCCTCCTCCACTTTCTGCTCCCACTTAAACATGTGACATAGCACTGATAAATAATATCACACATGTCCTTCCAGAATGAATTCTATACTAGTGATCTCATAACCACAGAAAAAAGTTCTGCTTCTTCAGGACCAGAACAATTGGAGAAAAAATGAACGACCAAAGCCTAACATGCCCCTACAGTTACTGGATCAAAAGCTGTTGAAGTATTACACCAGTCTGAAAATCTGTATGTAAGCAGCACTATATAAGACTTAGTCCTATGTAATGTTATTTTCTAATTCTTTATGTTCTCTGCACAGAGAACAACTAAGTTCAATTCAACTCCCTCAGGCTGAGCAGCACTATTGCAATCAAAGAATCATAGAATCACAGAAAGGTTTGGGTTGGAAGGGATAATTCAGATCATCTAGTTCCAACCCCCCTGTTATAGGCAGGGACACCTGTCTCTAGACCAGGTTGCTCTAAGCCTGATCCAGCCTGGCCCTGAGCGCTTCCACAGGGAGGGAAGCAAAAGCCTGTGTGTGTGCAGTGATCTTGAGCACAACCCTTGGGGTGCCATCATTTCACATTTCTGTCCACTCCTTCAGCTCCTCTTCAGGAGTTGGAGGGTGCTGTACACCTTCCCTGTCTCTTCTCACCTCCTGGCCTGCCACCTGCCAGAGCACACTGATTTTGACCAGGGGCTACTTTCCCTGAATAAAATCACCCTTACAGTTTCATTACTGCCTCAACCAGCCTGATCCTTTCTGCATAAAATACAGAAAGCTAGCAAATGCTCAGCTGTTTCCCCAGCCACCTCATCTGCATCCCCTCTCTTAACTCTCTGAGAACAACTTCCCTAGAGAGTCAAATGAGATGCGACTAAAAACACTCAAATGATATAAGTGATTATCTAAAATTTATCCTTAAAGTAGCTGCTAATTTAAGGCTCTAAATTAGCCTGCTGAAACAAAGTACAATAAGAGGAGGAGAAGTTAACCTCAGCAAATGAGTCACTCCCGCTTTGTTGCCCCATCCCTCTGTGAGCAGGCCCATGTGCAGCATGATGTGACATGAGAGCGGCAGGCCTCAAAAGTAAAAACTAATCCATTACATCTCATTTGCAGATGTGCACGACACAGTGATAAACAGCTGACAGACTAGACACTAATACTGCAGTTTTACTTGATTAAGAAACTAAATTCCCTTAAACTGAATAGATTTAAGACATTTTACCTCATCAAAATTTATTTTCAAAAAATTAGTATTAATGCAAGGCAAACTACAAAACTACAAGCATCATATCATACAGCCATTTTTACCTAGACTATCCACTTAATTTCACTAAAACACGAGTACTAACCTATTCTTCATTAGTGTATGACCAAGTCATCATCCCCCACAGAAAAGGGAGGTTTTTCTGTTGAATCATTTCTCAGAGCACACAAGGAAAGCAAGACATACTAAATGCTTCAGTCCCTGCCCACAGTAGTTTCTACATTAAAACACTGAAATATGCAAGCAATTGCATTTGACCTAATCATAAATAAAACTAAATGTTACATCTTTCTTCAAACTTACTTTTCCCTTTCTTTGCATTCCTGAGCCAGCATTTTGGCACGGTCAACACTGCACTGCATTCTCAAGAATAAGAACTTATTTTGAAGAAACAAAAAAATGAAAGGTACTTAAACAGAAAACCTCAATTCAGTGTGATTAAGCAAAAAACTTCTAAAAACATGTTAAAAGATACTTTAAATTACAAAAGCAGATAACTGCTTTTTACATCAGAAAAGTAAAACAATAACTTCATTCATTAAAAAGCTAGCCTGTATAACTGCAAAAACTAACAATCATCTAGAGTGCTTTAATGATTAAAACCAATATATGCACAAACATTAAGTCTTCATAGCATCACTGCTTTTTATTTCAGTAGTACAAAAATGGGCATGAAGCACAGTGTCCTACTTGGCTCTGTGCTGTTGTCGCTTCACCTCGAGCACTGTGTGTAGTTTTGGGCACCACAACATAAAGAGGACATAAAACTATTAGTGTCCAGAGGAGGCCTACTAAGATGGTGCAGGGTCCACGCGGCAAGATGTATGAGGAGCAGCTGAGGTACCTTGGTTTGATCAGCCCAGAGCAGAGGAGCTGAGGGGAGGCCTCATGGCGGCTGCAGCTCCTCACAGGGAGCAGAGGGGCAGCACTGAGCTCTGCCCTCTGGTGACTGTGACAAGGCCCGAGGGAACGCTCACCTATTAATGCATGTACTTTCCATTTGTTAGGCTTTAATTTCTAAGTGTGACCCACGTTACACATGACACGATTATTAGTCTCACTCACATCAGATTTTTGTTCTTTATGAAGGTATTTAAACAATCATCTTTTCAAGTTTAACTAAATTTCTTACTGAAGGGATTTTGCAGTTCGAGGGTCAAGCACCTGCTTTGTGAACCTATTCCGATACTCCAGAGATCTTTCTGAAGAGTGTACACCAGATCAGAATTCCATATGTTTTCTTGTCATCCCACAGGTGTCACAATGAACATTAAATTCCATCACTTGTCATTCCTGAAAAGTTCATACATGTTCATACATGTGATGTCTGATTTTTGTCTGATTTTTTTTTTTTTTTTTTGCCACAGGATTGTATTAGTAGTTTATAATTAGTTGATTGCCTGTTGTGACTAAGAGATTCAGGACTGTCACTTTTTTCAGGAGAGAATTCCCCATTCTGCAGCTGTGGATTACACCTTCCTTCTAAGATCTGCAAATTTATTTCTTCAATGCAGTCAACTTCATTTTGTCTGAACAAGGGCAGTGTAGCACATGGCAACAATTCCAAAGTAGCCACCATTGTCATTATTGTAATTACGTGTAAATGTAGTATGCAGGATCTCTATTTACCATTCTAAATATTGCTACTAAGTTAGCATTCTTTCTGTTTCCTTGAACTTCTTCCGCATGTTAGAAGATGTTGGAAAACAGATGACCTTTAAGGTCTCTTCCAACCTAAGCCACCCCATGTTTTAAAAGCTCACGTTGACAAACCATACAACCCAATTACTATACAACAATTTTTTATTTTATTTATTTATTTTTTTAGGACAAGTAAGATGGTTTAACACAATTCAAAATATTTGCTTTGCAACAGGCAATTTGTGAAGATTTTTGCTTGATCCTGCTTATAAATGGATTATAAATTCCACACTGATTTTCTTAGTTTTCTTTAACAATTCTTCAAAACTTGTAATGTACATTGGTATTTCCTCCTTCCTTTTTCTTCTACTCTTTTACTGTATGCTGCTTTGTGGAGACACTAAAGATCCTACTTAGCTGGAGATTTAAAAATATCCTTAAAGTCTTGCCATAGCTGTTTTGTACAGAGTGTTTTAAAATACACTGCTGGAATTGAATCAGGTCTATGGATTTACTTTATTTCAGAATTCATGGGCTCCCTAATATTGATAGTCTAATATTTTTTACTGTTTCTCTCCTCTGAATCTTCTTTACCTCCAACTTTGTTCTACAAGGAGCAGCACTGTCAGATTTCCAATTTCTATTAAAAGATTGACTGCCACATCAGACTGACAGGTCCTTTCGAAAAGGAGAACTTGAAATTTCCCATTTTTCTTTTCTAACACTTGAATTCTATTGAGTTCTTACATCATAAAACAGCAAAGACAGGATTTCTTTTTAAAGCTTATTTACATCGTTATTTGAACATACATTTTGTTGTATTTAGTGCCTTTTCTCCCCAGAAATTTCAATTCCCCTCTCTTTTCTCTCCTGTTAAGACCTTTATCTTCAGGTACCAAAGAGTGCCAGACCAGATTACAGATGCCAGACAAGGACATTAGGATTCTCAGTACAAAATCAATAGCCTGTGTGATACTTCAAATTTTTGTCATTACTCCAGCCATCAACCCTTCACCTTCTGTACACTTGTGGGAAGCCTCTGACTTCCTTCAGCCCTCAGCTTGGCCATCTCTTGAGTTGTCACCAAACTGCACCTACAAGCTCCTCATCCTATGCAAACAGGCACAGGATCCAACTGTATTCTCAGCAGAGTTAAAACCTGTTTCACAATCCCACCACTTTTTGCATATCATGTAAATTCTTTTGACTGCTCAGATCCTTTTAAACTGTCATCTAAACAATTATCTAATTGTCTTACTGTTCTAATCACAACACTCATCCAACTTTAGAGCTTTCACTGTGCCTCTGCAGCATATACCTGTGCTTTGTCTTTATGACTGCTCTTAATTAAGGCTGGTGCTATCTAGAAAATACAATATTTTTATGTTGGTCTTTACCACTAACTGGTTGTGTTTAACTGGTACTACTTACCACTGAGTTTCTAACCCAAACAGCCTTACTGTGTGTCACCCTTTTTCACGATGAAAAATCTGCATAAGATAAGAAAATTCTTATATGGACTAAGACTTACCCTATTCAGCTTCTTTCCAATAGGTACATAACAATTAATTCCTTTTCCTTTTTGTGTGGATAAGGCTCAGATAATACAAGCTCTCAGACCCTCCATATCAAAAATGTGAACTCATCTTCCACCTAACTGAATATGACATACCTCCCAGTTGCCTTCTTTTGACTTTTTCCATCTGGCTAGTCTAAGAATATATTTTTTGTTGGCATCTAAAGTTAAGGGAAACTGAAATACTTTGGCAGTGTCAAAAATCAGATCCTTACTTTGTTCCAAGAATTCTAAATAAGAAAAAGCATGTAATAAAAACTACCAAAAAAAAAAAAAGAGCTAACGCTACCAATTACTTGTTTGAGTGACAGTTTTCTTCCAATCTTAGCCTAAGTAAACTGAAGAATTACATACTTTACTATTAAAAGAAAGACTAATCTTTAACATCAACATTACAACCAATGTCTGTAGCTTAAAGGCAGCCAGAGAAAGAAAGCAGTTTATGAAACTAAACATTTCTGAAATAGAGGGGGAATTTACCACAGTTTCTATTAAGATATAGAGAAGGTACATAGAGAGAACATATAGAGAGAATATAGAGAGAAGATACATAGAGATACACAGAGAGAACAGTTCTGTTCTGCTCTAAGAACTGTGTATGCTGTAAATGCTTATCAGATGCACAAATTGTGGCATGACTTATTCCATTTTGATAAAGTCACATAGATTTAATCACAGGTGATGAAATGGGAAGAATTGACAAAAGTAAATTAAAGATGCTGCAAAATCCCTATTACAGCCTTCAGCTCTGATATTTTATGCATCACAAGACAGGGAAGCAGCAGCTGCATTGCTGTGCAGCCACCCATTCTCCCCGTGAGCATCACAGCTGCATCTAGCTAGGAGATAACAAACAGACACTCACCATAAACAGCTAACTTCCCAGAATAATACAGTAGCTTTGCTCTTATGTTAATTTGAGGATATATATTCTGTTTTCATTTAATAGGAGCCTCATAAATTAGGGATAGAAAGGAGTATCATAAATACTCTCTATCAAGTAAGAATTTAGTTCCACGTGCTAGACCTTCAACATAACAGAAAGGAGGTATGAAAAAATTCAGATTAGTTGACTCGCAAGTAGTGCAAACCTAAAGTGATTCCCTAACATAAAATAGTAGTCACATAAAGAAAGTCAAAGGCAGCTAATCAGCATTACGTTATGACACAAGTAACCGTTTCCTTCAGAATATGCTCTGAGAATTCCTTTACTATATATATTACTGACAGGAAGAATTCAGTTAGGCTACAATATCAACAGAAGTCAAAACAAATCACTTGGTACTAGAAACCAGAATATTCACATCAGAATCGTAACAGAAATCGAAAGGGATTTTATTCTGAAGCAGCACATCTAAATCTAAAAGTACACAATTAACCTACTTAATCAGCAAAACCCATACAGAAGATGTCATTAGCTCATGATAACCATGTATTTGCACCTTGCTGTGCACTTAGAAGAGTATCCTCACTCTAGAAAGCCAGAAGTAACTCTAGTGGAAATAACTTATTGTGATACTGATCAGAGGACTTTGCAGTCAAAGTGTTGACAGTGCTGTATTTGCAAAAAGCCCTTCTCTAGATGCAGAGCTGCAATACTTTGCTCACTACTCTCAACACAAACTATGCTGTACTAATCATGCCGAGCACCAGGTCAACTTAGACATTATTTTACTTCTTCACATTTTTGAATTAAGTCATCTATTTATGAGTAAACTAAGAAGTTGTGCACTTTTCCCTAACATACCACTAAAATGGATCAGCAGGATTGTTTATCACTCACCTCCAGACTTTAGAAGCTGTGCTATTTAAACAAATGTTAAATGGTAAAAGTTAAATCAAATAAAAATGTACTAATAATGACCTATTGTTTGGTTAAAATATCAAAGCAAACACTAAAACTAAAGAAGAGAATTATTTAAATGTTTCTGAATAATGAGTGTTTTGGATGTCAGACTCCTTAAAACACTCAGAAAAAATAGACTTATATTATCATATTTTATCACTGAAAGGTATCCACTGAACTCACTGTATAGCAAATACTACACATTGCAGTACTGCCCCACCATGCAATTACAACGTAAGAAAAATGTCATGAGTTTCTATGGAAGTTTAGAAATCAGTAGACTTATACACTCTAAAACCAATGTAACTTCCATTGAGAAAACAGACAGGACATAATCTGCATATCCAGCAGCTTCACACTTTCAAAATACATGCAGTAAGAAAAGAGATCTCTATGCCAACTATTTTTTCCTCTCAGACAAAATAATTAAGACAATCAAGAAAGTTGAATACATTTTTTTTCCCTAAAGACCAACTTCGATACATTTTTCAAATGTGTGCATGCACAAGCATGTGCATCTTATGTACAAAGTGGATTTCCCACAGAAGGATTGTTTTTCCCAACTCCATCATGATTCAGAAATGTTAGAAAAAGGAGGAAGCTGCACTAGACAGAATTTGCCTCCAGACAGGCTGATGCAACTCAAGAATTACAGCCAGAAAGTGGGAGTTTGAGTTGGGTCTAGGGAAGAGAGAAAAATGCACTCATCTGCAAGTTACTTATGGACCAGGGGAATTTGGGGGCCATTCCCCTGTCCTATTCCTTTCTGATATTATGATATTATCTTATTTATTTTTTTAAATACAAGGTTCAACTGTAAACAAGTATACTTCTAGACATTCACTGAACTTGTAATAGCAAGCAATTATAACAATAAGGATCGATTTCATTTCAGTTCATCTCCCAAAATTCTTGGGAAGCATTGCTTACGGTTACTTCTTTACTCCAAGAAAACCCTGAAGAATTGTAGGCGAGCCTCTTGTTGAGCAAGCTAAAACAAGTAGAGCAAGTAGATATTTGAAGTTATTCCTCAAGCTGTGGTAAAAACATTGAAGACAGTCACGTACACAAGGCTAGGGGTGCTAATTTGTATTGAATAATTAAATTTCAAAACACAACAGAAATCAGATACAAGTATGCAGAGGGGCTCCTGTTTTGATTTGGATATTTTGTGATTATAAGAGCAATATTAAACTCAAAGATTACTCAGTTTTTACCAGAGCTTGCTTGGCAGGAAACTACACAGGACCTCTAGCCCTACTAAGCTGGCCAAATGCCACACATTAATTTCACGGTTATAAAACACAGTGATGAGCTGCAACTACTTCCTGAAAACTCAGATAAAACATAAGGTAAGTGGACTGTTCTAAAGCTTTCATAGTTTTATGGTAACATCAAATGTCTTTGCTTTTCTCGAGTCCAGGCAACATATAGCTATGGCCCAGACCTATATCAAAACCTGTCAACAGAACATCTCTATTCTAATCAGTGACAATGAGAACTTTGAAGAAATGAAAGCGTATCGAAAAAGGGTGTCTAATACCATGACTAGTACTGAAAGTTCTCTCATTCAGTTGTACATCTTAAAAGGCATCACAAAATCTAAAGTTCATGAAAATATTCTTCCATCATTACTTTTCTTTCTCTCTCTGATGTCTTTGCAATTCAGCTACTGACTAGCTGGAAGATGCTGCTATAAAGGTAAGTCTCCTGCCAAAAGGCAGGAGAGACAGAAGACAGACTTTGCTACTTCAGTGTATTTAGATAAACTGTTTCTTTCATGCCTGCATTCTTCTAGCACTGCTCATGCCTCTGACACTCCAGCATTAGATACATGCAAATATATATTTTTTTGCACATTTGGATGGAGAGTCTGCACTGTAGAAAGGACAGTGTGGAGATGGACCAAGGAAGCTGTGCAGCACAGAGGCAACACCAAACAGTGGTAAGAGCTGAGACAGAAGTGAACATATTCATGAGCAGTGAATGTTCATCCATTACAGAACATTAGCTCTGAGAGATAAACAAACTTGCCAGGCATGAAGCTTGTAGATTCCAACTACTGTGGTCTCTGAGACTATCTTCCCTGGTTTCTGACAGCTCTCTTAGATGAGACAGCAATTCTTGCTGTCCCTATTACTAGTACTTTTCCATGATATCCCTCATAAGAACTCCTTCAATCTCCCTGTTAGTTCAACAAATTGTAAGCACAGCTAGGAAGGCAGGAGGTGACAGCAACATAATTCACTATGCCCCGTTAAGTATAAAGTACAACTTTCAAAAGAAGAAAACAAAAAATAAAAGGGAAAGAGAAGACAAAATAGGGCAAAGACTTCCAAAAGCTAACAACAAGAATACCATTGTTTTTTTTCACTGAATGGAAAAGACTGGCACAGATTGTGAGCAAATTAGAAAGAGGAGGAATATTCTCTAAGTCACATGTCAGCTTTTCAGAAAGTTTTTCCTCTCCGAGATCTTCTCTCCTATCCTATCCCTATCCTATCAGTGAAGGGAAGCAAGAGTAAAACCATGTGAGGGAACATCTTGTTCAGAAAATGCACACTCATCCATAGGAAACTGAGTGAACAGCATCAAGTCTTTATTCTACCTTCATTCTTATGTTCTGATTAAGAGCACTTATTTTCAATCAACAGAGGTTGGACAGGGCACAGCTGGCTTGCAGCAAAGACACATCAGTGACTTCCATGTCTGGCATTAATGGTTTTTAGTTTGTCAAACTGACCCTCTTACAGAATCATGTGCCCTTGCGTAACTGTGTGCAGAAGGTAGAGAATTAAAGAGATAAATGATTTTTACAGGAGATCATATATTTTCATTAATGTCTGGTCTCAAGCCCCTCTCCTGAACTCCCCACTCCTCCTTTAAACTCAGTTGTTTTTTTCTAGTCTATTTATATTTTCCTTCACTACACTTCTGATCCTTGTCGTGTGCATGTACGTGTGTGTGTGAACACATGGGGATGTGTTTATTTTCAACAGTTCCACGGGCTCTAAGTTTCATACACTAAAAATGGACAGGCAGCCACGATGATATAAGGGCAATTCTGACATCAACCACAAAGATTTGACATATCATTTGAAAAGGAGTTAAGAGATATTTACTATGTTATGATGGCTAATTTTGATTTTAAATAACTATGCAGCAAGTAGGTTGTACCAAGTAGATTACTCATGGGTGCAGCGATGGACAGATTATATACTGTGTATAAAAATAACGGGCCAAAATTATTCCATACTTCCAAGAAAATATGTACCTTCTACTGACCCAAAGCTTTCTGGGTAGAAGCTGGTTATCCAATAGGAAACTGGAACCCTGTACACACCTGTTATTACCTAGGAAAAAGCTTCATTTTCACTAGCAAATGCTATACAGAGTCAAAATCTTTTTCAGCTCTCATCCTATTCAGAGCCATCAGGTAGAAAAAGCTGTGATAGATCCTGTTGAATTGCAAGAACTATTCTTGCAGCAAGGTGAAATATGAACTATCTTAAGTTCTACATGGAAAACAGCAATCATCCTGATCTTCCCCTTGCAACTGATATTGGTGTACCTATTTTGGAACAGCATAACTGTGTGTTCTGCTCAGCTGTTAACAATAGCTTTGTAAGCAAGTGTTGCAAGCCCTTACGGCTTTTTTATATGCCTATGTAGCTGCTTTTCTTTCCATTTCCCCTACTATGTGCCAGGTTACAGAAACACTTCCAAGCAGCAGATTCAGAAATAGAAAGAGTTCAAGGCCAGGTTTCACACCTGCAACCTTGCAGCTCTGGGCTGTTCCAGCCCTGAAGACCAATCTCATTATTATAAATTCAAGGCTTCCTCTAACATCCCGGTTTTATGCTCAGTAATTCCAAATAAAGTCTATGTTTTTGCACTTGTTTGTTTGGGGCAGGAAGGCATGGAGGAGGAGGGAGAAAAAATAATGCATGGGAGCTGTATAACCGTTACACATCACATTTTACTTCGATGAAGTGGTTCAATACAATGCCACAGTACTTCATGCAAACTAATTTAACACAATTTAAGACACCGTATCACTCCAGTTCCCTCAGAAAGAGCTATTCCTATTTGACACTTAACATAGCAGTCATACTTTAGCTTCCAGGAAGTAATACTAATTAGCACCAAGTTTTAAAGGGTTAAACATCAACACTCATTTTTATTTAGTTTAGAATTCTACATGAGAACTTGTTTTCTGAAGTAAAATAAATAAAATTTTTAGCTTCCAGCAGCAACGGAAAGCTATTCCAAACACTCAATTTGCCTCCAAGTTCCTGAGTGCAGAATGGGAGACAAACACCTTAAAAACAAAACAAACAAGCCCTACCATATGACACATGTGCTATCTGCCTATGACAAATTCTGATATATAAGCAGTATTCAAGGAGAATAAGGAATGAGCAGGCACTGTGGCTTAAGACTTGTATACTACGGTTTGTTTGGAAAACAAAGTGTACTGTAATTAGATGAATTGCCACACAAAACTCATTTCTTGACTGCAAGCATGGATTATACAACCCACGCTAACTGTCTGGTCATTTAGATGGACTGAATTACACTTCCTACTTTATGCAGAACATCTCTTGCTGTATTGCTCTTCTGGCCCTGCAAAATAGTTTAATCCTACAATGCTACAAGATAAAATCATATAAAATCAAAATAAAACCATGAGGGTTTTATTTATGTATATATTTATGTAACTTTGCATTGCCCTTTAGAAGAAATATAAATAGAGCTCTCTTCTGATAAGCTCTGATTGTCCAAATGGAAAATACAGACCCAATGACATTTTTAGAAGAACGGCATAAACATCTTCCTGTTTTAGCTAACAGTCTTTCTCCCCATAGAGAAAAAGAGAGAATGCAAAGTTGTTCATATTTGTACATAGCTGGGACTGTGACTCAAGGAAGTTTCTGCATTGCTACTTAATTCACTTTAAAATTCATTCAGATATTAAAAGTTAAAAAAAAAAAAAAAAGCTATTTCAAAACAAAACCAAGAAAAACCACCCAAACCAAAGCATCTTCATCTTAGAAGGCTAGAAACTCTGGAAATTATCCCAGTGTAAATCTGTGACATATCTGCATTTTGCTGAAACATGAACTCTGGGAGTAAGCAATGTATGAAAGTAGCTCAAAGTTCCCCATTAAGTGCAGTTCTACTTAGGACACAAAGATGCTGAAAAACATCAGAATGACAATTTAATAACGGGCTTACCTCTGAGAAAAGAGGTCGAAAGAAAAGTGAACAGTATAATCTCTGACTTAAATTTGACTGCAGAAATGAAGATCCTTAAGGTAGTATATGAAGTACTCAAATTGTTTGTAAATACAGCATCTAATTGCCAAGTACAAGGAAAATCTATGCCCTATCAGAAGCCAGCACAGCTAATTACAAGAAGACAAAATAGAGGTTTTTATTAAACTTAGTGTGTGTTCCTCCACTAATATATCTATCAATGTTTATGTCACTTATAGTGCTTTCTGGGTGGTTGCTGCATATAGTTTTTGTGCAGTCAAGAAGCTTCCCGACTGAAAATGTGCTTTTAAAAAGAAAAGTTGGCCTGAACCCTGCATTTCCAATTCAAGCAGTGGATTCTGAAGCCTGTTAACTCTCTGGAGCAGCTGATAGTTAAAGACTTGTTTCCGCTTTTCTAACAATTTCCTGGTTTGCATAACAATCCTAAGAGAAACACACTCAAGAAGTTTCCAGTGCAGAGATTTTGTATCTAACATACTTCCAGTTTCAAGGCACAGAAAATGTTTGTATATAATTACAATAACTTTAGAGGTATATTTCTTTACAAATATATTTACAGACAAATATGTATTCGCTACTTGGTTTAAACCAAGATTATGATAATTTTGTCATATCCAGGAAATACAAAACACTGGCTTATGCCTGGTGCTTAACTCATGCCATTGTGAATAAAGAGGGAAGGGGTTTAATGTTTAATTTCCTGTTAAAAACACACACAGGATAAAATCTTCCAAAGAGCAGTTATAGTTATAAAACATGCATTTGTTAGCCAAGAAACTAGGTAAATATGGAACGAAGCCCAGGCTTACTTTTATTCCTTTCTCCCCTATCCTAAAATCCTAAGAACAAAGTAACTGAAGGCCATGGCGCATATTTGGAGGCACTGAGCAATTAGATATTAATCAGCCTAGCTGATTTACGTACCATGTAACCAATCCATTGGGGTAGTTTCTCAGGCAATGCAATGATGCAATTGGGCTCAAGGTACTGCACTGCGATGTGTACTGCACACTTGCCAAACACAAGTTTGTACCAACTCCTGACTACCTTCCTGAAAGAGCTACCTGGCTAGTACACACATCTGCATTAGCAGGTAGTCTGGACCAGTCTATAGCCAGTTTCTAGCTGCAACGTACTGACAACACTGCTACCTTCAGTAGTAGCTGAAGACATCACAGAGAATATTTTTTAGAATTCAAAAGCAGAAAAATTTTTTTCAGATCCCACTGAAACTCAGTGCTGCATGTCCTGGAACTGTGACTTCAGCTGTAGCTATTCAGCCTTCATCATAGTTCTATCACGAGTAATGGCTTATTAGGTTATTCTGCAGTTCATCACAGTTCCCAGACAAGCACCAAATTTCTCTGCAACAATTGCAGTGTCTTAAAAATCCCAGCTTTTCTCTTTGTTCAGATGCCTGAATTAGGAAAAAGAAAAAAAGTGACTGTATTTAGGAGTAACTGAATGCTTAGCATATCTTTTTCAATAGTAATACTGCATTTTTGGATCTTACAATAAAAAGCCATCAAATAGTTTCTGTCTACCATGTTAGGGCCAAGTAAGGTCCTCAGAGCACATTTTGAGGTACTGAATTAGAGAAGCATTGTGGTACTTCTTGTGATACACTGTGACTCACATTCAAAATCAGATGTAAACAACTATGAGTGTATTCAATTTTGTTTCTGTTTTGCTTTCTTTTCAGTAGAGGATAATTTCATTGTTGCAGATATACCTAAAGAGCTTTCTTAGCTTTGGTAGCATACTATTCAAATTAACACAGCTTAAGCTTTCTAAGCAGATGCACTTTAAATACTTTTTAGTCAATACATTTAATTTCATATTTGATGTAAAGAAATGCACAGGGATTACATATCTCTAGTGAATTTAATCTGATGGCAGGCATGCTGAATTTCTTGCAAACTTTTTATAAATCTGGCTTTGAGACTATAAGTGGTCCTGAGTTTATTTCTAAAACTTGCATTTACAGCTGCTGTAGGTATGTGCACTCTTTCCTTCACGAAATAATTACTGTTGATCACTGATTTTATACCAGTTCACTGGTGAATCTCATACTGCTGAATGACAACTGGCCTTCATGCCCTGATCTCATGATTCTCCATGTGAAAAGATAATTGACTAACAACATTAGTAGAGGGAAAGGGAATAGGGTGGAGACAATCTGTAACACAAAATGAGTACTGACTTGCCTTCTAGGTACTGTATGTACCCCCAAGCAATAAAATTTCAGGAAAATGATTACTTTTCTGGCCAACAGTCAGAATTGAGTTGTATATTCTCTGCCTCTCTGTATGCTGCTATCGCAAACTGCATGCAGAAACAAGACTCTTTCTTTTCTTTGGCTTTTCAACAGTCAGGTAAGTTTACAAGTATTTAATGCTAGTAATACCACAGTATTCCAGATTCAAGTGAACTAGCAGAATTCTCTAGTGCAGGGGTGGCCTGAGACTTTAATCCAGTTGAATTTAACAGTAGAGTGCATTAGCTGTTCTCATAAAAGATCTGCTTTAATTTTAGTTCTCTCCATTTATCTTACGGCTATGTAACCTTCAGTAGAGAGGCCAAAGAGATTTCCCCCAAAGAAATAGGACTTGACTCTTCTTCAGAATCAGAAAATATATTTAGGATAGTTCATCCTACTTTTAAACATATGTTGCAAGCCACTTGTCTATACTTTCCTTTCTCTGTACACTACTTGCTTCTTTACACATTCCAAAGCAATTAAACAAGCATGTATGCGCATGCACGCAACTATACAAATGAAACAGGAAATGAAAAACCTAATGAAGTCAGAATGCACACTAACATCAATCTGCTGCAAAGACTGAAAGTATTATTAACATCTTACCATCATCCAGCTCAAGACAAAGATTGTACACAGCCAGAGGCCTCTTAATACGTTGCCCTTGTCTTCTGGATTGCCTTGGTGGGGCATTTGGAGGAGATACTGACATAGAGATTGACTCAGGAAAAGTGACATCAGGCAGGGTTTTGAAAATCTGCAGTCAAGAACACAAAGGGTGTTAATTATTTATCATGAAAAGCAACTTATCTAATGCAACTGTAAGCCATTATCAAACAACCTTTGTTTTGGATTTCATTCAAAGCAGGCAGAAGCCAAAAATCCATTCCTTCAAGTCTGAGAGTATGCCATGGATCTTTAATGAGTGTTTTTAAAATAAATAAATAAATAGATATAAAATGGAAACATGCAAGAGCACTGCCTACGCTTAAACCAAGCTACAAACCAATTAATCCAAAGGTAATATGTGTGTGCATATGCTTGCCAGCTAGGATGGGAGGGAAGGGGGAAGAGGGAGATGAACCAGCCACCAAAAAGTTTTCAAGTTTCAGCCTATAATGGGCCTATAATGTTGCCAGAATACACATCTTAATTTTCAAAAATTTATGATGTCACTATAATATCTGCCAGATTAAATATATATATATCATATTCTTGAAGAGAGCAAAGGGAAAATTCTGAGGGGAGGGATTTTTTATGAGAGATACCATAGTAACATACCATGTGAAATTTTTTTCAGTCAACTATTATATATTGAGTCATATTTATATTAAATGATGATATGCACAAAGACACAAAAAAAGGACTGCAATTCTGATCACCATTTTATCCTTTGAGTCATGACTATTAGCATATCACCACTCCATACAAAATACCATGCCACTTCTCTCTAGTTAACCAGCAATGCAAATCTGCTCAAATTGATAGTATTTTAACTGACACATACAAGTCACAGTCTAATGATGTTGATTTATTTCTAGAAAATTATCAGTATGTCAATGTACAATATAACAGCAGCCTTTTACAACTGATTGTGGCAGATTCTCATGAACAAATTAGGTCAATATTTTTTTCATCAAATGGAAACCAGCTGATAAAGAAAAGCACAAACAACACCTGAACAAAAAAACTCTGTCTATAGGGCATCTTACACCAACACAACAGAGTAATATAACAAGATGCAACATAACAATATGTGGCGTTCTTTTACCCTGCAATTTTAAGAAGTCAGGTATCCATATAGGAAATATTACGAAGAGTAGACTTGTAATGAATCTTCAAAGGAGAAGCTTTTTATGAACCAGAAATCCATACAGATATGGCAGATAACATTTTTTTTTGTATTATTACAGCACATCTCAGATCCAGTATGAAGCTAAAAGCTGGCCAGGCTATTCTACGCATAAGAAAAATGCGATAATCATCTTGTGGTAAGGCAGTCAAGACATCAGGTCAAAATTATAAGAAATTCTATATGCTAGGTCTGTTAATCCCAAATATTACACATGAAGGAAGGAAATGAGCGAGGAAAACATATATACACTGCCTTATAGCCACTTAATGATCACTCTCATACTGGCAAAACAATGATGGCACAAAATCATCAGAAACACCACTCTGAAAACTGTGGAAGAAGCATCAGATCAACAAAACTGGGCAGCAGCAAGTAGGAAGCTCCAGTGGAAATACTACCTTCCTTCCCAGCAGGGGAATATGCTGGAGGGGAAGACAAAATGACAGAATTTGAACCCCAAACCAGTTCTAAGAAAACTGGCTCCCACTTCTTCACATGCCTATGAACAGCGAATATGAGAGAGAACCAAAATAATGCAACAACCTACCTATAAACAAAATATCTATAAAGAAGAAAGGATATCAGCCCAACCTGGTTCTCCCCTGCACAGACAGCATGGCTCTCAGAGAGTGACAAAGCTCTAATTGCATTTAGAGTGTTAAAGCCATTTTTAAGCCACGATTCAATTTATAATAATGAAATTTAGCATGCACCTACATGGCACTTGGCTAGTGGTACCACACTGCCCCCTTATGTGGAAACATGAGACTAGACTGAGCGGTTTCAGGAATAAATATTCGCTTCTGAAAAATTCAGAAGCACCAACAACTTGAAATGCCATCTTTTCCATAGACTAACTGTTGAGTTTGGACCCTCTGGTAAATTGCCCTCTGCCAGAAGGTTGCAGGACATTGTTTACTATGTCACATTTCCCAGCCATGTTTATTTGTACTACCTTAATTATATATCTCTACTGAAACCGATGATGGTGAGAAGAACAAGCATTCCCCACGAGTGCTTCATAAGAGATGAGCTTTCTTATATGCATTTAGGTGACTTGCATAGCTTGTAGTTAATTTCTTAAGCAACTCACAAATACTTGCTTCGAATAAAATTAATAGCAAGAGTCAAAAAAGCAAAACACAATCAAGACAACTGTAAAGCTGATCCTTACTTAATGAGTAAGGCAATATGGCAGTGAGATGGAGGCAGAAAATGAATCCGAGCAGATTCCTCACAGTAAGTAGCTCTGTGATGTGAAAAAATAGTTAGTAGTTTGTTGTGTTTTATAGGGGAAAAAAAACCTTACAAAACAAACAGGAGAAATAACAAGCCAGCAGCGAAGTCTTGCTACAAACAGCAGTACGCCATTTGGCACATGCTAGCTACTAACTTGGCAACAGTACTCATGCCAGGTATCAGAAGCTCAGAACACTTACCCCTCCTCTACTAACATAAAATTTAATGGCAGACTCTTCTCCTTTACTGCCAGGTGCTTCTCAGAAGACTGTTCTTCCTCTTCTGAGAAAGTCTTACAATTCCCAGATCCTTCCTGAAATGGCCATAGCTAAAACTTGGGTGATGTGAAAGAGCATTACCAGTATATCACCTCTACTGTTAATATTTTGAGCTTGCCAGCGGCAGAGCTGTGCATCAGTGTTTCCTACAGCAATGCTCATTGTAACCCAGTGCTATCCAGAACTGGGCAGGCTGAGTGCCCTTCCATATACAGACACCCAACTGGGCATCAGTCCTTAGTCCTCTCTCAACCTCTTGGCATGACAGACTGCTAGGGAAGTTTCACCTCTGGGCTAAATTCAGTGAATTACTGTTTTCCAGGGAGCAAGGATTACCTCCAGAGAGCTCCAGGACAACACAAGACCACCTGCACTCTTGCACTCAGAGACCAGGGCAAGTATACACAAAATCCATCCTCTTCCTCACACATTCCTCTGACACAATGATGCTAGCTCCAGTACTTCTCTGCTTCTGCTCATCTTCACTACCTGTCTCCATGGAGAAGAAAGGGACTCCTGAAAGTGGCATTTAGATATAAAATAGGTAATGTATCCTCTGGACTACCTGCAAAGCAAACTGAAATCTCCAAGTATCATGAGCTGCCCTTTAGGATTCTACTACAAACAAGAAACCCTACCACCACCACTAGAAAGATCATTAGTGTGTTTTTCGTTTGTTTGCTTGTTTGCTTGCTTTTATATAAAAGAAACAGGAAATACACTCACATTTTGCATTAAACTGTTGGGATCATTATTGCCCTTTCAAGTTGCTCATTATTTGAACTTATACCTATTTTGTTATTTTCTATTTGCCTTTTCAGTAGGAAAATAAAATCCAATACAGCTCATCCATAACTAAAGCTGCATTTTCAGCAGCGGGCATTTCTTTCTGCTGCAGACCCAAAGCTACAGATTGTATAACAGCTCTGCAAAGGTAAGCATCTGAAAAGTAAGTGGAAGGTCCACCCTTGCCCTAAAATATGCACTACAGCATTCAGCTTCTCCTTCTTACTTTAAATTCACTTAAATAGACAAGTGCCTTAATGGACATTTTCTACTGCTCGGACAGAAGCATTACAGTGTCTCACTGATAATGGGGAGATGGAAGCATGCTTTAGTTCATTTGTGGGGAGAAAAGTTAGGGTTTTGTTTGTTTTAGTTCTAATTTGCTCCTAGTCTTATTAGTTATTTAAATACTATTTAAGTATAAATGTTTCACAGCTAATAAAAGATGCCTGCTGTGAGAGATTGTTACCAGAAGTATGCTGTCTATGCACAGCAGAAAAAATTCAAAATCACATACAATCAATGTATTATCAACATACACCAAAAACGCTACTAACATTTCAGCATTTTGATCCACTTGCACAACAGTATGGGAACACATCTGACCAAGTTTCAGAATATCTTTTTGCATTGCAAACCATGGTTATCAGATGCATCGTAAGGAAACTGCAAATATCCAATAGGGTAGAATTCCTCCCATTGGAGGAACAGGCCTGGAACACACTACTTAATGGAAGATCTGTTTGCTACTTCAGATAAACCCTCCTTTCAGGTAAAAAATAAAAATAAAAATAAAAATAAAAATAAAAATAAAAATAAAAAAACTCAGACCTACCATCATCAGTTATTTGGACTGCAGAAATTACCACAGCTTACACAAAGACAAGAATAAAATTTGGTCTTTGCATGACTTCATTCAAGAAGCAATAAAAATGTACTAAACCAGTCTCAAAGGTCAAGGACTTTACAGTCACATACAGTGTTGCATAGCTTTTATGATGGGGGTCAAACGGCACTAGATTCATTGAATATGATTTATCTGCAATTTAGCTGTTATAGCATTAGCATCTTTCTCTTCAACTACTTGAGGGCAAACCTGGAAGTTAAGTAAAACAATTTACATATGGGAGAACAGTACCATGTAGCTCTCAAAGTGCACAGGAACAACAACAACAAAAAATTATCCAACAACAAATCTGACTGTTAGTCACTCCTGTCCCAATTAGCTCATTATTTTAAATGGTTGTTTAGGTTTGATCTTATATGAAAAGCAGAATTTAAAGACGCACACTGAGTGGAGTGGTAGATCAGTCTACAAGCTCGCAGTGTAAAAGTTACAAAAAAAAAAAGAAAAAAACAGATGAGACTCTTCTTGAGCTACTTAAAACAGTGGCATGTTTGACCTATTTTGCTCTGTGCAGTAGTACAAGGCGAATACTGCACAGGGCTAAACAAACCACAACCCGTCTTGGATATGTCCCGCTAATAACAGCCCTCTCTACAGCAGTGAGCCCAAGACCATCCCTATGCACAACCATTCCAGTTCCTAAACCTGTGTCCCACAAAGTCTGTGGAAGCATTTCTTGAGAGTAATGAGCCAAATTCAACATACTATCACACTGTATTCCACCAGCAGATCCATGTGGCAGCAGCCCAAGGAATTCTGCCAGATTCCTCTTAATCTGCAACAACAGTGTTGGCCTCTAGATCCTGAGCTCTTGCTAGAGCTGATTTTAGAAATTCAAAAAACCCATGGCTAGGAATATCTAACTAGGCCTATTCCACAAGTTTCTGACTATGTGTATGGTTGTACATAGAAATGTAGATTAGATTCTGCTGCTATGAGAGAATACTGATCTGTTCTTTTTGGTCTCAAGCAGAACTAATTAATGAATTTCAGTACATCTGCCAGGGATCACTTTAGGAAAAGACCCAGACATCAGGTCATCTCTGTCTGCTTTGTATCACTGGGGTAATTAAAATTTCCTCTAAAAATCAGTGGGAGGCAAACAGCAAAAACAGAGAGAAGAAAAAGGGGAGAAAAAAATTGAAGCTTAGTAATAGAGCTAATGAGGATAAATTTACAAAAATCATTAACAGCTTAAAGTTGTGCCATAATTTTCCTGCAAGACAAATCCCCCATTCACTCTAATAACACCTGCTATACAGAACGTGCATCTATTTTCTCTGAATACTTGGGAAACAATCAGAATTCCAGAAGTTGCTCTAATGCAAAAGGAGACTAGAAAAAACAAAGTCTATTTTGAATACTTTGAAATTCAGTTCCTCTACTATAATTCAGCTCCTCTACTACAATCATATTTTTAGAGGAAAGTATTTTTCCAGACAAGAAGAACACCAGTACAGGTTTTTATCTGGTAATTTCCATTCAGCACTTGATTTGCAGTTGGTAAATAAAAGAAACAGACACAGACACGTTAACTGATGTTTACTGAACAATATAAAGATGCCACCTTGGCAACACATACTGCTCTGTTCTCATACATATTATGGCTGTTGTACTCCTTACATTTCCATGATAATTGGCTACATGATATATGCTGATCTGACTATTTTATGAATAAGAAGCTAAAGGATAGGGCAAGAGAAACTTATCACCACCGTTCTCTTTTCTAGACTTAGCTTCTTTTCAGTGTAATTTGAACCCAATTCAGGTTTATATTTTGAACAGTAAAATCTACATTCAGTAAAATGTACAGTTCTACAAGTTCTTTTTGTTTTGTTTTGTTTTTAATTTGAAGAGATCGCAGAAGGTAATTGGAGCGACTAAAAATTAGGTTTATTCATAATAGACTTCTGGAAATACGGAATTATATCTGAACTGATTGCATCAATTCTAACAGTTTAATAAAATTTCTAAATTGAGACATTATTGGAATACATACATGTTTAAATTAAGTTTCTTTTTTGCATTTAAATGTATTAAGGAGTGTTAGATCAGTCTGTTTCGCTTTTTATATTAGTCAACTTGATCTGTCTCTTCTGGTTCTCAAACCCAAGTCAATAAATATAAAAATATATGCACTAGAAATTATTGACGTTTACATGCAATCTTTGTTCAGTATATATAAAATGAAGCTTTTTATTTCTCAAAATCACATCAAATATTTTTGAAAATATAAAATTCAATTAGAAAAATCAACGACTTAATTAGAATCTTTAAGTAACTTACCTTCCCAAGGTTATCACTGTGTCGACTTCAATATACATGTGCCTACCTTGAAGTAAATATCCCAACTTTTGTGCTTTATCAGCCATACACTATACAATATGATCTACTGTACACTGTCTTCTATGAGGCTGAAAAGGATGCAAATTTTCTGAAGCTTTGGATTTTGAGGTTAGAATTTCACTACAAACCACAGACACCTTTATATAGTATTCACTGTCATCATATTTGGAAAAAAAATAAACTCAGATCAAGAGTTGAGAGATGCCTGGAGTTAAACTTCTAGAGGGCCACTTCCCAAAAAGCATCAATTAATGCTCCTGATGTTGCCTAGTGTGCTCCAGTTACAGTGCAACAGAGTACACAGCTTGAAAAGGAGTAGAAGTCAGAAAGCAAAATACAGGGAAACACCCCTAGTTGGGAGACAAGAGACAACCCACAAAGTTCCAAAATAAACAACAACAACAACAAAGAAAACAACAACCCAAGGCAGCCTTTTCTTCACTGCAAAGATATCATTTGCTGTGACAATCTGTGTAGCAGCTCAGTTACCAATAACCAAATGAAACACTTAGGGATCTGTGGGAGCCATGAGTCTCAACCTCGTACTAAAACTGGAGTATCTGCTGTCTGCACCTCTTAATACAATAGGGTGCTCCAGACAAACTGCAAACTATAAGCGTGACAGAAGAACTGAGGGAAGTTTTGGGTAAATCTCATGTGTAGACATGTGGACTCCAACAGCCACTCATTTGCCCTGACTGCCTTGAACCCTATAGTTCAAGTTGGAGCTTTAGTGAAGAAACTAAATATAGCCTACAAAACATGACACTGCAGTCTGGAGGACAGATGTGAAAGGATGAAAGAAAAAAAACATACCAAGGTTAGAAACATGTGTCCTTTGGTCGCTTGTAAATTATGAATTTGTTGACTCAGTCATTCTAAAAGTAGTGTTACTGATACAACAACTGCAGCATCCACTGTATCATGTCTCTCCACCTTTTAACAATTAATGAGAAGAATGCTCCTGATAGCAGCCCATTCACTGCTGTCATTTTATTCACTGAAGGGCTAAAGGTAATGACAGAGTTAAAAATACTCCAAGCTTGATATGCCTACACATTTGTCCATCGCAACAGCAGAAACAGCATATGCACCTTCTCTTCTATACTCACCTACTCTTACTTACATCAAGGAGAGTATTTTAAACAAGGTTATCCTTGTCTATTACAGCTACACACACTAGCTTTGTGTATCTCATTTAGTTAAAGAAGAAATACCAGAAAGAACAAGCAAACAAACAAAAGCCTTTAAAGGAAAATATTAAGTACTCAATCCAATGATCTAGCTTTCTAAAACATAACATGCTCTTACTCAGTTACTAAATGAAAAATAACGCAGAATGTGAATATTGGCCTATATTTGCTCTTGCAAAGAACATGAGATGTCTTGAGAAGTTAAATGTGGCACTTAGAAACCTAAGTTAAGAGTCAGCAAAAGCACAACCATGGCCAAACACACAAACATGATCTCATAGAATTTTATATACAACAATACTAATGATTACATATCAACTTGCATTTGACGCTCTACTACAATGTCATTGAAACATCAAGTTATCTGGAAATGACACAGTTCCAACTGTACCATACAACCCCGTCATTATTTGTCAAATAATTAACCTTCCCTATACTGTACAGTTTTTTCTGGTCTTTGTTCTTATTAAAAAGCATTTTTTTTATCTTACATTATGCCTTCAGAGGCAAAGAAAATATTCTTAATTGGTATGTCTAGCACCCACTACAATGAAGTACTGACACTTCCTTAGTGTAAATGGAACGCATACAAACATATTGGAAATAAACATCAGCTGCCTGTCATATCTTGTTTATTCAAAACTCTGTTAAATAGATTGAAATACACTAATCTCTTCAGCAGGGCAAAAGCTTACTAGAATTCTGAAGAGTACATACCAGAACACAAGCATACACTGCACTGTTACCCACTGTTCTGTCATTAGCAATGATCAGGCAGCATGCTACTTGGATCAATCTACCTAATATAACAGGAAAAAATGCTTGCAAATTTAATGCTTTATTTACCAATGAAAGCTGCAGTCACAAACATGAATGGAGTTCTGATATACAGTCTTCTCACTATGCACAAACTACATTAAGACTTAGCAAACAGTAGTCTTTAAACAAAACAAAGATTTTCAGTCAATTAGCGCTTCATATGTGGATCTCATACAGACGGGCTTTCTTTTATCCATAGAGTAAAGAAAGGGTTTGAAGAGTTTGCGCATGCTATAGTGGAATGAAAGAGCTGCTGTCACTTCCACCCAAGAACGTGAAGTCAAGTTCTTTTCTGTGCCTGCTGCTCTTTCTGCTTTATACCCAGACAATCATTAAAGCACATGCTTTTACTACAGGAATAGCTTCAATGACACTTCTGATGAGTTACATGCTTGAAGATAAGCAGATGCTAAATACCTTGCCAAACTAAAGCCAGTGCTGTTTCCTTGCAAATACTCCTTTACTTATTTCTTCTAGCTTACTTATTTCTTTTTTTTTTTTTTTTTTCCTCAAATGCTTACTGACTTGGGAAACATTCAGCTTGAGTAGGTTTCAAATCGCTACACCACAGCAAACCACCACAATTACAATACATTGCTTCTTGGTATTCCACTGCAGCCAATGGCTAAGCAACACAAAAAAAAGCTAAAAGAAGTCCTCTATAGTATTTCTCATATGCCCAGTTACTCCCTGTTACTATCATTTCAAAAGACGTTCTTTAATATCAAAACACAATCTTAGTTTAGAGGATAGCAGTGCCACTACGCCCTGAAGGCTCTTAAACATCTACCTGTAACAGAACGACTTTAAACATGCAATGGTTGCACTGCGGAGAGACACAGACACACTTGAGTGCTTCTTCCTGCTCTCAGATGAACATCTGACTTCACTTGCTTTTATGCTTCCCATCTGATGAACACTGAAAGTATTATGTACTCTAATATGTTTTAAGACTAAGAATTTTCCAAATATTACTGAATGAAGTTGATGTTGGCTTAAGAGCTCAGTAGCATTTCTTCCATTTAGTTTAAAAAGAAAATTATAAATGGGTCTACTTAAACTAAAAAAAAAAAATAAAATTAAAACATTTCATAAAAAGAATTTCTCCATACAACTGTTTTAAGCAAAACGTAACACTAAAATAAAGACATATTTTGTCCAATGTATGTAAAACTTTTGCCATTTCTATGGAGATGAATACAGAAAACAATATTTGCGCTGGAAGCATAGTTTTTTTCAAAACTAACATATTTCAGCAAACTTACCTGTAAGTTGTTAGAATTAAAACAAAACAAAACAAAACAAACGTTGCGCTTTGCTGTGCCTGTTCCCTTTCAGAAGACTGTGGTTTTCTAATCTCATTTAACAGACTTCTATCAAACTCCCCTCTTTTCTTTTTTCTAATTTACTTTCACTGTAATTTTCATCTTCTTTCTGTTTTTTCAGTCTTGGTATTTGTACTCACTATTCTTTCCTCCCCCATACACCAGTTTATGTATTCCAGTCCCACTGAGATTTTTTTTTCCAACCTCCTCCCTCATCTTCTTTCATTTCTTAGCCTTTTTTTCTTCCCCCTTAAAATAATGTTCAGGGAGTTGAGAAACCAAAATGGCTCATATTACCACTGAGGCATTTCTCAATGGCAAATAAATAACTCCTCTGAATACTAACATTCATTCCAATGAGATCCCAAAATATTACAACGAACAGCAAGAACACGTGCATGCTATTCAGGCAGTTGTGAAGTGTACTGCTATTCTTCCTCAGTGCAAGTCAGAAAGCAAGACCGGAAGACCTGAGAAGAACAAGACTTCCAGTCTGTAAAACCCTTGGCAAGAAAAACTAATTCATACCCATGAAATTAATTTAGGACAAGAGAGGAAAAGAAAGCAAAAAATATTTCGGTTCAAATTGACTATCACAATTCATTGCAGGATTACCTAAAGACCAAGCAAAGATTGTTCCAGGCACTGTACAAACACAGCTGCAGTAAGCCTGAGTTCATTAACTCAGAAAGTGAAAATCAAGGAAAAGTTTAGCTTCAAAGTAAAATGAACATGACGAAGAGACACAAACATGAATTTCTTGATGCTTTTTTAGCTAAGGGAAGGACATGGGTCACAGAAATGAAAAAAGACCAGACAGATATGGCTGAGGAGGACAAGACAGCCAAATATGAAATTACACTGTCATTAATTACCTGAAAAGCAAAAGTGATTAAGAGTGTGTACAGACAGTCAGCAAAAAACATCATAATTGCAAGCAAAATAACAGTCCATTCAATATCAAAGCTGAACATGCTTCTACTTTGTCTGGCATATCTGGCTGACCTCCCCCTAGAGCTATATGGCAGATACAAGCAAGACAATTTGCAAGTCTTACTCTCCTCTGTACCAGTCTCTTTTCCACAACTAGTGATTCTGAGCATCCTGGACAAAATATCAGCTTGGAACTACACTTTGCTTTTTCTTTCAGAGTAGAAATGTCTTTCTGAAGCTCATCTTCTGCCTGGAGACTGAGAAATACTCTGCCAAGAAGAGATTTATCCACAACTGACAAGAACAAAAGCTAAACAATTATTTCCTTAATTCTATTCTGTTCTCCTTGTAGTCTTAATGACTGTGCAATTCTAGTGCCCCTCAAGTGATACATCTGCTGCACAACATAGTGTCCAGCATTCAAATCTCAGCACTCTTTGACTTTGCAAAACATCCTGTCCTCAATCTACTATAATTGGTTCATAGCCATGGTTTGGATGTATGTATGCAGACTTCAAAGTGAAAATTGCACTTGTTGATTTCTAACTAGCAGAAAAAGAGCTCAAAAAAACAAAAATAAAAATAAATAAAAACTAAAAACAGCTCATGCACTATGCAAGATATTCTTATTTCAGGGCAAATCTCCATATCCAGCTTCCCACATATAAACTGCATTGAAGTCTCTAATTAGGACTCAAAGAGTGATGACAGTGCAATGACTGCACAGGATTTCAAAGCCAATAACACTATCATGTCTCCTCCCAGAAAAGAACTGTAGAGTTCCTTCAGTAAAGCCATACACAGAGCAAGACAAAATGATATTGACTAAATGTTTGAGAAATCACAACCATTTTTACCACTTGGCTTACCAATTTACTGTATTTATACGGAAAATAACAATGGCTAATGCTTCTACAGTTTGGAAATTTATTAACCATTTCATTTGCTACATGGGAAAAGAGATGCTGTCTGCAGTCTGCCAGAGACATATATTACATAGACATGAAGCTTGAAGTATTGCTTTAAGTTTCTGCTTGTGTGCCTCCATCTTGACTCCATTACATTTCCATAGTTCCAGACTTGGCTTATATTAGTAGATGCTCCTAAATATGCCTTCACAGCCCAGGAAGCCAACCAAACCCTAGACTGCATCAAAAGAAGCATGGTCAGCATGTGGAGGGAGGTGATCCTGTCCCTCTATTCTACACAGGCAAGACTTCTCCTGGATGGAGTACTACATCCATATGACACAGTCCTAAGTACAGGAGAATCCTTGGCACAGTAGAGACATGGATCTGTTGGAGTGCATCCAGAGGAGAGACACAAAAATGATCCAAGGGATGCAACACCTCTTCTACAAGGACAGGCTGAGAGAGCTGGGGCTGTTCAGTGTGGAGAATGGAAGGCTCTGGGGAGACCTGAGAGTGGCCTTTCGGTATCTAACAGGGCGTTCTAAGAAAGAAGGGGACAGACACTTTAGAAGGGTCTGTTGTGTGATAGGACAAGGGGAAACCATGTCAAACAAAAAGATTTAGATTGGATATAAGAAAGTATTTACAATGAGGGTGGTAGGGCACTGAAGCAGGTTGCACAGAGATGTGGTGGTTGCCTCATACCTTGAGACACTCAAGTTCAGGGGCTGGATGGGGCTCTGAACAACCTAATGTAGCTGTAGGCGCCCCTGCTGATTGCAAGGGAGTTGGATTAGATTACCTTTAAAGGGCTCTTCCAACGCAAACAATTCTGTGAAAATTATCAGAGTAGTGGTTGATGAAATGTTTTAAAGTATCTAACTTACAGCTGGTGATTTTTCCCAGACTTTACTAGAGATATTAAAGCAAACAAATAAAACCATAATGCAAAATGCCTAGAAAGACTGGAATGCATAGAATTTCAAAATAATTTAAAATGAACAGATTGTCTAAAAGCCTGTTTGCTTTTTCAAACAGTATTTCTTTAGTCCACCCTAAGAGAAGAAGATTCACTTTTAAAGGCAATATATTCAATTAGACTATACATTTCTCACAATGTTCTAAAATATAACACTCTTTTGCCTTTGCTATAAAATATAAATACACAAAGTATAAATACACAGATGTCACATAGGCCTCCTTCCCTCTTGGAAGCAGATCTAGTGTGGGAGAGAAGTTGCTGCAGGTAGACCACTGATGGTAAGTTCGCTGTTAGAAATAACAGCGAAAAGACAGAAATCTCCTCAAAACAATTATAGACTTCCAGTTCTAAAGAAGACATGAAGGCAATGAGTTATGGAAAATGATGCAGTACAATTTTGATGCATTTTCAGTTTTTTGCTTTTCCACATTTTTAGAAGAGCCAGAAAGGCCAGCACAACTAATGTTTCAAATATGAAATTCATCTCCAGTTTCTAAGGGCACGTGACTGAGTAGGCATACCAATAAGCTGGTGTTAATCTGTGGTGATCTAGTGATTTTAATAGGCAGAACTAAACCCAGCTTCCATATGCCATTAAAACACCTTCAATCTACTCACTCTCTTCACTTCTTGATTTGTGTGGTCACTGTAGCAACTACAAAATCATGAGCTTGCTGCACCATTTAGCTTCATTTATAAGGTTAAAAAGGGCTTACACCTCTTAGAATATTTCTCTCTTAGGACTTAAGCCACATCTGCTGCTGAATCATTTCCCAGTAGAAAAGAACTGTATCTGCTCAAGGTGTATGTGTGGGCAGCATCACACCCTAAGTCAACTAAGCCAGAAAAACACACCATGTAGATAAAGCTATGCCAAAAGAAGTTTTGCCTAGCCTGTACCACGCAGAGAGGCAGCACAACTGTATTGTAAGAAAAACTTACGGCAGATGTTATTTAAAGTAGATAAGACTTGACTTAGACAGCCAATTTCAACACTGTTAACCTTTAAAAGAAATAATGATTTCACTGCTCAGAGTGCTTAAGACAGAAAGAAAAGAAGGTGGTAGAATTTTTCCATAGCTCTTTATTCTACTTTTTTTTTTTTTTAATAAGAATGAGGGAGATACTGCATATCTTCACAGCTCAGAGGATCTGAAGTCTTAAACATCCAGTTCCAGAAATCAGCTAAGTCATGAGAGGACTTCTAAAGGAGCACCCAAACAAGGAGACATTAGTAAAAGATTTCTTTATTTATTCTAAATTCCAGGGCCCGGATTGCATACAGATATTCTGGACTGTATCTTGTATAGATAAGTCATCTCAGTAACTGGCAGCTGTCACAGCAGCAACGGTTTCTATTTTAAGTGTTACCTCAAACACAAACGCTTAAAATAACACATATTCAGCTGAAAACAAAAGAAATGTTAATACCTGGCTCCCTCATAATGCTTTTTACCCCTAAAACTCACAGTACAGTAAAGTCTTCTTTTACTGTGTGAACTCTGGGAAAAATTAAGACACAGAACAACTAATTCAGAGAAACCTCAGTCAAAGTACTTAAAGTAAGAGCTAAAAACTGAGTCTGGGCTTCTTCTTTTCCAGTCTTTAATCACTTCTGCTCACAAACAAAACATAAACAAATATGATAATGAAAATCCGTTTGTATAATACTGCATACTGCCAGGAAATGCGCTTTCAGAAAAGTCAGTTCACCTATGAACCAGAATATTTCTTGAGTATAAATCGCCAAAAGCTTACAGTATACAGGGGATATTCTTTAGAGTTAATTTGTAACATTAATTTTTAACTCCATGCTAAACACTAAGTCAAACAGATCATTTGAAACGCTGTTCAGAAATACAGAGATGTTTCGAAACTTACCTTCTCATGATTTTCTATGAGGATTTCAACAACAATATTCTGAAACTTCAGGTCCATGATAGCTGCTACAGTTTCTTCCTGAGGCCTCATTAAGGTTGGTCCAAATACCACCCCCAGATTCGCTACAGTCATTAGATTCCTCTTGGCATGCTTTGAAACACTTTCAGAAAAGAATTGAAGGAAAAAACAGGAAATAGGTTATGAAAAATTTCCATTACTGTTGGAAACTGCAGTCTACTTTACAAATGAAAACAGTACATTTCCTTAATCCATTTTT